>NC_090445.1:1408078046-1408381076 GCF_031143425.1 Pleurodeles waltl | reverse complement strand
GCAGTGTGGACTCCACCATGTCTTCCATTAGTGTGGACAGTGTCTGGGTGGGCTGTCCTCCTCCGGTGCTCCTTGCCTCCTTTAGCCTGCTGGCCACCCTCTCTTTGGCATGAGAAACGCAAGTCGTACCATCGCTTGCAGATCTCCTCAACAGAGCGCTGCGCAACTCCCACTGCGCATATTTTGGGCTTGATGTCTGACCACAGCTTCCTCTTCTCACTTACAGGTAGTTCTTCCCAAAAAGTTTGTCGTGGTTCCTGACCACCTCCTCAGTGAGCACCTCCAATACCTGCTCACTGAATTTGAGCTTGCGCTTCCTGTCTCCTTTCTCCTTCACATTCCCAACATTGGCCATTTTGCTGTTTGGTCCTGGCTGGCTTACAAGGCTGCCTCCTTGATGCTGGGCTGTGGCTCTCATGCCTGCTCCTGTGGGTGTGGCTCCTGGAAACAGCATGGGCTAACTCACTTCCTGGTTGTGATGTCATCAGCCTGTTCTGGTTTGCCGTTTTCACAATTTCCGTTTGTCAAATAACCATTCGCTATTTTTTTTTGTGATTCGGTATTTGCTATGCACAAATTACGTTCGCAAATTTGAAGAAATCGCTATTACTGACTCACAATTTCGATACATCCCATTTTGCATTTCCTAAGTAGCGATTTCTTAAAATTGGCTATTTAAGAAATGCAAACTGGGAGCTTGATACATCTGGCCCCATGTCCCTTGGGCTTTGCAAATCCAGAGAAGGTGGAGCTTAGTTTCCTCAAACCCATGCAGACCAGGAATTAAAGCAGTTTTTTCAAGGAAGTCTAATTTCTAGCAGCTTTAACCCCACTGGTGCTAACAGATTTTTTTATTTCAGGGTTGACAGACAAGTATCTGAATCTCATTAATACTCCATTGCATCTGGAATGTAAAATCACAAAAGTGAACTGTGCTAACATAGAAGATGATTTGAAAGTTGTGAATTTACCCCCTAGTACAAATATTTAACCAAGTATACATTATGCTCAGGGGCCGTCACATTATCCAAACTGATAGCATGTGTCTATAAATTGCACATATAGAGATTATTTTGATTTATAGCAGTAATACCCTGCATACGCAACTTTCAGCAGGGCTCTTCTTCGAGGGCACATTGTCACATTTTGAAGAAAAGGAACTTGGGCACTGACATCAAAGGTTTTGCTACGGGAAGAACACAGTTAGACTCTTTTGGCCATATACATTATAATGTTTTTTTCAAGATACAATTATTACTAACAGAATCGAACCTAAGGTCAGACTTTTCTAAAGATGCCATGCCCCTGATCAGAGGCAATATTGAACAACATACACTGGCAACACGGTTTCCAAGTTTATTGTTAAGAAAGTAAAAGTGTCACCCAGCATCAGATTTGGGCATGCTTAAGCTTTGCAAGTATGCCATTGAGAGAAAATATTGATCATACAAGTCAGAATAAAGTTAACTCAACAACAAAATGTATTTTTAGGACTACTTTTAAAACTTCTTAGCTTAGGCTCTGGGTCCAGTCCAACATTTTCTAGGATGCAGGCCTCAAATTCATTCAGTTTCAAACACTATAACATCACCTGTGCAGCATTGTTCCATGAAGAGACATAACTTCCTGTTAACCCTTACAAACCAAGCTTAAAAAACAGAGATTGTGTTCAGGAATATCTTGGCCTGTTTTCAATAACCAGAAAGCATTTGCGGGACTCTACCACATGCAGAGAAGAATATGAGGTGAAGTATGTGTGGTGTGCATTTGTTTTGAACCCCAATATGGATGATAATGACTGCTAAAACGTAATACTTTATAATGAAACTCTAAAAGCTAAAGTACATTTTAAGCAAGCACTTCTGGAAAACACCTATACAGTGGAATTTGATCAAATCAGTTTTGCCAGGCATATTTTGTTCGAGTAACTTTATAATTTTGATATCAAACACTTTGCAGAGTAATTATTTCTCCGAGCAACTATTAGTATGCCATGAAATATTTTTGGTTGTTTATTTCTGTTGACATGTTACCTATCAATAGTGTTTTCAACACTGGCAACCAGATCAAGAAGGAAGTCAACAACAAGCTTTGTTTTTTGATGCAGGCAAGGTGCACATGGTTAATGGAGTGAGCGCAAAGGTGCGTGATTTACAATCTCTCATCTGATGGATCTTTTTTAAGATGGCGGAGACATTAAGGGGAGCAACAGTATTAAACAATTTAGATTTTGAAATCCCATTTGGCCACACAGTAAAGACCAAGAATCAACAAAATGAAGTTAGGTAATTTATTTCCAATTAGTAATCAATCCTGTATATATGCAAGTCACAACAGTGCTGAAAAGGTACAGAATTACAGCTGGCAAGCTGAAATATTGCAACCGGTTCAGTCTCATCAAATTAAGATACAAAGCAATAACAACCACAGCAATACAGAAACTGAGAATTAGAGGCAGGTGTTCCATAAAGAAAACCCCTGAACTCTCTTCAAAGCATGAAATTACTCTAAGTTAATCTCGTCAGAGTTCAAGTCAAGCAAAGGGGTGTTTAGAATGGAATCTTAGTGAAATTCAGAGATGGGAGAAGGTGTCCGTATAATGAAGACTTTGGTGAAAGTCCTCTAGAAAAAGGAATAAGGTTTTAGCATGAAGCCTCACGTTTGCAAGAATAAGGAAAGCAGAAAGGTCTGTACCCTTCAAAATCGGAGGGAAGTTTGTCTTAACTCCTAACAAAAGAAGTATTAAATAAGACAAACAGAACCTTCATCATCAATGCTATCTTCTCCTCCCCTCCCAGAACCAAACAGCTTCTGATCCATTGTTTTCATTCACAACACCACCTGAATTTCTCATCCCACAGAACTCAGACAGTTACTGTAACCTTGAACATCTCTGTTCCTGGTACACGATGAATAGGATACTTCAGCTGCTCATTAGATACTCACATTTCTTGCCAATATTTTGTCTGTCAGATGTTACTATCAGCAAACTAATAGATAAGATAATATTCAGCTAATGAAGCCTTGAAAAGCACCTGCAAAGGAAAAACACACTATCCAAGAAAAGAAAATTTAAAATTAAGGCTTTAGTCAGTTAAGTTAGCCTAACTTTAACTAAACATTTAATGTGCATTTCAAATTCATTGCTATACATGCAAATGTTAACTTTCAGAATAAACATAAAACGCGAAGAGGAATATATATTACTTCAACATATGCAACTTAAAGAATAAATATAAAATAGGAATAAGTGCATGTAAGCATAATATGCACGTTTATAAAACTTCAGTTTTTCTGTGCATACATTACAATATTACATTTACATATTCAGACATGTTAATTTTAATAAGGCACACAATAAATATAATATCAAATGTAAATGCATATTTTGAGCAATGATGACATGTAAAGGATGGAGTCTAAACTGCACTTCTCCAATAGTGCTGCAGAATAGCATATGCACAAAATCTATATTATTTTAGTTTTAAAAATCTTCCAAAATGATAAAGTATTCCAAAATGCTGGTCAGGGTACTCTCCCTGTTGCATGTGGCATGCACAATACATATTGTATAATCCAAATGTCACAATAATGAAATTTAAAGATTTAAAAAAAAGTGATTTAATTACCTTATAAAAATGGACCATCTTGTTATGAAGTATGTAAAAGAAAACATGCATTATAATAAGAGCAGACAAAACTGGTTACTCATTTTGTTAGAACCTAAACCAATATAAAATGAACTGCGGTGTTATTCATTATTGTTTAGATGTATAGCAAACAACTTTTCAACTGAAACTTGTCTCTGTGTAGTAATTTCCAAATTAAATTATTTTTATCTATATGGATAGTGATGTTCTTAATATGTCCTCTCAATTTATGTTATTTCCTCTTGTATGCAAGGACGGGGATGAGGAAAACCGATGGGAAGGTAATGGTCTGATTACTTATGAGTAAACTTCATTAGTCCTCTTCTTAAAGCCTTCTAGTCTCAAACTTCTCAATTTGCTTCCTGTGCCACCTTAAGAGCTGGGATACTATATTCCATGGCTTGGAAACATATGTTTGCAGGGAGAAAAGGTTAGGCTAACAAGTGTCAGAGGGAAGGAATAGGTAAGAAAGACTATGATGTTAATTAAAAGATTTTTTGAGTGGGTGGCACTGCCTCATATACGTAAGGACTGGGACGAAGATGATAGACGGGGAGGTACCATTTTTCATCCCACAAATCCAGCTATTCCATAAAAAATGCAGAAAAAGTGAAATGAAATACACCATAACTGAGCAAGAAAGCACTTTTACTACAAGAATATAGAGAAAGCAGTGGATCTAGAATGAGACTGATCTATATAATACAGGCAACCAGAAGGCCTTAATCCCCATGGGATTCTTGAGCCTCAATATAGCACAGATGCTGAGCTGCAAACTGATGTACAGGGACTGTGTCTAATGGCTGCATTCTAGGTAAAAATCAATGAAGAAAGTAGTCCATTCCTATGTGAAGAGTTCAACCTGGTAAAGGGATCCAGTGAAAATATGTCTGTCTTATGTTGTATCAAATTGGACATGCTCAGTGGAACCTGATGGCGATCCATGTCTGCCAAGAAGTCTTCTAACAAAATTCAGAGTCATCTTTTGAGACTCATCCTCAGCATCCATTTTGGGAAGGTGTTGGTATCTTCAATAAGACACATAAGTTAAATCCACCCACATGTCACACTGTTTCCCTGGCAGTTGTTTTAGGATTACGTGCCTCACAGTGTAAAGCATGGGATGATATGCCTACTTATTGGCCTTCACTCAAAGTATTTCTAACACACATTTTAGCCCATATATTTGAGGCCCAGAACCAGCCCTGGCACTCAGTTTGATTTGCATGTAAAATTACTCACAAACATTGTACTTGCACTGAGCCCACAGTTTCCCATCACTACACAGGCAGTGCCATGTGGCACAATAATACAAATCTAGGTAAAAAACAAGTGACGGCTCACAACAGAAGGGAGACAGACCTAGACATACAAAAATCATTAATTGTCTGTCAAAAACATTTTATTATTTTCTTCATCGATCAATACTTAGCTTTTTATCATAATGTTTAATGGTTTTATTCCACTTAAAAAACCCATTAACACCGGTATACCCAATCCTACATTCACCAGACATCAACAGGGATATTCACAGTATTATTATGAGATTTTGTATTCCCAAAAGAAGACTACAGAAGTGTTTTTTCATTCACCAATCTGGAATATTTGTTATCGCTATTATAATTTAAATTTATAGAAAGGACAAAACCTACTCCTGATGGAAGTGGTATGCCTTGTTAGCAGAATAAGAAGGTTTATGAGAATTATCTTACTTACTGTAAGTCTGTTGTGTATGCATTTTTGTTATAGCTCCATGCACGTTATTTTAGCACACTAGGCCTGCCACTGTGCACTTTAACCCAGATATATTTTATTCAGCTTTGTTTATTATTTTAACAATAGCCACATTTGCGGTCTTGTTTTATTTCTCTGTATCTAGCTGTTCTTTTCTTAGGCCAGCACTAAGTTCTCAAACAAGACATCTTTGTTCACTCTGTGCTTCTCTCAAAGCTGCAGTGAGATAGGTTGCCGATAAAGCATGCTAACGCTTTATCTTTGGTATTCATAAAAATATATACATCCTTACATAGGGACATTTTCTCAGAACATCAGCTGTTTTATTATAAAACACTTCCCTGCCCCATATACGTTAGAGGGTGATTCCAGCCAGATGACCACGAATGTAGGCTGATTGCTGAACGCTTCGCTACAACTGCTTATGCAGACTTCAGGCCTTGGTTCAGGTATGGGGGATGATGTCTTCCCAGGGGGACCTGAAGGGCAGAAGTAGAGCTTAACATGCTCTGCTCTGACATAGCCTTGGTAGGAATTAGTTTCTTGACTTTAGTGACAACATGGTAGTGTTATTTCTATGCTTTACTCTCCTTGTCACAATTTTAATCCTCTCATGCTTTATTGTCCTGGTTATTGCAGTACGTGCTTTATTATTTAAGATGCAGTTCCTTCATTAAAACCTTATTGAAACATACACTGCCTCTGTTCGTCACTGTATATGTGAGACCAATGTAACCGAGAGAAACCAATGAGATCTGAGTGAACACAATTCCCTGAGGAATCAATTGTGTCATGTGTTGGCTGCCCAATCATCTCTGCTCTTGGGTAGAGATGAGGCACTGCTAGATAGCCGGAGCAAAACCTGGACTAGGGCGACAGGTGTCACCTGCAGTGGGCTAGGCTCAGTCCCCCACACCGCAGGTGATTCTGCCACTCAAATCCAGTAGTCTCATTAGTATAATGAGAGCCTATGTTACAAGTCTATCAAACCCTTCTTATTCTGATAACATTAGTAATTAGTCTACACGTTTGTATCTTTTTTATACCAGCATTGGCATCCATTTTTGGAAGCCCTGGTTTTTAAAAAATAAATAAATTAAGGGCTCCTTTAGCATTTGTTGGACAGCGTGGAGTCCGTCTCTATGCCTTCAAAGGAGATGCCGCAGTGATGGCTCCTCTGAAGGCACTGAGGCCCATATTTAAAAGAAAATGACGGAGGGCAACGCTGCGCCAAAATTAGCAGCGCCGCGCTCCATCATTATCACAACACAGGGATCTGCCGTATTTAATTAAATAAGGCGCACCCCTGTGCTAGCGCTAAATTGAGCTTCTTAGCACCAACGCAGGCATCCTTGCCCCATCATGCAAGGATGTCTGCATTGAGGAGTTTGATTGTTTATGTGTGGTAAGGTTTCTCTTCCTGCACATAAACACTCACTAATGGCGATTTGGCACATCTGTGTGTGCTGCAGAATGCGTCATTTTAAAATGATTGTTAATCTGCAGGAAAGGACACCTTCCCGCACATAAACAATCATGCCTGGCATTTTGCTCTTTCCATGCCTGCTGCAGAATTCAGAACACATAGAAAAATCAAAAAACGAGGAGGAATAAAAGTATTCATCCTCGTTGAGCCTGGGGTGGCATTAGATTTTGGTGCTGCCTCAGGTTTACGAAATCATGTAAATCTGAGGCAGCGTCAAAATGTAATGGGTGTTGCTGTGGAACGCCCACAGCAACACCCATTGCACGCCCCTTCCACACAAAGGGCTGCGTGTGAAGGGGCCGGATTTACAAGGTGGTGTTAAGCCACAGAAAGTGGCTTAAGGCCACCTTGTAAATTTGGAGCAGGGCATAGCGTCACTGAAGCATCACTAAAAGTGACACTCCGATGGTTCTAGGGGCTCTTATAATGCTCCTGAATGTTTGCTGAGTGGCCATCATAATTCATGTGTCCGCTCAGCAAACATTATTTTTTTAAGTAAGTGATTGCTTTTGAAAAACAAAGTACTAATGACCCTGACACACTGGGAGTTTTCTCTTGGGATTTGGGGGTAATTTTATTTTTTCTGTTTGGGACCACCAGACTTTCCTTGGGGGGGAATCGAACTGAAAACAAAAATACATCACACCATCCCCTATAAATAGGATAGATGGTCTGATGTACTTTTACTGACAGCCCTAATCCTGTTGGGTTGCCAGTGTAGCGTTTCCATTGACAGGACAAGTGAGGGCACTGTCATCAGAAATACAAAGTTCTGCCCAATTCTAGATAGAGTGGGCTGACTGACAGGTTCACAGTAGGAGTACCGGTCCGCAAAAACTCTAAATCAAGCATTAAATATTCAATAAATAATGAAACACAATAAAGCCAAAATTGTGGATGAGTTGTGATGAGTGTAGCTTAGGTGGAAATAGAAAATACTTCGAAATTAAACAAAACCAAGAAGAACACAGCTGACTGAAGGCTGAAGATTGCCAAGATAGACTTTACTGAAGGCAAAGGCGACAATTCAAGAAAAACACATAAAAGGAAAGCCATAAGTATACATCTCTATTTGAACTTTGTTTTATGTTTCTTTTCCTATTCACAAATATTCACACGTGTACGGCCGGAAAGCACCACCAGGCAATGCCACATGAAAGGTATCAGTGGCTCCTTAACCCCCTGTGAGGAATTCGACATAGCTTCAAATTCTGCAAAGTGGAAAAGTAGTCTCCTTTCCAAATGCTCCTTTTTAAAAATCTTTTTCCATAACCTTTCATGGTCTCAAAAACCTACGTAAGTAAGCAGGGAGGATCCACTAAGGGTGGTCCCATGAGACCTAAAGAGATGATATAGATACTGTTTTGAAAATAATAGGATAATAATTCTTTCATTGTCCTTTCAAGCAAAGAAATCCATAGTTGTAACAATTAATCAATGGTCTCTATTTTTCTAACATCTACCATACTCTCACCTGAAGATGGTATTTTGTCCACCTGTTTTGGGCAATATTCAATTGCTGGTGGTATTTGCCATTGACCACCAACGGTATTATGGGGATGCCATTTCCAGAATGAGGGTCCTGGTGAGACAGTGACAGAACTGTAGGGTCACATTTCCCATCCTTTTTAAGTTTCTGACAGTTCTGTTTATCAGGCTTTATTTTTCTGACTTCTAAATACAGACAGACTCACTGAGAGTGCTGCCTCAGAATAACTGTTTGCCAGTGTGCATGACTGTTAGAAATGGGGTCTCTAGTTTTCAGTGGTTTGCACCCTGTGCAAGTAGGAAACCTCTCTCTAGTCAGGGTAAGGGAGTCACATAGCTAAGATAACCCCTGCTCACTCCCTTGGTAGCTTGGCATTAGCAGTATGGCTTATCACAGGGGCAATGTTTAAAGTATTTGTACACACACACACAATAACACAGTGAAAACACCACAAAAGTATTCCAAACCAGTTTAGAAGAGTACCCAATATTTATCTGAGTAAAACATAAAATAAAAACGACACAAATCCAACATACACAAGTAAAGATAAGAATTTTCAAAGAATAAATATTAGTAAAGCACTTAGCACCTACTGTTGCAGGGGAGGTGATGCGGCTTTGGTGGCGAGGCATCAGTTTCTTATGACTCAGCGGGGTCGATAAATCCAGCAGGTCAAGATGTAAGGTGCTGACTTTGCGGTGTTGCGAACACACCACAGCGCCACTGGTGCTGCAGCAGAGTTGGGTATCTCAGAAGTCGGGGCATGGCACTTGGGACTCATGCTGTGATGAGACTTTGGAGGACCTGCTGCATTGTCGGGCCTGTGTCGTAGGTCACAGTCATTGCACTCAACAGGGAGCATGGCTGCGGTGCAGGCAGCGGCGCAGAGTCAGACAGTGGTGCTAGTTCCGAAGTTGCTCTGGAGTCAATGTGCTTGGTTTCTTCTTAGTTGAACCAGAGCTCATGTTCAAGAGCCCACGGACTGGATTTGGCACCATTTGGCAAACCACGACTCTCAACAAGAGAGACCAGGGACTGGCAGTTGAAGTCTTTGATGGCCTTGTGACTTCTTAACAGGAGGCAAGCTTAGTTCAAGCCCTTGGCGCACCTTGGAAAGCTGGATGTAGAAAGCAAATCCCAGTCCTTTCACACCTAGAACAGAAGCAGCAAGCAGCAAGGCAGCACAATAGAACGACAGGCAGAGTGGCAGTCCCGCCTACACATCCAGCTCTTCTTCTTGACATAATGTCCTCAATCCTGAAGTGTTCCAACTATGTGGTGTCAGAGGTCCAGTACTTATAACCATTTCTGTCTTTGAAGTAGGCAAACTTCAAAGAGAAGTCGTTGTAGTGCACAAGACACTGCCTTTGTCTGCCCTGGCCTAAGACAGACTCCAGGGGGTTGGAGGCTGTTTTGTGATAGGACAGGCACAGTCCTTTTTAGGTGCAAGTGTCAAGTCCTTCCACCACTCTAGCTCGGGAAGCCCCATCATCCGTGTGATGGTCCATCGGGATATGCAGGACTCACCTCTGGTATCTTTCTGTGGCTGTCTGCAGTGAATTCACAAACAGCCCAACTGTCATCCTGACCCAGACGTGTATTCCACAGAAAGGCAGAGGCACAGAATGGTTAAGCAAGAAAATGCCAACTTTCTAAAAGTGTCATTTTCAAACTCAGTGTTCAAAAAACAACTTCATCAAAAGATGTATTTTTAAATTGTGAGTTCAGAGACTCCCTTCTCCATATCTCTATCTGCTCCCAATGGGAAAGATATGTCAATGCAATCCCCATGTTACACTATGAGAGAGATAGGCCTTGCAGTAGTGAAAACCTAATTTAGCAGTATTTAACTATCAGGGCATGTAAAATACAACAGTACATGTCCTACCTTTTAAATACACTGCACCCTGCCCATGGGGCTGCCTTTGACCTACTTTAGGGGTGACTTACATGTAGTAAAAGGGAGGGCTTGGGCCTGGCAGGTTGAGATGGCAGTTTAAAACTGCACACACAGGTACTGCGGTGGCAGGCCTGAGACATGTTTGCAGGGCTACTGACGTGGGTGGCCCAATCAGCACTGCAGGCTCACTGGCAGCATTTGATATATAGCTCTGGGCACATGTGGTACACTATACTAAGGAAGTGCTAGTAAATCAAATAGACCACTCATGAAGAAACCAATCACCAATATATTTTGAACAGAAAGGATATGCACTTTAGCACTGGTTAGCAGTGGTAAAGTGCCCAGAGTCCTAAAGCCAACAAAAACAAGTCAGAACAAAATATTAAGAAAAAGGCAAAACATTTGGGTATAACCCTGTAAAAGGGCCAGGTCTAACAATGATATATGTCCTTTGCCCACAGTAGCAGTGAAAACTCTGACACATTTTAAACTCTGTACCAACAGACGTTCTCCAACCAAAAAGGTTTTCTCTATCATAGAATGAGCCAATGTTGAAGTGACAAACTCAGCTGAAATATCACCTAAGGTAGAAGTGATTGATTGAAGTCTTACCACCAACTATGGGCTCAGGGAATCTAACACAATATACCCCAAAGTGAGACTCCATTGCAAGTAGTCACACATACAGGGCCTCATTTAAGAAGCCCTAGAGGCACACTCCACCTCCGGTGGGGCAGTGTGCCAGCCTATATTTACAAAGCCAGCTTGTGCAGCTTTTGATGGCCTTGTAAATATGCACATAATACTGTGTGAATGGGGTGTTCCCTGGGTGTTGCTTGGGGCGTTCCCCCGCAACACCCATGGAACCCGAATGGGAGGAGGAGGAAAACACCTCTTCTGATTGTTTTTGTGCAGGAAGGTATCCCATCCTGCACAAAAACAATCACCCCTGCAATGCAGGCATCGTTGCACCATGGTGCTTGGGTGCCTGCATTGGCAGTAGGCAGTAATTTGTGAGCCAGCGCAGGGGGAGAGGACATAAATGTGCCATATCTTGTAGATATGGCACATTTCTGCCATTTCCTGGTGGTGCAGGCAGCACTGTACCACCTCGAGTCCCATAGTCTTCTAACTATGGTAGGGAAGAGGGTGGGACTAAGCACATTATTGTTACCTTTAAATGAAGGTTGATCACACTTTCCATGGTGAGCTTTCATGGACTTCGTGACGCATGGTAAAAGAACGGTCACAATATTTTCAGCTGCTGCTCCTCCTTCACCATTCCTGGATTTACTATGGTGTCTTTGTTGGCCAATGTCAGAGTTGGAGAGAACTTTGGACCTTCACTATAGAAGGAACTCTGAATAGGGTGGTTTGATCACCAGAGGTGCACACCGTGATTCTGATGATTTTTGAAGAATCGTTTTAGACTTATCTGCCACCTCTGACACAATTGACAACAGCAATATACTCAGAATCCTGGGGATTGGGGTGGTGGGTATGACTCCTATCTTTTCTAAGACAGGAGTCATACTTTAGGATAGTTGTGCACCTGGAACTGACGGAAGGCTGGTTAGCGAATTTTTGTTTTGCCGCTAACCAGCCTAACATAATGTTTTGGTGCACAGCCTCCTCACCCCATACCACCATCCCAACCCAGCTAGCGTCATTTTTGATGACTCTAACCCAATCTTAGCGCCAGTCCTTAAATATGAACCCCAGCTGGCGATGTGGAATGGCGCAAGCCGGTGCTAATATTTTTGCCGGAAAACTGCGTTAATGCCATTTTGCGGCAAAAAGTTCAAATATGCCCCTATATGTCTCCGCTGATGGCCACGCTTCATTACCTGCCTACTCATCAGGGGACTTACGTTCCCTACATTTTAGCCAAGGCACTTCAGAAGGCAGGCGCAGTACATCTTATCTTTCAGTACGATGTTTGAGATCCTCTTCTGTAAACATTTTGCGATCCCTAGGTTTACCTAGTTCCAATCTGGAGGCAGATCACTTCCTAGATCTGGCACCCGGGCACAATCTCCACAATCAACACAATGCCACATCTCCATTGGTAATGAGCTAATTTCTTCCTATGGGCCTTCACATTGGTCCGATCATCAGCTTGTTGCACAGGTCGTATGCAGTAAATAAACAATTTATACAAACTTCTAACATCACCACATTAACAGGAGCACAGGATACACCCTGGTAGACAACACCAATTCAGATTAAATTCAACAGTTGTGCAATTAGTGATTAGAAGCCTGGGTTTAGCACATAATATCCATTATCCATCACCACACCCATAACAATCATAAGGGCTCTGTAATTAAAATGTATATTAGCTGTAGACTGAATTACCTCTATCCAAAAGGTGCCGATGTCCCAGCTCATATGCAACTTATCAAAGAATGTTCTGCTTTTTCGGCATGCCCTCCTGCATCTTTCCTATATCTGTCAGTAATTTTATTTAAACATCTGTGTTATAAGATTCCTATCCATTTCCAGTCGTTGGTAACTTTCTTTGATCTCACTCAGATAGTGCAGCTTGAATGTGGATGTCATTCCAATTTTCTTTATAGATGAATGGGAAAGAGAATCTTCAAGTGCTCCTCAATGTATTTTGATGGCACCATTAGTTTAGAAAGGTTGCTGAATACATTTCATATTAAAAAATATCTCTCACACTTAGCACTAAAACGTTATAATAATATTTCAGTTTTAATGCCTTCCAAAGATAAACAACATATTTTAACTGTTTGAATGCACTGGATCAGATTATAAGAAATTTACAGTTTCTTCTTATTCCTTGAATGTTCCAAACTGACCAAACCTCCGGCCACCTCAATATCTCTGAAAGATTTCAGAAAAAAGGAGTCAGCTCAGTATATCCTATTTTCTAAAGTCTGTACTTCTCTTGCCTTTTTTTAATTAAATTCTGATATTGTGTCCTAAATATTGACCATTGTAGAAGTAAAGGATGTGCACCTTTCAGTCAGAATTTATCCCTGGTGGTAGGCAACATCACCGGAGTGATCAAGGGGAAAAGTGAAACACAATCCTTTGAAGTCTTGGACTAGAGCCTTTTACGAGTGGCTTCTTAATTTTGATAGGGCCTGTAACAGCTGATCATGACCCCATCAGAAGTATGAGATGTACAGGAGCAACACAGATCTCTTAATGTTCACCCAATGATTTCAGCTTCTAAAAGCAGCTGATATCTCCAGGTAAAAGTCCGGGACAAAATAATGAACTGGACCTGAAATGACCTGGGGCCAGATGTAGCAAACGATTGCGACTCGCAAACGGGGCGATTCGCAATTTGCGACAGTGCAAAATCGGAAATGGGATGCAAAAAGCCCATTTCCGATTCGCAAAAAGCGATGGGACCCGTTTGCGAGTCGCATCCGGTGTGACCCCATTTTGCGACCCGCAAATTGCAAGTCACAATTTGCGAGTCGCAAACCTTATGCAATTGCAACTCGCAAATTGCGACTAGTTGCAAAAAGCCCAGTTTGCATGTCCCATTTACCACTAACTCAGAGCAGGTGGTAACCATTACCAAAGTATAAAAGGGGACCCAGAAGGCATCTGGGTTACTCAAGATGGCGGAGATATACCTGATAGCAGTGAGGAGGAGAGTCTACGCAGCCCAGCAGAGGAGGAGGAGGGGCCAGAGACAGGAGAAGATATATAGAACCAGGCAGACTCTTTTTCAGCAAACTGAAGCAGAGATCTATGACAGCCATTCTAGAATTAATAGATTTACTGAAACCACAGCTAGAACACAAGACTCTGCGTGCCTGCGCCATCCCTACGCATGTGCAAGTACTATGCGCACTGCACCTCTTGGCCTCAGGGAGCTATCAGGGGGTCATTGCCGTGGCAGGTGGGGTATCCCAAAGTGCAGTGTCAAGGTTCCTCAGGGCATTCCTAGATGCCTTAGTCACACACATGTCTCACTTCATATACTTACCAAGGAATGAGGCAGAAATTAACAGCACCAAGCTGGACTTTTACCGCATTGCCCACTTTCCTCATGTCATAGGGTGTGTAGATGGGACACACATTCAAATATGCCCCCCTGCTAATCTGGAACACATTTTCCGCAACAGGAAGTGTACCCACTCACTCAACATACAGGTTGTTTGTGATGCCCATTATGTCATCACGGACATCGTAGCTAAGTTTCCTGGCAGTACCCATGACTCATACATTTTTAGGCATAGTGGGATACATCAACGCCTGGAACGTGGGGAATTTGGAGACGGTTACCTCCTAGGTAGAGCCACAGACACTTGCAGACATACACACAGGTCACTGTGCACGACAATCTGGACTTCCTAACCGTGTACTTTTGTGCCCGACAGGTGACAGTGCATATGCTCTCAGGCCTTGGATCATGACTCCGTTTTTAACACCCAGAACTGAATCAGAGAGGCAATACAACAGTGCGCATAAGAGGACCAGGAACCTGAT
Organism: Pleurodeles waltl; assembly: GCF_031143425.1. Lineage (NCBI taxonomy): Eukaryota > Metazoa > Chordata > Amphibia > Caudata > Salamandridae > Pleurodeles > Pleurodeles waltl. The sequence continues at coordinate 1,408,366,338 of NC_090445.1, read as the reverse complement.
CGAGCGCACCTTCGGACTGCTGAAGGCAAGATTCAGATGCCTCCACCGCAGTGGAGGCGCCCTCCAATACACCCCATTACCGCTTTCAAAATTGTAGTCGCATGCGCCATCCTCCACAACATAGCCACCCGACGTGGGCTACCTCTCACCCCTGCAGACCCAGATCCTGATGATGAAGAGCGAGAACAACCACATCGCCATCATGGGGATAGGAGTCTAGCTAATCAAGGCAGACTGAGACGGGACCACATTGCAACGCAATATTTTGGACGGTACGTGTCAACTCCCTCCATACTCACCTATTAACCATTTGTTAAGTGGAACAAAAATAACTGTTTTATTAATGTCATGAAGAAACTATATACAAGTTGAAATTGTCCATGGGCAGGAAAATGCCAACCAGTCATGTGGCACATTAACGCCATGTGCCACATTAATCTGTCCTGGCTGTTATCTATGATCTCCTGCCCCTCCTGCCAGCCTGGCTGGTCCCTGCTGCGTCCATGGTGCTGTGCCTACCACTCCTCAGCACCCTACTGTGAGTGGCAGAGACACTGCTCACTGTTGAGCCCTCCTCCCAGGTGTATTTGTTAACTTCCTGGCTGTGATGCCATCATCATGTGCCAGGAAGTGTTTCCAGAGTGTTCTGGTATGCTTTCTGAAGTGTTCTGCTGCATCTGCAAGCAATTTTGAGGGTATTCGCAATTTGCGACACCCACTCGCTAATTGCGAGTTCGTTTTTGCACACTCGCAAACAGCGACCTCGCAAACTGCGGACTCGCACACAGCGTTGCGAGTCCGGCTGCGAGTCGCAAAATCGGATCGCTTTTTTTTCTGGCATTCCAATTTGCGACTCGCATTTTGCGAGTCGCATCAACTCGCAAAATGCGAGTCGCAATTTTTATTTTTGCTACATCTGGCCCCTGATCTCTTGTTAATTCCTCATTTCCTAGTGAACCCTCTAGGTAACAAAATGTAATAGACTGGATTTTCCCCAACCCTAACCCCTGGAGTTACCAGTCTGGTGGTAGGAACATACAGCCCATCTACTGGGCTTCTCACAATGAGGGCATATACTGTATGCTTTGATCACCTCTACCTTTTTGGTTACTGTCTTTCATTCTTGTCCTGGTGTACAGCTTCTGCAACCATGGAGGCTCATCAAGTCCAATGCTGACTGCAGACTGCACATGTTGCAAACTATCCATCATATTCCTCCAATGGGACTGCTCTGGAGGAAAAAGCTCATGGATGTTCGGAGGCAAAAAGGAGGCAATGTGAGTTTGAAGAGCAGAGTTGGCCAGCTGCTGAGTATAGTAGTGTTTTGAAGGACCTCCTTTGGAATGGAAAGCACAACATTCACACTGGTTACCAAAATTAAGTTGAAGCTTCATTCAGTCTTTTCTCCAAGAAATCTACTTTTCTGAAAAGGAAGTTTACTTCAATTTTGTTAAATGTATTGCTTGACATAAAAGAAATATTGTGAGGATGTAATAGCTGCTAAAAAGAGTGTCTAGACTGGCAAAGCAACCCAGAAGTTAGCCCGGACTCCACTAGATGATGTGACTTGCTGATGCCCCACCAATCTCAGTATCCTCACATAGCCCTAAAACTGGCCAGTGACCGAGTCAAAGTCAAGACATTATGCCCAGAAATGAGCTGAATTACCAGATTGCACCACCCATATAATTTAAAACCACTGTTTCCCTGAACCCCCGACTAGACAATACATGTTAGAGGTGAGAACGGCATCCAGTACATGAAGTCACCTTCTGTAACAGATGAATCTATCAATTCCAGATCCTCCGTCATTTCTGCTTGTCTCGTAGTGTGTTGCCTCCTAGTGCATACATCCACGGCTTGAAAGAGAAACAAGAGTATGCTGTAGAGTGCCAAGAATACACCTGTTTGTCTACGAGCTGAGGATCAGAACCCCGTCACAGGTATTCCATTCAAAGGTGTGGTCCATGCTCCACACACCACATCCCAAACTCACAATCACTCCCTCATCCCACAATTGCTTACACCATAAACACATGCATATCACCAAGAACTTTATTCATATTCTGCTAACTAACAGGAAGACAGTGGCCAGGGTTAGGATTGGCAGAAAAAGTCTGGGTAGGCAGGGAACATCTCCCTATCCTTGCTCATCATTGAACACTATGTCATATTCTATGCTCCTGGCATGGCAGACAACATATAACAAAACATCCTTGGGGCTCCCTGACTTCATATAAGCCATGGCTCATGCCCACATCCACACCCATAGTAGACATCCTCATCCCTACAGTATGCAACATCCAGCAAACAGACTACATGTGCAAGACTCGAGGAGGACTCAACAAGTTAACCTTGTGATGCACCTTAAGCAATCTCCCAGCACTAAAGATATTTTAACACCTCACTTGCCACTTGCCTCTCTCAGGAGCCCATATGGTCATGTTCAACTTGACTTACATACCATACAGCTACAACAAGAATGTTGAAGTAAAATTGTCAGACCTCATCACTACTTGTCACAGTTCAGCACACACACCCATGTTCACAAGAGGCGTTAACATCTGAGAAGTCTCAAGCACCAAGATAATGAGAAACTCTTTTGAAACATTCTTTAAAACTCTGAATATCAAAGGGGCCATCACTGAACCTGGCCCCTTCAAAGTCAACATTACTACTATCATCATAACAGCCTTTCTGTAAATCCAAAGCTAGTCCGCCTGAATTGGACTGACTATTTTGCCAGGCCCCTCTCCCTCCGCATGCCACATCAATAATTTAAGGTCAGCCTAAATGAAAATAACAAGAATTTCTGTCCTTCAAAGATTTCCCCACACACATGATCCAAAAAGAAGTTACCAAGCTCTCCAACCCACTTACAGACATCAACACACTTCTCAGCGTATGCAGTACCTCCAGCACACCCTTCAAAATACAACCCTTCAAACCTAACTCCTCAACACCATGGCACTACCAAAAATAGCTCACTAGGTTCAAAAGCACCATTTTCTCAATAGGACAGATAGTGAGACAGACCAAATCCCCTTACATCCCACTCAGCAAAAAACGCAGAGTTCAACATACAGGCTCCTAATCATTTCACCCAAAGAGAGATTCCTCCAAAACAAGTTAAGCACTGTTCAATCAAACACTGCATCAGTCCCATGCCAGATACTCCTGATCCACATTCCGATGACAAATCCAATGCCATCAAATCACAGGTATACAATTTCAGAAAACACATACAAGACCAAATAGATACTAACCATGTCCAAATTCCTCCCAAGAATATCCCCCAATTGGTCACTCTCAAACATTCTGTTGCACACTTACCTCAGCAACATACTCAGGCCCATATTTATACTTTTTGATGCAAAACTGCGTTGGCGCCATTTCTTTGCGCTGTGTGGGCATAAAATTTATACTTTGACGCACGGCGGCACAAACCACAGGTGTGAGTCATTTTCTCTGACGCACACCGCAGCATCACGTCATAAAGGAAAACTACGTTAACGCGGCGCAAATGACTGTGAAACGATTTACGACACCGCAAACCGGATATGCGTTTTTTGACGCAAAAGCATCAAAACTCGCCACAAACACAGCAATTTGTGCAGAGGAGACCCAAAATGGATCCCAGATGCTTGCAAAGACCCCAGGAAGATGACAACAGACCAGGAACCAGCCAGGAGGACCCACACAAGACCCAGGATAGGGAGAAGAAGAAAAGAAAGTGTCGCTTCAGTGCAGGGGAGCATGAAATTCTGGTTAAAGAGGTGACGGAACACCAGCACCAACTGTTTGTCACCTCAAAGTTGCCAATCAGTGGGAGAGAGGCAATATGGCAACAAATTGTTGACAAGATTAACAGTGTGGCAGAAACATGCAGAACAGTCATTGAGTGCAAGGAACGCTGGCATGACTTCAAGCGCAGGACCAAGGAAAAGATGGCCAGGAACAGGAAGGCAGCACTGCAGACTGGAGTTGGGAGTCCATCACACCAGGAGGCCCTGGACCACATGGAGGAGATGGTCGCAGCCGTCATCCCTGAGGAGACCATCACAGGGATTCAAGGACAGGACAGCGCAGACTACCAGGAGACAACGCACATGTAGGGTAAGTCGGATGGGGAATTAAAATGCACAAATGTTAACTGCCAGCGGGAGGGTGGGGAATACCTACTACACAATGCATGTAAGTCATTATATTCAGGGAGTGGTATGGGTAAAGGGGCATGGCACCGGGCCATGGCCCTTTCAGAGTAAACCTGAGGCACACCACTACACAACACTAACAACCTTTCCATGGGTGTATGCTGCCATGCCAACGATGTTGCAAAGGTAAAGCCAGGCCAGGAGGGAAGGACACAACGTCAAACTGGCATCCCGTCACACGTCAGCCACTATACTCCCTACATTAACTAGGGCCCAATTAATAACCTCTAGCCATACCGACAACTGGAATGTAACATTGACAACAGTTGCCACTACCACCTCCACGGTGTGTGCTGGTCAAGTAGCTAATAGCAGTAAGGTCCCCATGGATCTAAAACACCCAAATTAAAATCTGCTGAAACAAGACAAATGTCCCAGTCCTGTCAAATGTGAATGTCCATAGTTTCCGCAAACATCAGCCAATGTCATCCACATTAGGAGGTACACAGCACTAATGTCATACCCATGCTGCATATGTCAGGGTCCATCCTGTGCCTGGGTCACAATGCAACATCCCAAATGTCATACTGCTCAGACAACAGCATTGAGGGGGAGGACACATGTAACTGGTCACAGAAATACACCTGCACAGTCAGAGGAGGAAATAGGACACTGCTACGACTATCAGGGCAATCCAATGTACCACACATTCCCCAACATCAGCAGTACACATTACCAATGCTGACATCCATATTGTGCCATAACAATGCTATACATAGTATACGCTACATTTCAACTACATATAGGTGGATGTAAAAGATCAGAGACTGGGGCATGTCCATATTGTTAAGTGGGGTGCTAGTGCCATCAGAGCACCCACAGCCGGTGAAAGGCCTCACCATGAGAATGGAAGTAGAAGGAGGGTTGAGTAGGACAAGAAGGTGGCAAATCACTATTTGGCCTGAACCAACACCTAGAGGAGATGATGCTGACAAGTCCACAAACTGACCACAATACATGTGACATGCAGGTGGGGCATAGGCCTGGGAGAATGCCTATCTGAAAGACAGGAGCAATAAACAGCAACCAAGATCACAATATGAAAATAATCACAAGGCAGGCATGTCACATTACAAAGCCCACAACACTGACACACTAATTGTACCGTATTTCATTGCAAAGGACGACGGATCTCCTGCGGATATGCCTGTCCAGGGCTACCCTGATGACATGGATGACGAGCTGACAAACATCAGCCAGCAGACCCTCCAAGAGGTCCTTGGAACCCTCCAGACCCCACCTTCAGTCACAAGGAGGAGCACAGATACAGAAGCCATCACAGAGGAAACACCCACCACCCCAATTGTACGACCTGCTAGCTCCAATACAGCTGAGGACTCTGATGACACTGGCACCAGCTTTGAGAGAACTGTAGTTGGAGTACAGCGGGAGCTGGCCAAGGAGGTACCGGTGGGGATGCAAACTATGACAGCCAGCCTAGAGGGGCACGTTCGTGCATGATGTCTACTGAAGAACAGGCAGCAGCTATGCAAGGGCGAACAACTATCTTGCAGGAAGTAGAAAAAAGGCTGAAGGAAATCAGCACAGCTGTAATACAGTTGACCCAACACCTACAACAGCAATTCTGTCAACGCGTGCACAAATGCAACATTGAACCCCTTAGGGCCGACCTGGCTGCCTACCACTGTGATATGGCTGCTATTCTTAAGAACCAGCAGATCATCCTTGCAGCAGTACTGCCCTTAAGACCTCCACAGGTAGCAGCTACCGGGATGTCTGACTCCATGTCTACACATACTGAGGTGTGTGTTGCCCCTTCACAACCACTCCACCAAGGGCAGAGGAGGCAACACACACATCAGAAGATGAAGACCAGGAGCAGATCACCTTCACACGTAAGAGTACCCGGTAGCACTAGTCCCTGCCACATGGCCACCTATTACCAAGGTCCTGCGCTTTGTAACATGCCAGTCTTGCAACAACTGTACTCAAGCACTGTTCTGCAACCCACTGTTTATCTTGTCAGCCTGCCCTGTGATAGTCTCTCAATAACGCATGGGCAAGTCCTGTCCCTCTGCACTGTCTGACACTTCACCCCAGCATGTCCAATGACAAGTCCTTTTGCACTTGTGTAGGATCAAAATGAAAGATGTCACTATAATGGACTCACAATCATGGACAATGTACATATAGCACTACAGCACTTTTCAATAAATAGCACTTACACAACCACTTTGTCTCTGTGTAATGTGACACATCAACCATGCAGTAGATCAGTGAATTTTGCCTCCTGTCAATTATTATTGATTGTCAATACAACTGTCGTGAAATAATGTGGGCTGATAACTATGCACTGTGTCCTGGATTGTACCATACTCTGCTCTTCCTGAGGGTTATTTCTGAGGAAAATAGGAACTATACACCATAATGCTGTGTTGGACAGGGGTGGGTATTAATATAGCTATGTCATCTGCATAAGCAAGAACTTTTGTATCCCATCCCTGCCTATGTATCGGTGGAATCTTACAGTTTTCTTCCAACTGTCTAAGCAGGGGGGTCTATATATAAAGCAAACAGGAGGGGAGAGCATGGGCATCCCTGCCTGGTACCTCTCCTGACCTGGATACTCTCAGATTGTCCTCCCATTAATTGAATTTTCACTACCGGTGATCTATATAAAGCCTTTACTGCTACAATAAATTTCTTCCCTAGACCGCAATACTCCTTTACATACCACAAGGAATTCCATTTCACCCGGTCGAATGCCTTCTCTGCGTCTAATAATGCGACTGCCATAGGTTCCTCTGCTACTTCCGTAGCGTCAAAAAGTGCAAGGACTCTCTGAATATGGTTGGTAGTATCCCTTCCTGGGACAAACCCATGCTGCCTAGGGGAGACTAATTTCCTAATCACCAAAGATAATCGAGCGGCCAATATCTTTGAATATATTTTAACATCGCTGTTAATTAGTGTAATCGGCCTGTATGAGGCCGGATTTAACGGGGCTTTCCCTTTCTTCAAAAATACTACCATATTGGCCATATCCCATGATGGGGGGGTTTCCCCTCCATTCTGTACCTGAATAAATAACTCTACCATTACCGGGAGTAATACTGCTCTGAAAGTTTTATAAAATTCTAAGGGGATCGAGTCAGGACCCGTAGCTTTTCCGGTGGCAAGATCGCTCATTGCTGTATCAATTTCCGAAATATCTATCTGCTCTCCCATATTTAGATTGTCACCCTCGGATAGCTTATCGGCCTTAATGGGGTATAAAAACTCCAACATTTCTTCCTCCAGATAAACAGATGTATCATTATATAGTTCTGTGTAATATCTATGAAACACCTTTCTAATTTCATCCACTTCTGATACTATCTGTCCTTGCCAATCTTTAATCTCTCTAATGACCCCGGATGCTGTCTTCTGGCTTGCCCGTATCGCTAGCAAGCGCCCAGTTTTTTCTCCATACTCATACCTTTGTGAGCGCTGTGCTAAATATTTTTCCGCTATTCTTTGGGCCATAGCCTCGTTAATTGCTGCTTTAGCTATAGCAACTTCCTCTTGGGTCCTCTTTTTATCCACCCCAGTTTCTATAGCTATGACCAACTGCCTTTCTGCTGCCCTCAGCTTCATTTGGGAGTCTTTTATTCTGCCTTGGGCGCCTTTCTGCCTTTTAATACTAAAGCTCAACGTTTTACCTCTAATTCCTGCTTTCAAGGTATCCCAGACTATCTCAACTGAGGCCGACCCCTGGTTGAACCCCAAAAATTCAACTATACATTTTCTTATATGCTCACAATATTCCGGGTCCTTGAGAAGTCCTCTTTCAAATGTCCATCTCCTGGCCTTTGGTTCTAGCCCATCCAGTTCTAAATCAAATACTAATGGGTTATGATCTGATATAATCCGTGGGTATGACTCGATCCTACTCCGCTTTAAAAGTAGAGGAGAGATTAAAAAAATAATCGAGTCGTGCTAATTTCCCATGGGGGCGGAATAATAAGTATATCCAGGGGCTGATTTACGTAATTTCACCCAGGCATCCAATAATCCTAATTCTTTCTGAATGGCGACCATTGTCTTGTATACCCGAGGCTTATGCCCTTGATACTTCTTAGTTGTGGGCACTAATAAGTCCTGTAGTCCATCCGAAGAGCCATTAAAATTAAAGTCGCCACATAGAATATAGGGAGGGGCCCATCCTGTTAGCTCAATAGCAAGGGTATCTAGAACTACTGGGTCATCCGTGACTAACCCATATAGAGAACATAATGTGAAGCTACTATACCCATAACTGCACTCTACAATTACCCATCTTCCACCCCTGTCCACCTTCTGCCTGATGAAATTTACTTTATTGGTCCTATCTAGTATTGCCACCCCTTTAGTTCTGGCCTCTTGTTCTGCTTTACATGCTTTTAATTCCTCAGCCACTCTCCTTCTTTTACAAGGGTCATTAAGTCCACATATATTAATTGAGGCAATTCGAAATCTAGCCATTTAATATTTTTGTTTCATTTCTTTTTTCTTGCTGCCCCCCGAGCCTTCACATCTAACTGCAACTTCTCTTGGATTCTCTTCTCTCCTTGTTCCCCACCTCCTATTTTCTCCCCCCCCAGTTCTCTCATTTCCCTTGGTACTTTCCTTTCCATTTTATCCCCTTGTTCCATCTCCCCCCGCCAACCCTTTCCTCGCCCATACACCCCTCCCCCTCCTCCCCTTCCCCCATCCAGGACCAGTCTCCACCACCCACCTCCCAGGTTCCTTCCCTCCCTCCCAGGGACTGGTCCCCCACCCTGTTGAGCAATCAGACCACCAATGGCCTGAATATTGGTGTCGTGTATAGGTAGGCCCGCCCACCCACCAGTCTCCCAAGCACCCTTCCCTTCCCTGTGTCTTTATGGTCTATTGCTTGGCCCCCATCAAATATTCTTTGGCTTTAATTTCTGAAGTGAATACTTTTACCTTTCCATTCATTACTGTTTTAAGTCGAGCGGGGGCCAGCAAATATGCCTCCCCTCCTTTATCTGAGAATGGCTTAATGAGCTGCCGAAGCTGCCATCTCCGCTCAACAGTGGCATGACAGAAATCGGAGCGAGTGAAAAAAGTAACCCCATCCACAGTGCGTGGGGTATTAGGGCGAGCTTTATCAGATATCTCCTGTCGTAATAGGTAATTCCCCAAATAAACTAAAATAGCTCTAGGGTATTTAGAATCTGCCCGTTGACCCCCCTCCTGCAGGGTTGTTGGAAACCTATGGACCCGCTGCAGCTCATTCTCCCAATCCCAATTCCCAGTTTCGGGAAGGCCCCATGCAGAAGATTGACCATAGAAGTCCGTATATTACTTCCCTCTGATCCTTCCGGTATACCCAGAAATCGAAGATTATTCCTTCTCTGTCTATTCTCAAAATCTTCCATTTTCCACATTACATCCTTCAATTGTTCGTCCCTCGTAGCACTCTGTTCTTTAAGAGTGTCGACATCCTCCTCAACTGCCACTATCCTTTCTTCCATTGAGCATAGCTTAGCTTCGATTTCTGTACACGATTTTGCCACCTTACAAACTGTCCCCTGCAATCTCTTTGTGGCAATCCTTGCACGCCGACTTTCAATCCTAGTCTCTGTTTGCAGTTCTTTAATTGAGCTATATATTGACTGCAAGATCCCAGCCTCAGTGCCCGTCGAATTACCAACAGAGGGACCAACGTCTGTTTCCATTTTACCATTAGCTGAGCCCTGTTTACGCATGGTGGGAGTATCTGCTAATCCAATACCGGAATAGTCCCACTTTAAAGTCCTACCACTCATAGATGTTGAGGTTTCAAAACCCTCTAAAGAAGCAGGCCTTGTTTTTACTGGTTTCCGCTGCCGGCGCACCTGCCGCACTGTAAGTTCGTTGCTTGAGGATTTCTTGTCAGCCTCACATGTCTCGCTATCTTCAGACTCACCAGAGCTGTGATCAATACTGCTGAGATCTGATTCCTCAGTCAAGGAGTAAAATTTGTCGCTACTATCTTTGCCCCAGTCTACAGTATGGGGATCTTTTCCAGTTGTTTTACCCCATCTTTTAGGGCTTCTTAGAGATTTGTGTAGATTCCCCCCTTCTGCTGCAGGTCCTGAAGTGTTCACAGTTCCTTCCCCGTTCTGACGCTCCGGCTCCTCAATTTGATCATGTCGTATTTGAAGCTGCTTGCCTCCAGCGAGGGGGCCCAGCTCGTTCTCTCTTGTCTCCCAATTACTGTCTTCGATCTCTGACAAGTTCTCAATACTTTGTATAAGTTTAATAGGGGGTTCGTTATTTTCGATACACAACCCTGCGTTGTTATTAGTACTCGGGACTTGGCACTGAGAGAGGTTGAAGAGGTGACGATGAAATTTGGAAAATTCTCTGGATACCTGCTAAATAGAGCTAAAAAGCAGTTATTGGCCAATCAATATACAAACACTCAGGATACACGGAGGGTGGATCACGCAGTATATCTTGGTATAAATATCACACCAAAAGTAGAGGAAATTGTTAGCTTGAATTTGGATCCCATACTTGTGAAAGCCAGAAAAGATATGTGTAGATGGAATAATTTACATCTGACTATTATGGGGAGGTGCAATATGGTGAAAATGATTCTCCTTCCTAAGCTGCTGTACTTGTTTTGTGCTGTATGGCTGAGCTTCACTAACCTTAGATTTAAAGAGATAGACAGAGCGGTCATGAGATTTATCTGGGCATATGGTGAGTGTAGAAGAGCAAGTAAAGTTATGTCTCTCCCTCGAGAAAGAGGGGGGTGGTCCTTACCGAATATGTAATTATATCAAATGGCAGCAGCTTTTCAGTATATGCGCCCATTATGGTGTCCTAAGAAAGAAATGATAGCGGAAAAGGATTGCCCTAACGTATACGAGTTGCAGATAGGAGCAGTAGCCAATGGGTGTTTGGCAACATATCATGAGCCTGGATATTATAAGAAAACTCGATATAAGGTTTTGGAAGCAGCCTATAAGTGTTGGCGATCATGGTATAAGAAGAAAGGACTTGGTAGATATAATTATTATACTATGATTGAGAAGAATCCATTCCTCCCCGAAATATTTAAGGATAAGTGTATGGCAAGTTGGACTTCTTTAGGTATAGTGAGGTTAGGACATTTTGTTTGATAATTTGGGGATTAAGGCGTTCGGGGATCTACAGGTGCAGTATGGTTTAGAGCGAAGGGACTTTTTTAAATACCTACAGGTACGGGATTTTCTTGTAAGGAAAACAGGGAGTTTGCAGGGATTCAGAAGTAATCAATTGTTGAACGACATCCTGGCTAATCCCAATATAGCAATTAGGTCAGTTTACTCATTACTTTTGACGGAGCAGCCTGATGATTTGGAGAAGAATAAGGAAAGGTGGAGGGAGAAGTTGGTGGATGGTAGTAATAACTTTATGAGGTCATTAGAGCTGGGATACACTACTCTATTATCTTCTTCCCTGCAAGCACAACATTATAAAACCCTGTTCGACTTATATCATACTCCAGCTCATATCGTCAAATGGGGGGAGTCTATCAGGAACAGACTGTCCAAGATGTGGGACGTATGGAACAGATATTGTACACATGATGGCTACATGTGGGGAGTTAATGGATTTGAGGGTGGGTATTCAATCTGTTTTAAATGAGGTTATGGGATATGACCTTGTTCTTACCCCCGAGATTATGGTTTTAGGGGTCGCCGGAGAAGTGGGTGGTCCACATAGAGCATTTATCTTTGTGGCTATGGCAGTGTATCGAATATGTATAACATCTGCATGGATGAATGTACGACCTCCGTCTTGGCAGCAATGGTTGGCTAGATTACTGTCTGTATACCATTTGGAGATGGCATTATATGAACGCAAGGGGAAACATGCTAGGAGGAGAGGGAAAGCAATATGGGGGCCATTTCAGGACTGGATTCGGGCTCATAATGATTAAGGATCAAAAGTAAAACTACACTATTCTTTAAATTAATTTAAATAACTGGATATTCCTCCCCGTTTGGATTAGTCGGACTGTAGTGTTTTTTTTCATTATTTAGTCAGGTGGTACTCATCTCCTGATGTTGTTTTTTCTCTTTTGGTTCAGAATTTCATTTATCCAGTGTAAAATGATTTAAGAATGTATTTGCTGTATGATTCCTTTCCAAATAAAAAAAAAATTAAATGCAAAAAAAATGCTGTGTTGGACAGAATAACGCTTTCTCAGGGGATGTCAAATCCAGACAATAGTGCCTTCAAATTGTTGCTTCAATGCAAAACTAACATATGTGACATTTCCCACAAATTTAAGCTAACACACACCAAACTGCAAGAATGGAGGTGTATGAGTTTACATCCAAATAAGTAATCATGCTGAACAGTGTAACAAAAGATCTATGTGAGTTATGTACACTATACTACAAGAGAGCTTACTACCACTCACCTTATAAGGATTTCCTTGGTCATGAGACTGCAGTCAGACTTGACACAGTGTCCCCAATACTAAATCTGGAAGCACAGTATGTGACATTGAAAACATACATCATGAAAAAGCCACACTTTGGGATCCAGAGTAACCGTGATTGGTGGTTGCAGTGAATGGCCGAATCTTAGCTAAGTAGCTTTGGGGGAGCTGCCAATGTTACTGCTCAGTTGGGATTTGTTTGCAGCATAGGACACAAAATCTAATACAAAAGAGACACTGTTCACTCATGCCAAGGTCCCGATCTACAAGCATTTGACACATACTGTAAATGGTTACCTAGATATTTATTCAACAGTAAAAACAGAAGTGAAAACTCGGGGAAAGACCTTACCTAACCTAATCTACTCTAACTACTCATTACCCACAACTGTCCCTAACGAACCTAAGCTAAACTTACTTATCACATTTCACAAAACAATCTAAACATCAGCCCCCATATGAGACAGGACACATAGAGGACAACAGATACTGACCTAAACACATACTATCCTATACAAAACAAATATATATTTTTGTGTATTTTTTGGGGGGTATTTTTTTTTATTTTTTTAAACACAAGAACCCCAACATTGCCCAACACACACCCACCCACACACCTAAAAATAAACAATAGAAATATTCAGATCCCCACCCCCCACCCACTAACACTATCTAAACTAACAGCCTATACTAACCTAACACTAAGCCCCCTAAACCCACAAAGTATAAGAACCAGGAAAGAGGAGCGAGGGGAGGGAATCATGCACGTCTACATGTCTACGGGTTGGCCCTCCTCAGGGTCTTCTTGATGGAACGCACCCTCCGGTTGACCTGTCGCACCTCCTGCTGCAGTCTGGTCATCTTTCTAAGGACACAGTCCAATTTCCTTTGCATATGTGAAAAAGCAGCAGGGTCAATGGCTGCAGCAGGGGTTGTCTGGGTGCCAGCCGAGGAAGTATGGGCCCGTGTTGTGTCAATGGCTGTAGGCTGCCCTGCAGGTGGTGCTCTGCTTGGTCCTGGAGCAGTTGCCGTAGATGGTCCCGCAAAGGTCCCAGCTGCTGTTGGTGCCACCTGGGTGGTAGTGGTGGTGCTGCTGGTGGTGGCTGTGGTAGACACAGAAGGGCTGCCTTGTGCAAATGCCCTCCAAGCTCCAGAGGCTCGTTCATGGCAATATCTTCGGGCCATGTTGCGGTACCAAGACTCGACATCAAGAATGTGGTGGTACCTCTTTGCCCGCCGTTGAAACTCCCTGACCTGGATGGGAGTCATATTTGCAGCTGTTAAGACAAATAGAAAATCAAACATTAGGTACTGCATTGTGTGAAATGGCACAAGAGGTAAATCAGACAATACATCTAATGTACTTGTAACAGCACATATCATCAAAGAGATCATTGATTGAGCCTGAGGAAGTACATGGCAAGGCAGCCTACAAAGGCCCTATCACACATAGCACATCCAAACCCTACAAGATGGGAAACAACTGGCATGATTTTGGCATCATTGTTCTGCCAGTTGTCAGCTAAAAATCATGCTGCACATCCTCCACCACTGCCAGGGCAACAAATGTCATTGTACGGGATGGTAATCTAGGGCCACATGATCTGCGAGTTGTAAATGGACTTGCCAGTATAGAAAGCATGTGCTAATCATGAGTGGGTATACTAGGTTCTGACAAGTGATTCACTCATTTACATGTCTGTGTGACAAACTTGTATCATCAGTCCTAGGTACACTATTCACAACCCTATGTCTGGAGGTGGGGGGTGGACAATCAACTAATAATTTCTAACAACAAGGACACCCAGGAAGCTTAGGAAAGATGGACATGGGTTTGGCCCAGCACACACACCACAGGTAAGGAGGATCTCCAAATAGGAGACAGCTAACCCTTGGACAATCCCATCAACACTCATGTTAGGAAATGTAGACCTTTGTCCACATCATTTACTACCAGTAAGCCATGACTTACAACAAACAGAGAGATGCAAGAACACCTCTGGCCATGAGTTGCATACACACCTAGGCCATTGTACTCAAGTGCCACATACTCGTAGCACTACATGTGGACTTACATGCTGCTAGGAAGTTTAACATACAGTTCAACATGTTAATTACTGAATAGGGAAGCAGAAGTCTGTGGGTAAGACTTTGGCATCCCTATTCTGGGAGAATTCGGGTCTGACTGGCTGACTAATTCACTAATATGGTCCACTGCGACTTATTCTGAATCAAGTTTTATCCACATGACTCATCCCTATTCACATTGCCGTGCCTAGAGGACTGACCTAAAATACCAAAATATGACAATAGGATAAGGATTGGCCAACTCAAAGATGTTGATAAAATGATATTCCACTCATGGAACAAAACAAATGATTGGACAGCGCATCACACCTTGCGATGTGCCCAACACACAGGAGTCCATCACACAACACCAGCAAACACAACACATAACAGAAATTTCAAAACCTACTGGAGACGTCTGGGTCCTCAAATCGAGCCATCTCAACAACAGTGAGGGTGCCGGTCCACCTGTAAGGCATGGAAGGGAGAAATGTGCTCAATGTCTGTGCACTGTTCAACAATTCAAAAGACAAATACTATGTGTAGGATTATCTCAGAAAGCAAAGCCTCTCAGACATGATGATTCTGCATCCTACATACCACGGCAAACATGTACAGACCCAGGGACTACAGTGAGTGATACACACATACCTGCACACATGCAGTGGCCCTAACTATCATGTGGTGGCAAAGATGCTGCTTCATTACTGAGCAGACAAAATCATGGAGTGTATTCGTCTCATCATGTGTATCCATGAGAGACATCCAAAGCCACTTTCCGTGAGGACTGCATTACCAGTCAACCAGCCATTGTGACTATGACCAATTTATGACACACAGGTACAATGTACAGAGGGCCAGGGACAGCTGTTAGCCCTCAATTTGTTACAGTTTCTTCATTTGATGTGGCACAGTTATGATGAGTTGCTCCAACCATAGAGATATGAACCCATGTGCATACCTTTTGCCACCCATCCCTAATTTAAATGTGGCACAACAAACTCCAAACACCAGTCTAAGATGTTAGCTGAGCGGAGCTAGAACTTGTTACCTATGTGTCCAAATCCAGATCAGACATGTATCCAGAATGAAGGAGGGGCACAATAATTCCTAATATTTTCGGGATTTCCATGATCAGTTTCCTTACACACTCACCAAACACACATCAGACATATGTTTGCACCACATTGCTATCATCAATTGACGTGAAGCCTGCACTAACTTTCAGGCTTCTGTTTCTAAAGTTAGTCTAGCTGTTGTGTCAACAAATGACGGTAATGTGTCGGAAAATTCTATACCTCACAGGCAACTGTGGCCTATATCTATACATATTTGGCACCTGATTTGTGTTGCTGTTTGACACAAAGGTGGCACTAACTTACATAATACAAATGTATTCAGTAAGTTTGCGGAGCTCTTGCTTCCAAACAGCTCGCAATTGTGGTCCTTAACAAAGTAAATATGACCCTGTATGTTTCAGTAGCATTCCACACACTTAACAATATTGCCGGCAGATATTGTAAAAATCAGCTAATGTCACTACAGAGCATTTAAACATGTACATTAACATAATTTGTACTCACCAACAGGGCCACCAATCACAAGACCCAGGTGGTTCAGCAGATCTTGCTCCCTGGAGACAAGGTCAGCCCAGCAGTGCTTGAGCTGGTGGTCATTTCTTGGTGTGTTGTAAATCCTTTGCAGATGATGCAACACCTTTGCCCACCGGAGCCTCCGTGAATCAGTGTGATACCCCTGGATCACACGCCCACCTGCCTCAATCATCGGGGGTAGGAAATGGCACACCAGCCAAATGAACCCACCCACCTCCTCCTCTCCCATCGTGCCAAGACGAAGTCTACCCAAAATAATGGTGCAAAAATAGAAATAGGGGATAAAGGGGAACAAAGGAGAATAGGGGGAAAGTAGGACAGGAAAAATTAAAAAAAACTACTAACACAGCCCAACTATACCCAAACTAACACTACCCACAACAGACTCCCAACAAAACAAAGACAATTGTTTACAACACAAATGATCACAAAAACACTCAGACAGGATACCACAGACAGTTTTTAATCACAAAAAGACAAATAAAAGACCACACTGGAGACAAATTCACTAAATGCACAGAGACGAATCGAGATGCAGCCACACAGTCAGGAAATATCACAGACTGCAAAGTGAAAGTGAAAGTACACCCACTGTACCTATTCTGTAAACAGGATATCCTATTACATCACTTCCTGCCTAAAATGCGGTGTGTTTTTATTGTCATGCGTCAAAATATTATGATGCATACAGTATTCGCGTCATTTTTATTGACGCACAGGAGTAGATTTCACACCGCATCCATATGGTTCAAAATTGTTTCTAACTTAACCGATTTTCGGAAGTACAGTGTGGAAGATACCGCTCAGGGCCAATGGTTCTTTCAGGGCATTATGCATCATTTTTCGGGCATATGCGTAATTTTTAGACACATGTGCGTCATTTTTTGACGCCTATGTGGCAAAATTTCAGGCATTAACTGAGTTTAGGTCATTTTACCATTTTAATAGTACATTACAGTTGTGACAATACTGAGATAGGCTGATTGCACCCACTTTGGGCATGACAGTGTATGGGCACATGTGACACATCATACTACTGCGGACCATGATCTGCTACTTAATGTACAGGATTTTCACTCTTGACTGACGCAATAGATGGCCAAACGTGTGGCCTACAAATATGTATTACACAAATTGGGCATGTTTGGCGTCAGAAGAGGATAGCAAGGTGACGCACAGAAGTACAATAACTCAATGTCTATGGGTCAATGTGTGTGCTTTGGCTACTATTATTGTTGTTGACCCACTGTGTGACCATCACAACATGCATTATAGCAAATATGCCTGTATGCATGTGGAGTCAATGTGTCCAATCCTCAGATGCAAGTCAGTGTGGAAAAGAGAGAGGACATGTGTTAGTCATACATGTAGCAACAACTGCTGTGTGCACTTTCTATTTTTTTGGGTAACATTAACACCACAAATGACTAAGGATGCACTGGATAGATAGAAGACGGTTGTTCATGTCAATGGTCCAAAACTTGGCCATCACATGTCCAGGAATTTTGGATACAGCTTCCTAGGCACTTGTTGGTGAACCCACCATGAGTCAGGCACATGTACATACTAAGTGGTTACTGTCTTTGTGACACGGAGAGCCAAAGATAAACCACAATTGTAATGTCACGCCACAGTTGAAGCCATATAAGTGAGCCACAACTCTCCTGTGGCAGTGGAGGACCAGCAGACCAAGCAGCACGTGGCCACATATTTCCAGTGATCAACTGCCCAGAGGTGTCTGGTTCATGTGTGTGGGCCAATGTTTAGCCTGTATATTTTTAGGGGCCTATGTTGTCACAGTTACGTCCAGGTCTAGTCATGAGTCTGTGGCGGCTATTCCTGTATCTACTAACTATCCTTCGGAGATCAATGGAAGTAAAGCCAATGAGGATTTGAGAACCCACATGGGGATGGTTCTACCCTGTCACTGCAGACGTGTTATGAGACTGTCAACAGGGCAACCTTGGTGTGCTGAGTAAGATAATATCTCAGGATTCTTGTACCGGCAGGTGTCATCACAACACTTGTACACAGGTTGGCCTCTAAAATTCCCACTGCATCTGGGAACATCATAGCCTCTGTGCTGAATATTCTCACAGCTATTCACAACGCATGGCCCATCAATATGTTGTGAGCAATGTGAATCAGCGTGTGGACTGTCAGGGTCCTAACATGTATGGACTTTTCATGCACATTATCTGACGTTGCTGGTTCTGCTGGAGGCACCATACCCAATCCTTGTATACGCCCATGGTACACTGTCACAATTTGTCACTCATGCATACATGAGACCCAGACAAGGGATAGGCCATGATTTGGGTATTTGGAGACAAGTTCCCAACAATGGTACAATAAATAAACAGATTATGCTATACAATGTATTTGAGTATGGATTGTAGACCCACCTGACAAAATACCCAAGGAGGAATGTGAGGGTTGGGAATGCAACTATGATACAAATGTTGCCACAAGGAACCCTTAGGGTAACGCACAGACAGGAGCCAGTCAGGCTAACAGGATGCAGGGTCAATCAGGATCCAGACATTTCACAGGGTACATACTCAGTGGTCTGACTGAGACTGGTCAGAGGAGGAACAAGACAGTTGAAATGGAAAACTGTGTCTGTCCTGTGTTTTGGAAGGTGAGACATTAACCCAAGGGCTGTGTTACACAGCAGATTTTTATGGCAATGCATAATAGTGTAATCAATAAAATGGCACCTTCTATGCTGTTCCAAGCATCTGCAAGGACACTGCATGTTAAAATGGCTGGTCTGCATGGAGGTGCTCACAGGTGTGTGCTGCATCAGTCTCTCACAAGTCCTGTAGGTGAGATTCAAGTTCATATGGCCAACAGTACCTTTCACATGGGAAGCAATGTACAGGTGATAACAGGTCTTAGAGACTACAAGCCAGTGCATTATTTAACCTGACATCCATGCAGACCAAAGTACAATGACTATGGCATACCATACTAAAGGGTGAAGCACACTGGATTAACATTGTGAGTCTGGGTGTGTGTAGAGGAGAGACTATCTGGGTACACATATTACCATTCCAGGGACCTCTTAAGACGGGTGGGGTGAGACCGGGAACATGGGTGTGTCAGAATTAGGAAAAGGATAACATGTACATGGAATGTCATGTGTGCAATGCTTGTCATAGCTGTAGCACTTGTGCTATCTATTTTCTGCTTATATGGAATTCTAGTCACACATAGTCCTTGCAAAGATAGGTGATTTATCAGTTACTGCTGTCAAGGGTCTGGTCATACTTTACAGTTACTAATGCAATTGCACATCCACTGCCTCATGTATGATGCTTTTTGTCCCATTATTGACTGATGGTGTCTTAGCTGTGTGCCATATGCTGCAATGAACCATGTTGCCAACATGTATGTGTGAAATAGGTGTGGTCCTCTGCTATTGCCCTTTAAAGGTGAAATGTACAGGATATATGTCATTTACAGTGTGTGTGAATGTGACTGTTGATTCAGACGCATCATAATTCCTTTGGAAATTTCTGTGTCCTGATCGGTATTTCATTAATGCTCCATGAGGCTACACTCTTATTCTGATAGTTAGAGATAAAGGTAAGTAAAAATGATTACTCAGACCATGATATGGTGATAATTATAGGTGTTTATTTACATATGTTAAAACAATAGTGATGGTGAGTTGAGTCAAAAGAAATTGTTGACAATATGTTGGTGCCTACGCAATCCTGCAGCTGTGTTTGGTTGGTCCCCCTCATGTTGATGGCCAGCATCCTCCTCTTCCTCCTCTTAAGGCGCTTATGGCTCTGGTTCTAATGGGGGATTGTTCCTTCGTACACAAATGTTATGCAGGATGGCACAGGCTAAAATGATCTTGCAGACCATTTCTTGTGAGTATAGGAGGCTGCCTCCAGTGATGTTGAGGCACCTGAATCTTGACTTCAGGATGCCAAAGGTCCTCTCGACTTTTGTGCGTGTCCTCCTATGTGCCTCATTATAGGCACGCTCTGCTGCAGTGCTTGGGTTGGCAAATGGGGTCATAAT
The DNA here is from genome assembly GCF_031143425.1 of Pleurodeles waltl. Taxonomy (NCBI): domain Eukaryota; kingdom Metazoa; phylum Chordata; class Amphibia; order Caudata; family Salamandridae; genus Pleurodeles; species Pleurodeles waltl. The sequence goes on along the minus strand of NC_090445.1, from coordinate 1,408,345,978 downwards.
CCATGGCTGGATCCCATACCCCTGATCAGCTGAAAGGGAAAATGACTGAGATCATGTTGATGTAGCTTGCCACATTAATATCACATTGCATGGCAGGTATTATCTTGTGTTGTCTGTGACTCATTTGTGTTTGTGTTATTTTGTAGATTCCTAGCGTTCTAGGATGTACCATCAGCATTGGGTTGTTTCCTTGTTTGGCTGCTGACTGGATGTCAGCAATATATTTTGAGAGTTACAGTACAGTGTGTACTCCCTTGCATTGTGACTTGTGATACAGGTGTCCCTGTGTCTTCACTGAGGGTGAGATGATAGTTCCATACACAGAATCAAATCAACAGTGGTGGTAACACGTTTGCATCTATGTACCCTGGACATCCCATATATTTTGACATATGCAATAGATTAATTTAACCATGAGTGAGACATTTACATTTTGCAAGGTGACAATTAGCCAAACTTTTCCGTACGTTGTGATCACTGACGTCTTAACATTTGACTGTACACTAATTTTACATGTGTGCCAAGTTCACTGCAGACCTATTTCTCTGCCCTTGGCAAGTTGACTCAGGTGGTAACGTCTACCTAGACTACTGCACAAGGTCTAGTTCAGCTGGCTAACTTGGTTGTGAGGTTGTTGTTTTGAGTTTCAGAAGGTCCATATGGCAGTACATCTGTTGTGTGTGTGTTAATTTGTCACAATGCGTATCTATAGGAATGTGCACTTTCCATATTGTCCCATCAGTATGTGTTCTTCGCACAGTCCACTTGCCTCTTGGTAGTGGGCAATGTGAGAGCAGGAGTGATGTGAGATATTGGAATGGCCTCAATGATTGCATGTGATCTTTATTGTAGTCATTATAGTGCTATGTGTGTCATGGTGTTTGACCTGCAGCAAATAACATTCCACACCCCTTATGCAGTACGTATTGATTTGAAGGGTGTTTGATTGGGTGTTATTGATGTGTTATTGAAGTTTAATCTTTGCAGGTGTACTGCCAGTTGGGGCCATGTGTTTGTCATTGTGTTATTTTACAAGTTCCCCTTCTGTCTGTGGAGTGGCATCAGTTTTTATTTGGAACAGTACTTTGCCCTAGGTGTGTCTACCATTGGGTGAGGATATCAAACATGCCTAGCGGTGTCACAACCTCAGTGTGTTCCTGTCCACATGTCGATGTGTATGTGTTGTCTGTCCTAGAGGGTTGCTGTGCAGTGTGTATATAAGTAGGTTTCAGTACTTACCAACAAGTAGTCCATTTCCACATCGTCCATCCTGGGAGTGTTGATTGATGGTGCAGTGACGGAAGATGAATGAATCATGGACACTCTCAGGATACTTTGCCACGATGTTGGTGATAAATCCCTGGTGATCGACAACGGCCTGCACATTGATGGAGTGTGTGTGCTTCCTGTTGCGGTATAGATGTTCAGTTGCAGCAGGTGGCACAAGGCGTACATGTGTGCAGTCAATGGCACCAAGGACATGTGGGAATCCATTAATGAGGTAAAACCCCTGTTTTGTCTCCTGCTGCTTCTGCTGTGTGTTGGGGAAGCAGGTGTGGCTGGTTGTGAGTGTGATGATGGCATCCAGTACCTTGGGCAGGAAGGCGGAGAATGATGGCTGTGAGATCCCAGCAACCAGGCGCCAGTGGTTTGAAAGGAGCCAATTACCAACATGTGTAGTACAGCTAGCAGCTTGGTTTCTGGTGGGATGGTGCAGCGTGTCTGCAAGCTGGGTGCCAACTGTGGCTCAATGTTGCGCAGCAGCTGCTGAATGGCTTGCCAGTTCAACCTGTACCTCTGGATGATGTCATGTTCCCTGAGGCCCAGAAGGGTTGTCCTGGTGCGGAATATCCTCTCCTGCCTTCTGCGTTGCCTTTGGGGTCCCTGCTGGTGTTGTGGAAGCTGCTGTTGCTGGTCCTGTGCTCTGCGTCTGCGTGCACGCTGGATGAGAAGCACCTCCATGTCTTCCTTTTGGGGCTCTGCTGTTGCGTCTGAGTGTTTTCATTAAATACAGGTGTGTTTGCCCCATTTTAAAGCCTGTCCTGACCCAGGCATTAATTTTTGGCACAAATCGGGATGTGCGTCATTTTCCGACTCCGCCTCCGGGCCGTGCGTCATTTTTGCGCAGTAGCATAAATAAGGCGCACAGGTGTTTGTGTCATTTTTTGGATGGGAACGCCTACCTTGCATCTCATTACCGCAAGGCGGTTTCCCGCATCCAGAAAATGACGCACACAGCGGGATTTTGACATCCGCGGGCTCGGGCGTAAAAGTTTAAATATGGTGCACGGTTTGCGCTGAATGTGTGTCAAAATTTTTGACGCACATTCGACGCAGATGGAGTATAAATATGCCCCTCAGATTCATCAAGAATATAACTACAAAGGCAATAACCTACCCTCATCCATTATGAAGCCCTTCCGTTATGATATTTTTAAAGCCCTTCATGACAAGCATCTCCCGACCAGTGTACCATCCTACATGACCTCAAAGCAGGGCAGATTATTTCTCTACTGAACACAGTGTACCCTGAATCCAGACAATCATGCCAATTTCTGCTCTGTCACTTACCTCTCACTCATTGGAAAATCCATCAGGAAAACTGCCTCCATTCCACTCCAAAAGCAGCAATCAATACAAACTGCCTCCAACAGGTATATCAGTCTAGCGTATGCCATGCTTCAGCCTTCACATAGTTGATGGTGATTTCCTGATCACAGGCCAGAATGATCCATGCTTGCTGATCCTACTCAACGTTTCTGCATCTCGTGACAATGTCAAACACCAAGCATTACTCACCGTCTGAAAGATCTCAAGGACTTCTCTGACAGGGTCCTACAGTGGTTCACCTATTACCTTGCCAACAACCATCAACTTACCTGATTGGAAACTCAAGATTCTTAACACATCCAGTCTTCTCATTAGCATCCAAGGCCACGTCCTATCACTCAAGCAATGTCATATAATACATGGAATCCCTTGCAACTCTAGTTATTGGCAAGAGCATCAAAATCCACAAATAGGTTAGAGGCTGTCCCTTGATGGTCATCACTACACATGTAATTCGGGCACTCAACATGTGTCTCTCGCTATTCAGAATATCATGTTCTTGCTCATGACAAAGCAAATTTCTTTGCATTGCTTCTACTCATTTTTGAGCAACAGCACTTTATTTCCTCATCAATGGGCTAGAGAGTAAAAACAAACATGGGGGGGAGAAGGAGAAAAGTAGAGAAAGCAAGAATCTATAAGAGTGAGACCAGTGGGCCAGGATGTATCTGGCAGCGGAATAAAGAGGAGAGAAAAAACATCCCAAAAAATGTTTTTTTTACTGCACTTAGAGATGAGGATTGAAATTTTACTTCTTGGAGAAAGGCTAGATTGGTGAACAAGTTAATTTCCAGTTCCAGTATTTAGCATTGAGATTTGAACCCACCTGAAACTTTATTTCATGTTTAGAACCTCATTACGATTTTGGTGATCCCCAAAGCAGAACACCAAAGTCGTGGGGAGGATGTCACTGTCATACCGGTGGTGTCCCCCACAAGCATATTACAATGTTCCCGCTGGGCTGACCAACGGGAACATTCTCATACGTGTTTGGGCAGATCAACAGGTGGGAAGAATGCTATGATATTGGCCTCGCCTACTTTATTGGAGCCGAGGCCAATACCTTAGCCCTCCAGCACCCATTGGAAGTGCACTATGTGCAGTAATGAGGCCCTTAATCTTGTGCAAAAATATTGATGAATATTTGCTAGAAGCATGGAGCCTTCAAAGGCTTGCCTGTAAACACAGCTATACTGATGTTTGCACAATCTTATATTATTTTAGTTATTTTATTTATCTAGTATTTAGTAGAACTCATTCTGACAAGAGGTATCAAAGCGCTGTAAGGGGAAATTAGACCATAATACTACAAACGATCTAAGTTAGGCTCGAAATAACCAGGCTTTCAGTTGTTTACGAAGTATCTGAAGAGAAGGGGTATTCCTAATTTTCAAAGGAAGAGAGTTCCATAATTTGACCGCAGCTGTAGAAAAAGCTTGGTCCCCCATTTCACTTTCTTGGTCCTAGAGACGTAAGCTAACTTCGAATCAGCTGAGTGGAGAGTCTGCCCAGGTATGTACCACTTGAGATATGGAAGAGGCGAGAGAGGAGCCTGTAAGTAAAGAGACTTGTGAACCAGGCACAATGCTTTAAAAATGATCCGCTTACTAAATCGATAACCAATGGAGTTTGTGCAGGCTGTCTTTGGCCGAAGCAAACTTGTCTAGACCCAGAATCAGACGTGCACTATGATTCTGAATCAATTGTAGCTTATTTAACGAGGCTTGATTGATGTTCAAATAAAGAGTATTACAGTAGTCCAGTCTTGATCCTATCCGGGCTAACACTACTGTTACTCTCAAGTCCTGAGGTATAAAAGGAAGGATTTTCTTAATCATCTTAATGACCCAGATGTAACAAATGGTGACTGTATTAACCTGGATGTCAAACGTTAAGGCAAAGTCACAAAGGACTCCAAGGTTTTTCACTGAGGCTGAGGGGACCGGGAGTGTCCCACAAAGCTCCGGCCATCAATTAGAGTCCCAAACAGAGGACCTGGCCCCAAAGATAATGACCTCAGTCTTGTCTCCATTCATCTTAAACCAGTTCCTATCCATCCAGTACATAACCTCGAGAATGCAGGCCTGAAATTGTTTAGCAGCGTCCGGCATCTTGTTTCCAAAGGAAACAATGATTTGTGTATCATCGGCTTAGGAAGACACCTGAAACCCAAAGGAACGCACTAGTTCTGCCAAAAGTGCAACATACAGATTAAACAAGGTTGGACTAAGGGAGGATCCCTGAGGAACTCCACAAGGGAGCTAAAAAAGGGACCAAAATATAGTCACCACATTTATCTGCAAGTGATCTATTCTGAAAAAAAGATGTAAGCAAGCTTAGGCTGATCCTCTCACTCCAACCTCATATAGATGGTCAGTTAGTCTAAGTGGTGACATGCTGTCAAAAGCTGCAGATAAATCCAATAAAAATAAGATTGCACCTCCTCCTGTATCTACCTGTTTTCTGATTGCCTCGGTGATTGCCAGCAGGACAGTTTCCGTACTATGTTGTTTTCGGAACCCATGTTGGGGGCCATCCAGACAACCATAGGTAGTCAGGTAAGAAGTAAGCTCTTGATTTAAATGTTTCTCCAAGTTTTAGCTAGAGTAGGTAAGTGCGCGATGGGGCGCAGATTCTTAAGATCTTCTGAGTCGGCGTCAAGTTTTTTTCTTTAAGGGGACAATGTTTTTTTCTTTCCATTCTGAAGGATAGGTGCCTCGTTCCAACACTCCAGCATACAGCTTTTTCATGGGCCCTAACACTGAGTCGCAGAACCACTGTAACACCCTAGGGGGACAGGGGTCAGCTGGAGATCCTGAAAGAGTCCTGGATAAAAGGACCTTATTTTGTTCTGAAGACAGTGGAGCAACATTTTCTAGGATGTGGCGCTGAAGCTGCTCTGGATAGACATCTAGATCCCGGTCTCTCATCAAAGGTAGAGGGTCCTGGAATCCATTATGTATTTTAATAATTGTATCCTTAAAGAATCTAGCTACCCTATCACAAAGCGATTGTGAGTTGTCTAGTCCTTGAGGCATAAAAGGAGTAGAAAGGGCCTTAACCATTTTAAACAATTCCTGGGGGGAGTTTGAGGCCTTTAGAATTCTATGAGAGAAACAGGCAGCTTTCGCCTGTCTGATGGCCATTTTATATTGATTTCTAATATCTCTCAATTTGATGCTTTCTAATAGGGTAGGGTAAAGTTTTCATTTCCTTTCCTGTCTTCTGCAATCCCTTTGGATGCTCTTCAGCTCAGGAGAAAACCAAGGGGCAGGAATTCTTGTCCTCTCTGTGTGGTGGACTACCCTCAAAGAAACCACCAACTCGATTAGGAATTGCTTTTTATTGATGATGCACTGACTTTTCCAACTGATGTTTTTAATTCATATGCATGTTTCTTTTGGCACCTGATTCAGACTGGGAGATAAAAGGTGATAACTTTTGCACAATAATGTGATATTTTGGAAAAATTATGTTGAATTATGGTTAATGCAATTTGGGCATCCTAACCTATATTTTAAAATGGCATGATTCAATGTGTCAATTTTAGATGCGAAGATGCATTTCACACTAAAATATAGCACACAAATCACAAGTACCATGAACAACAGTCACTCGTGTTCTCTTTCATTAGCATTGCTCCCATACTCCTGCGATATGATTTGTACCCAAACATACTTGAAAGTAGATGATGTGCTGTAATGGTGTAATTTTTCGAATTCTGAGTACAAAGCATAATATGCATAATATGAGATGCTGTAAATTACTCAAGCTTACACCAGTGTAAACAAGATGCATAATAACGACATTTCTTCCTGCGTACATGTGGTCCTTTTCAGTAAACGTCAGTAAGTTTTACGTCACTATCCAAGATGGCAGCATTTCCGTCACCAGTTTTGCAGCAATCACTTCCTCACTACGGACAATCACTACCTAGTTATGAAAAGGGTAGGCAGTATAGGAGACTCGATTCCTTGTGACTTTCTCAGTTTGCAGGCTACTCACTCCACGGCATGGGTTTGCCACCAATCCTTTCCCTCACTACACCATGTTTCATCCCCTTCTCTGAGGATTTTAAGGTTTTCCTGAGACTGTTTCAGTGGTGCTTGGCACATGAGCATCTAATGTTCTGGTTACTACCTCCCCCAGTCATTACTGTTTAACCTATGAGTAGCATGGAAACTGGTTATATGTTCTCACAGCCAGGCCCGACAAGGACTAGAATGCCTTCTCATTGTATATGCACTATATTCTAAATCATAGTGCTGTGCATTTTATGTATATATGGTACTTTTCTCCAGTGATCGATCAGTGAAAAGGAAGAGTGGAGGTATTGGGTTGCTGCCATGCCATCCCATGACTAATACCTTACATAATTCCATCAACAACCACTTGTTCACTAAGCCAGAATTTCTCGTGATGTCATTGTCATGGCCCCATTTTCGTTCAATAAGCCATGATCAACAGTGGTGTGACCCCAGAATCTCTTCTCATCTTCATTAAATTGATCATGTATGTCTTGATCTCTAAGAACCCTAAAGGCCCACAACACCGTCTCCCTTGAAAGGACTTGTACTACATTAAGGGGCATATTTATACTCTGTTTGCGCCGGATGTGCGTCAAATATTTTGACGCACATTCGGCGCAAACAGTGCACCATGTTTAAACTTTGACGCCCGCGGACGTCAAAATTCCTCTGTGTGAGTCATTTTTTGGATGCGGGAAACTGCCTTGCTTAATGACATGCAAGGTAGGCGTTCCTGCCCAAAAAATTACTTTAAGGCCTGTGCACCTTATTTATACTCCAGCGTCATCTTGACGCACAGGAGGGGGGGCCTTAAAAACAGCGCACAGCCTGATGGGCAGGCGTTAAGGGACCTGTGGGCTCACTTTCATGGTCTCTGACCATGGAAGGAGCCGAGGTGCCCTCCCCTGCCCCCATGGCCACCCTCGCCCACCCATGGAGGACACCCATGGATGGGAGGACCCATCTCACATAAGTACAGGTAAGTTGAGGTAAGTATTCTATTTTATTTTTTTAAAGTGCCATGGGGGGCCTAATTTGGGCACCTCTACATGCCACTGTGCCCAATGACCATGCCCAGGGGACAGAAGTCCCCTGGGCATGACCATTGGGCAAGGGGGCATGACTCCTGTCTTTGCTAGGACAGGAGTCATTTCAATGGGGGTTGTGCGTCAAAAAATGGCGCAAGTCCGGTTTGAGGCATGATTTTTGCCTCAAACCTGACTTGCACCATTTTTTGATGCACAACCCCCATTTTCCCCTACGCCGGCGCTGCCTGGTTTGAGTCTTTTTTTTTTTTTACTCAGACCAGTCCGCAGCGCCATCTAATGTCATTCCTTAAATAAGGCACCCGCATGGCGCGTAGGAATGGGGTTAGCCGGCTGTAAAAATTTTGAAGCAAACCATCGCTGGTTTGCTTCAAAAAGTATAAATATGGGCCTAAGTCGTTAGTAGACAGTCACTTTGGAGCTCCAACAAGAGGGGCCAGATTGCAGGACAAGGCCTCAAATATCACCCTGCAACAAAAGGGCATGATTTGAGAAGTTAAAACTGCAAGTTGTAGTTTTGCCTGGAGAACACAAAGCCTTTGCACTGCAACTGTACCTGGGGCATTAGAATGAGCAGTTAGTCTATCCCAAGTTAAGGACGTCATGAGTCAAACGTTTTTATTGTTTTCCTTGACAATTATACTTTAAAATATTTAAACATTTTCAGGACCTGGCACTAGTAAGGATGCCCATAAATTCAATGAAAACAAATCACCATGTAACCTTAATCCCCATGGCACACCCTGAGCTTTCCCGGGCACCCTATCCAGGACAGTGAATGACTCAGGCCCATGAAAACATATTTAATGACAGTACTCTTTGATTGTTTATTTTGAAAGCATGCAATGTCAAGTTGTAAACTTAACGCATTGGCAAGATACCTTTATTATGAGGGAACAAAGAGCAGAAAAAAAGATCCCACAATCGGTCTTGATAACAGTTCACCAGAAAGTATGGCTGGAATGCAAAAACATGAAGATCATATTTGTTCAGCTTCCTGTGGTTTATTAACAAATGAGCTTAAAAATACTGAGTCGATAAGATATACTCATGATTTTTCAGAAAATAATTTCAACCAAAAAAACATATCAAGTCCTGTTTCTCAACACAAATGCAGATGAAGAAGAATTTGTTTGGCCAATAAAGAAAATAATGTGTATAGCTAAAACTTGAGCAACCAAAATAAATATTTTATGAGTCTGCATGTGGTTCTGCTACATTCACCCAATGGACAATTGACTATATATAGGAAAGGAATGAGATTGTAAAGTTTTCTTTAATCAAGGCTGTTTCAAGTAGCATGCCTAAGACCTGTTTGGACAGTAGCATCCCTCCCAGGCACTATATCAAAACTAGGCCTGGTCGGACCTAGTGGAGTTTCATTCTGTGGAATTTCACGGAGTTACATAAAGACACTGTGAAATTCTGTGGAGGTCTCTCAGCGGTCAGAATTCAAGCACTTTGTGCTGCTTATGCTGATTTGTAACACCAAGAGCTTGCTCAGCACTGTAAAATCAGTGAGAATAGTACGAGCTGGCGCTAGTGGGCGCTGCTTCTTTCTGCCGCACCAGTAAATATTCTACTCGAGTGGTAGCTTTCGCAACACGGATGGTCGCAACCTGCTGCAACCACCCATGTTCAGACATCTCATTTGGAGGTATTCTAGTTCCTGAAAATCACACTAGGGGAGTCAAATTCTCACTCGAGCCACACACAAGAAAAAAAATCTGCCACACAACAGTTAGTGGAGTTTTGCCACTCTCCAAACTCGACCATCTCTGCCGGCAGAGCAGATTTTTTTACCCATTCCCTAACCAACCACGAGTGACTGATGGCAAACATTCAGTGTTTTTCACAAGATGAAAGCCGACTATGGCCTTCATTACAACCCTGGCAGACGGCAGTATTTTGGAGAAAGGTACTGCCAACAGGCTGGAGGTAGCTTTCCCCAAAATATGATATTGGTAGTTTGGCTCAAGCCAAACCGCCAATGTACCACTGCGTCTGTCAGGGCGGTAACAGCCACCAGGCTGGAGACTTCAGTCTCTAGCCAGGCGGCCGCCACTGTCCCACCAGTGGGATTATGACCCTGCCTACCGCCATGGTTTTCGTGGCATTCTTACCGCCACGAAAACCATGGCGGTAGGCACTATCAGGGGTGAAACCCCGAAACCGGTCCCAGGATGCTTGTTTCCGGTCCAGGGAGAACCTGGCCTGGCAGTTCGGGCTGGACTGTTCCCATGAGGAACAGGGTCAAGACTGATTTGCATATGGCTGGCTTCAAACTGGGGTGGCATGGTGAGCAAAATAATGGATGGATTAAACCCAGATCTGTGACTGGGGGTGAATGTTTGATTGGTTCCGCATTCCGTCCATCCAGTTACGCTATCCCACAGCGTTTATATTTTGCTTTGCTTTTGCCGCCCTAAGTGCGCCGGGTATGCCCAGACGTGGGTCCCGGGCTCACTGTGCCACTGGATTCAAGCTAGCCTGGCTGATGAGGGGTGAAACCCCAAAACCGGTCCCAGGATGCTTGTTTCCGGTCCAGGGAGAACCTGGCCTGGCAGTTCGGGCTGGACTGTTCCCATGAGGAACAGGGTCAAGACTGATTTGCATATGGCTGGGTTCAAACTGGGGTGGCATGGTGAGAAAAATAATGGATGGATTAAACCCAGATCTGTGACTGGGGGTGAATGTTTGATTGGTTCCGCATTCCGTCCATCCAGTTACGCTATCCCACAGCATTTATATTTTTCTTTGCTTTTGCCGCCCTAAGTGCGCCGGGTATGCCCAGACGTGGGTCCCGGGCTCACTGTGCCACTGGATTCAAGCTAGCCTGGCTGATGAGGGGTGAAACCCCGAAACCGGTCCCAGGATGCTTGTTTCCGGTCCAGGGAGAACCTGGCCTGGCAGTTCGGGCTGGACTGTTCCCATGAGGAACAGGGTCAAGACTGATTTGCATATGGCTGGGTTCAAACTGGGGTGGCATGGTGAGCAAAATAATGGATGGATTAAACCCAGATCTGTGACTGGGGGTGAATGTTTGATTGGTTCCGCATTCCGTCCATCCAGTTACGCTATCCCACAGTGTTTATATTTTGCTTTGCTTTTGCCGCCCTAAGTGCGCCGGGTATGCCCAGACGTGGGTCCCGGGCTCACTGTGCCACTGGATTCAAGCTAGCCTGGCTGATGAGGGGTGAAACCCCGAAACCGGTCCCAGGATGCTTGTTTCCGGTCCAGGGAGAACCTGGCCTGGCAGTTCGGGCTGGACTGTTCCCATGAGGAACAGGGTCAAGACTGATTTGCATATGGCTGGGTTCAAACTGGGGTGGCATGGTGAGCAAAATAATGGATGGATTAAACCCAGATCTGTGACTGGGGGTGAATGTTTGATTGGTTCCGCATTCCGTCCATCCAGTTACGCTATCCCACAGCGTTTATATTTTGGTAGGCACTATCAGTGCCAGGGAATAACTTCCCTGACACTGATAGGGGTCTCTCCCGGCCCCCTCCCCAGAGTCCTCCCCCACCCTCACCACCCCCCTCCCAACCCCGCCACGACATGCACACATATTCACGCACCAACATACACATGCATACACACACTCATACCCACATTCACCCACACATGCATACATACATTCACACACACATCCATACAAGAAAAAGACTATAGGTGGTACTACACTGGTTACCCGTTGCCAGAAGATGCACTTTCAAGCTGCTTTGTATCACCCACAAAGCTATAAATGGAACAGGACCGCTTTTTATCAGAAAGAAAATTACCAAATACATCCAACAAAGAAACCTCCGCCCAAGATTGGCACCCCGCCTTAGAACACCACCATACAAGAAAAAGACTATAGGTGGTACATCCTTCTCCGTCCAAGCAGACAAACTATGGAATTCATTACCCCCAACTATAAGAGCCACAGATAACTTTCTTGTCTTCAGAAAACTACTCAAGAGTTGGCTCTTTCCTTCATAACCACCATATTCAAACAATTATGAACTGTATATGCCTATGTTGATAAATATTTTTTCAGATTATGTGTATATTTCTATTTATTTATAGTTCCTTTAGAAAATATGTATCACTACTATGTCATAACAATAAAATACACACACACTCTTTAAACCTGTTTGACTAAGTATTTTTTACCCTTGGTTTTTAATTATGTATTGTATGTGCATATGTGTGTTTTCGTGTGTGTGTGTGTGTGTGTATATATATATGTATGCGTATATGTTGTTTCTGTGCTTGGCATGTTCGTGGATCATTGCATGGCCCCTGGGTGGGTTGTCATACTAGATATCTATGAATTCCTGCTCTTATCTTATCACACTTATCTACTCATCATCATATGTCATGTCTCTATCAAACTATCCTCCACTCTCACTCTGACTCATCCCAAATCCCTCCTACTACTTTAATCTCCTAAATAACTCTGCCTTAGCTCTTCCCTCCGCTTCCACATCTAACTCACCAAACCTCACTCTACTACTGTGACCTCCCACACAACCCTACTAAATTCTCCCACATTTATCAAGCCCTGCTACTATGCTCTCCCTAACCCTTCCACATAATCTTCCCTCCTCCACCCCCCTTTACTCATCCCAAGCCTTTGGGTTGAGTAAATGAAGGATATACTCCCAATTAACACTTCTGGATTTCTTTCCTCCTCCACCCCTCCATTACTCCAGTCAATCTAACTAACAAACTCTCATATCCACGGCTCAAATTAACTCATAATCATACTAAAACTGTACTCATTATTTCCTGATAGTACTCCATCACTAATTCTTGTTGGGTTCCAGAGTAGCGTGCTACTCATCGAAAAGCGCTTCGACGATACAATACAATACAATACAATACAATACATCCACCCACACTAACACACATACAAACACACACGCATTCACACAACACCAAATACACGCACTCACACCCATTCATGCACACACACATTCCACACACCAGGGCACCCGCATGCATGCACACACAAACATATACCCACACCGCCCCACACACAACACCCCCCACCCCCGTCCCCTGTCAGAGTACCAGACTTACCTGCTTGCACGGGGTCCTCCGGCAGGAGACTGGACGTTGGGCATCTGCCAGCAGAAGCATCCGCCAGCAGAACACCGCCAGGCCGTATCATGGGTCATGATATGGTCTGTGGCGGTGTACTGGCGTGGCACTGCTGCTGCCTGCAGCTCCACCTTACCGCCGTCCACCTCTGTGACCGTAGCCGGAATTCCGCCATCCTTCTGGCGGAATTCCGGCTCCGGTCATAATATGGCGGACAGTAGGTAGCCGCGGCGATGGTGTTTTGGCGGCCGTTGCCCCGGCATTAGACAGTCATTACCACCAATGTCATAATGAGGGCCTATATCTACATATCAGTTCAGTTCAGTATAGGCTTTATTTTAGCACACAGCCATAAAAGCACAGTAATATCATATATAAAGAAATAAAAACATTCTTTAGAAAACAGTTGCAGAGATAAGCTCATAATTGGGGCCCTAATCCTCAGTGCTTAAATACAGTACAAACTCCTGGACAATTAAGAAAAAAACTAAACATTAAAAAGTAGCAAAGATATTAAATTAACCCACAACATGATAAAGTGACATCAGCATAAAAGGTACATCCCTGCAGCTCCTCACAATAATATGGCCCCATAAAAACGGGGCCAGGCTCCTCTAAGTTGCATATGACGTCACAAGAAGTGACATCACAGAGAGTGACATTACAGGTAGAGGGATCAAAGGACTATTAATATTTTTTGGCATCCCTGAAGTGACCTAGCCCTTTAATTTGAATCTTGTACTGCCACATTTATGATAGAAAAATTAAAAGGCAAGTTCCAGAAGGCAAGGAAATATAACCAGAATAAACTAATTACGTGTGGTATAAAGAAGCAACTTGAGACCTCCTCTGGTGGAAGTCTGTGCTAGTGAAAGTTTTCATTAAAATCCATTTTACTTTGGCAGAAAAGAAAGTTTGATGATGCACTTATTTTAGAACCCTTAGTGAAGCCAATTGTGAGGATAAGAAAGAGAACAGCTTTGGTGTGAATGTGTTCACACAAGAGTGTGTGTTTTTTGCAGCAGTATTCCCATGTTTACTCCTACCACTACTATGAGATGAGGGTTTGGGCCTCTGTATCCTTAAAATACCTTCCAGTTTGAACCAAAGCTCTTATGGCACCAAAAAAGCAAAGTAAGTTGTCACAACCCTTCTCAGAAGAGCTCTCCTTTCTTTTCCATCAAGGATCCAGTCATTCATTCTTCCATCAAACCATTGAAATCCACCATTTCACATTTACATTATGTCATCCATTCATTCTTTCATCCATCATTCAGTCTGTTACCATGCAGTCCATCTGTGTGCCCGTCCACATCAGAACCTATACAACCATTTCCAAACTTATCTATCCTTCCATCCATTATTTCACTCATCCATCCCTAATCCACACTTTCACTCATCCATCCATCCACCCTTTCACTCTATCAATCTGTTCACTTGCCCTTTCACACTTCCAACCATCCATCCATCTACTCACTCATCCACTTACCCTTTCATAAACTCATCCATCCACCCATCATCCACCCATCATCCACCCATCCATCCATTCACTTATCTGTCCATCCATTCACCCTTTCACTCATCCATCCATCTCTCCGGCCTGCCTTTCACTTATCTATCACACCCATCCATTTGTCAGTCCTGTCGATCATATATCCATACTTTCACCCATCCTCCCTCTAACTCTCCACCCCCTTTCATGTAGCATCCATCCATCCATCCACCCATTTACTCATCCACTCATTAATCCATTCATTGAGCCTTTACTCATCCATCCTCTCACTCATCCATTCTTCCTCTCATCCATCCACCCTTCACTCTTTCACTCATCCATCTTTTTGTCCACTTACTCTTCCTTTCACTCACTCATCCGTACTTACAGCCACCCTTTTGCTCATCCAATCAGCCATTTAGTTTCTCATGTATCCATCCATTCATCTATCCATCCATCCACCCTTTCACCTGCTGATCATCCACCATTTCACTCCACCCATCCACCCTGGGTAGTCTCAACCATCTACCCTTTCGCCCATCCATGCAACCTTACACCCATCCATCCATCTATTTATCCTTTCACTCATCCATCCTTCCACTCACTCATCCACCCATCATTTCTTCAGCCATCCATTCATCCATCCTCTCATCCATTCATCCTTTCACTCATCCATCTATCCAGCCATATATATATCCCTTCACTTACGCATCAACTCTTTAACATTCATTATGAGCTGAGCTTTTGTACGTAGAGTTGCAGAAAGAAGAGGCCCATCAAGAACTCACCCTCCTGTAATTCCTAAAGCAAGGAGTGGTGGGGGTGGGGGGTGTTTTCAATGCCCCGGCATATAGACAATGTTAGAATTTGGAAATCATGAGTCACGTATGATGCACGGTGACAGGACTTGAGGTGACCTGATATTGTTTCCTTTTTTTACAGCTATGGAGAGCTTTACACGAGTATCAGTTACAATGCAAAAGGTCACTTCTTTTAGGGTTGGAAAAATTTAGGTGGTTTGCCCAGAACCACAGCATTTAGAGCCAACCCTAGGCCTTGTACTTGGTTCCTTAGTTCCAAAAACCTACTGCATGTGGTGTGAGGCCCAGGGGAGGGAGTTTCATCCTCTTGGCTTCACAGCAATAGTGTAACGCTGCGAGGCCAAGGAGACAGGGCTCCTTGCTTTGGGCCTTGCAGCACTGGATAATGGCTGCAAGGCCCAAGGAAGGGGGCCCCATACCTGGACCTTGCAGCCTGATACAGCACTTCAAGGCTTTGATAATCACTGCTGGTATGCCAGTCTAATCCGGCTGGTACTTCCTCCCCCAACCCACCTTTCCTCACCTGATAATGTCTGACTGGTCTTTGGAACAAAAGGGGACTTCTGTTGCCTGCCAACACTGAATTGGCAGACAAGGCTTCATGGCAGGTTTTAGGGGTGGGGGGGGGGGTTCCTCAACATTGTGAGCCAACACAATTAATGGCTTTGCTGCTGCCCACTTCCCCACCTACTGCTGCCCCTCCCCCCGACTCCCCATACGCTCCCAGTAATGCCGACACCTCTGGGACCAGTAAGTCCCAGGCACCTAATTCAAAGAATACATTTGCAATGTGATCGAGCGAGAGAGCTGACTCCTACTGTGGCCTTTCACAGGGATGTGGGCCCCACTTTTTCGACCTGAATGCAGGGCCCTGGGCAGCTGGCCACACTGCCAATGCTTAGGACTGGCCCTGCATAAAAAGACAATAATAAAAATCAAAAAGTTCCATCATCATGGTGTGGCAGTCAAAGAAACTGTCGGGTTCACATTCAATATTTCACAAGGCCAACCAACACCGCCTGCCTTATTCCGCACATGCACAATCACAATCCACGTACAGAGAAAGCGATCATATGACTTTCGTCATATCTCAGCATCCTAGCAGCCCCTTCATAGTCAGCGTCCAAGGGTCAAGCACAGCGGAATTAAAAATTTTCTTCTGTAATTGATAAACACTAGGCAAAAAAAATACGACGTGTTCAATTGTCTTGTTAGGGTATCCCTACATATATTAACACAATCTGTTGTACCTTTATATGGCACACAAATACAGAAGAAAGTGGAGGGATATTTGAGATTGTTTACAGATAGTACATGCAATTCACCAAATTACGCAGTCTTTTGGCTTCACATCTGCGTTCATGCTTCTGAAATCTAGAACCTCATCAAACTGAAGAGAGGTTTGGCATCCAGCAAACCTATAATATGGATGGCCAAGAAGCAATGAATCATAAGATGGAGCAAATTTGGATTAAGGTAAATCTGATAGAACTGGTAACTGATTAGTGGGCTTAGCTTTAATGAGACGATCTCTGGATGAAATCAGTGGCTTCCTTGCCAGCATCTCAGGTGAATAAGCCATGCTTCAATTTGCTTCTTTTTTAACATATCATTCTCACTGACTTAATAAAGGTTGAAAGTTAAACCAAAAAGTCAAAGATAGGATAACTCTGCCTACCTGTCAAGAGGTTTATTGGTTTAGGACACAGGTTAACACTCACAACTAGTATAATTAACTGACTATTGGTAAAGCCTATACTCTTTCTATCACCAGCATATAGAATTACACCTGGTAATATTTGCAAGGATGGTGCTACCTATACATGATAATAGGGTATCTTACATTTGTCTCAATTAATCAGTAAGAAAAACGTATGACACTTACAAGCTGTGGGAAGAGATTGTAGCACCTATTTCATATATGAAATGTTGTCATATGGTAGTGTGCTCACTTGGCCTTACCTCTGTGGACAAGAACAGGGCAAATTTTCGGTCCTTAAACTTTGCTCATTGTCTTCCTTCATTTCACGCAACCTGTGTCAGTGATTGCAAGTTGCTTGGGGAGGTGGATTAAGAAAACAGCTTGTGAAGCAAAGAAGCATGAAGGACAGAAATCATGTCAAATATTGGATTCTTCTTCCCACTCTTGCAAGTTGTAGAAACTGTCATTCGCCAGAAGTTGTGGGTTTGACTTGCCTTAAATCTCTTCCTTTCAAGAAGGTCACATAGTAAAAAGGCTTTGGTCAGAGAAGAATGTGTTGCAACACATTTGCTTCCGTACTTTTTTTCATGTCCATCACACTTTATGATGCATTTTTGTCCTTGAGTTTTGCTTAATTTTTTTTAGCAGCAATTTTCTTGTTGGATTCTTTCTGGAAGACCTTATGCTGGACTGTTAGTGATAATTTAAGGATGGTTTTGGCCCTTGTCTATCAATTTCTCTGGCACGTTTTACCTTCAATTTAGAAATACTAGTATCACCAATGATGCTTTTTGTGCCCTCTGTGGCTTTTTCTCCTAACTGGGCTCTCTAGATGGAGGCACTTGACACCTTCCACATGTATATTATGTATAGAGTTGCACTATGGATACTGGGTGGAATGGCCCTTTCTTCTTGCAACCAAGATGGTAACTAAGGAAACCAAAAAAGTCTTAACACAGTCCAGAACTTGGCCGATTTCAACATATCCTTCTCAGATCAAAATTCACCTAGAAGAACAAGCTTACATGCAATACAAATAAGATTTTTTTTTCATAAGCTTGAAAGTGCATCTTCTGGCAACGGGTAACCAGTGTAGTACCACCTATAGTCTTTTTCTTGTATGGATGTGTGTGTGAATGTATGTATGCATGTGTAGTTGTCATGCAATACAAATACGATTTTTTATTCATAAGTTTGAGTGTAATGGCAAATTTTTCCAATGTATTTGATACATTTAATCGCACATCTAAACTTAATTTTGTTTTACTTAGATGTAAGCTATTTTGTAAATTGAGTAAGTGACCCGTTTTTCGCCCCCTGCAAGCATTTAGTAGGGAATATAATTTTATATATATATATATATATATATATATATATATATATATATATATATATATATATATGCAAAAAAGAATAGAGAACTCTGGGTTGTTCCCAAGTTTAGGTGGAGAGCAGCTCTAGTAAGGAGCACTCTGCAACACCAGCGACACTCTAGATTTGCTAACCTCAAATGTCTGTTTATCTAGCAAAGTTTTTAAGCATTGGATCAGCACAGTGCTATCCATGCCGAGCAAGTTAATGACAAAGTCTTTCACCATTTACACAGAAAAGTCTTTAAGCATAGGCTTGACACAGTATCAACCTTGCCGCGCTGGAAAATGCCAAAAGCCATTTACCACTCCGGGAACAGTGTTACAGCTTTGGACTGGTAAAATACCATCCAAGTCAACCTGGAATGAGTAAAAGCAACCCCTGACACGTGTTTCACTCTCATTAGAGCTCATCAGAGAGATTTAGCTTTGCCCAGACACAAGGGAGCACCCAGTATAAGTAAAAAAAAAATCCCTTTCAGAGTTAGAGTGATGCATAAATTATTAAAAAAAGAATGGAGCACTCTGGGTAGTTCCCAAGTTTAGGTGGAGAGCAGCTCTAGGAAGGAGCACTCTGCAACACCAGCGACACTCTAGATTTGCTCACCTCAAATGTCTGTTTATCTAGCAAAGTTTTTAAGCATTGGATCAGCACAGCACTATCCAGGCCGAGCTAGATAGTGACAAAGTCTTTTGCCATTTATACAGCAAAGTCTTTAAGCATAGACTTGACAAAGTGTCAGCCTTGCCAAGCTGTAAAATTACAAGAGCCATTTACTACTCCAGGTACAGTATTACACCTTTGACTGGTAAAACACCATCCAAGCCAACCTGGAATGAGTAAAAGCAACCCCTGACACGTGTTTCACTCTCATTAGAGCTCATCAGAGAGATTTAGCTTTGTCCAGACACAAGGGAGCACCCAGTATAAGTCAAAACCAATCCCTTTCAGGTTTAGAGTGATGCATAAATAATGCAAAAAAGAATAGAGAACTCTGGGTAGTTCCCAAGTTTAGGTGGAGAGCAGCTCTAGGAAGGAGCACTCTGCAACACCAGCGACACCCTAGATTTGCTCACCTCAAATGTCTGTTTATCTAGCAAAGTTTTTAAGCATTGGATCAGCACAGTGCTATCCACGCCGAGCTAGATAGAGATCATGAGGAATCCTGGACAGCTTTGAGGAATAAGGGCCAGATGTAGCAAATTAAAAATTTGCGAGGTGCAAATTGCGAGTCCATGCGACTCGCACATTGCACCTCGCAAATTGGTATGCAGTACGGTGTCTCAGACACCGACTGCAACTCGCTGTGGGGTCGCAATGACCCACCTCATGAATATTCATGAGGTGGGTCGCAAATTGCGGCCCCATAGCGAGTATAGGCACTCGCAAACATGGAGGCCTGCTGTCGTCAGCAGACCTCCATGTTCGTGACTGCTTTTAAATAAAGCAGTTTTTTATTTTTTTAAGTGTAGCCCGTTTTCCTTACAGGAAAACGAGCTGCACTTAAAAAAAAAAACGAAACCTTTAGTTTCGGTATTTTTTCAGGGCAGGGAGTGGTCCCTTGGACCACTCCCTGCCCTGAAAAAATATTTGTGGGGCCAGTCACAAACTGGAAGGGGTCCCATGGGGACCCCTTCCAATTTGCGAGTGGGCTACCATCCACTTGAAGTGGATGGTAACTGCGATGCCATTTGCGAATGGTATTGCATACCACTCAGACTCGCAAATAGGAAGGGAACACCCCTTCCTATTTGCGAGTCGGAAATGCATATTGCGAGTCGGTACCGACTCGCAATATGCATTTCTGCATAGCAAAGAGGCATTTGCACCTCGCAAACGGCGATTTTCGCCGTTTGCGAGGTGCAAATACTTTGCTACATCTGGCCCTAAATCCTTGAACTGGATTGCAACTCCCCTGAAACCTGGCATGACAAATACACTTTTCGAGGACATTAAGATGGTCAGAAGGGTGAAATGGGTGGGTAGAAATCACAAAACGTTTAGGGGCGACTGTGTAGTCCTTTCTTTCAAAACCCCAAAATTGGTTGAAGACATCTTAAGAAACCTAAGTCCACGGCAGATTATCAATCATGGTATTGCCCTGCTTCCTCTGGGTTTCTTTTACACGAGTACTACAGGTCGTGATGGCCTTGGCCTCTATTCTAGGGAACAAATAAGCTGGCCTGCGAGCCAATATACGATCCCCACTGCAAATAGATTCCATTGGCTTAGTTCGGAAGAAATAGACTGACTAACATCTGACAAAGAACACATAAGTCCAAGCACTTCACTGAAATTTTAGCCCTTGACCAATTGGGTGGCGATAGCTTGGTGGAAAGTCTGGAGAAGAACGGACGGCAATGGAACTTTCCCGCAGTCTATCTACCAAAGATGAATCGCTCCCATGTGGCTCCCCAAAAAAACTGCCCATTTGCGCATTTTGCGCACTGACCTCTTCTGCTTGCAAAGAAAGTAATACCATTCTAGGAAAAAAATCAAGCAAGTAATACGTTTCCTGTGGGGTAGGGCATTAAATTGCAGAGGGAGAACTTTTCATTTTTATTTTGGAACGTGGCAGGCCTCCAATTTAAAGCGAAGCATGAGGCCTGGTTAAAATACATTCAGGGGCATATTTATACTCCGTTTGTGCCGGAATTGCGTCGTTTTTTTTTACGCAATTCCGACGCAAAACTAACTCCATATTTATACTTTGGTGTTAGACGCGTCTAGCGCCAAAGTCCATGGAGTTTGCGTCATTTTTTAGCGTGGACATCTACTTTGCGTTAATGAGATGCAAGGTAGGCGTTCCCATCTAAAAAATTGACTCCGAGGCATGTGCGTCGTATTTATACTCCCGGGCAAAATTCACGCCCGGGAGTGGGCGGGTAAAAAAAAATGACGTACGGCCGCTTTTGCGCCGTTTTTTAGCGCCTGCAAAAGGCAGGCGTTAAGGGACCTGTGGGCTCTCAAGGAGCCCAGAGGTGCCCTCCCATGCCCCCAGGGACACCCCCTGTCACCCTTGCCCACCCCAGGAGGACACCCAAGGCTGGAGGGACCCATCCCAGGGACATTTAGGTAAGTTCAGGTAAGTAATTTTTTTTTTTTTTTTGGGGCATAGGGGGGCCTGATTTGTGCCCCCCTACATGCCATTATACCCAATGACCATGCCC
The DNA here is from genome assembly GCF_031143425.1 of Pleurodeles waltl. NCBI lineage: Eukaryota > Metazoa > Chordata > Amphibia > Caudata > Salamandridae > Pleurodeles > Pleurodeles waltl. The sequence goes on along the minus strand of NC_090445.1, from coordinate 1,408,324,643 downwards.
AGGGGACAGAAGTCCCCTGGCCATGGCCATTGGGCAAGGGGGCATGACTCCTGTCTTTGCTAAGACAGGAATCATTTCTATGGGGGTTGGGAGTGAAAATAAATGGCGCAAATCGGGTTGAGGCAAAAAATTTGCCTCAACCTGACTTGCCCCATTTCTTGACGCCCAAGCCCCATATCCCCCTACGCCGGCGCTGCCTGGTGTACGTCGTTTTTTTCCACGCACACCAGGCAGCGCCGGTGGCTAACGCCGGCTAACGTCATTGATTAAATACAGCGCCCGCATGGTGCTTCAGAATGGCGTTAGCCGGCGCTAATTTTTTTGACGCAAAACTGCGTTAGCGCAGTTTTGCGTCAAAAAGTATAAATATGGGCCTTAATGCTTCCCTTGGGTGTGTCTCCAAGAGACCTGGTCTGTGAATCCGATACACATAAACGGTTATAGGACATTCCATACCCCTGCTGTCCCCTCTGTATGGGGCAGGGCTAAGGGTGGTTTATGCACCTTCATTTCTAAGTGCAATATAATTAAGGATATTACCTTAATTTCTAATACAATCTACCAGGTGATCACATGCGAACTAAAAATTACGGCACAATTGGTGGTCATTAACTTTTATAACAACGCCCCTTAACAAAGCTTCCAACTTGTACTCAATCTTTTACAGGAAGATCTAGATTGAGTTTGCAATTCTTCGCATAAACAGTCTTACATTGTGTGGGGTGGTGATTTTAACATACACTTGTGCCCTCAAATGATTAAGGGATTTTGCCCTCTCGCCCCTGGCGGAGATGATGACTCACTCCACTTCACTCATAATAATTTAGGCAACTTGCTGAATGAAGCACTATCCAGATATGACCTTGTTTTGTGTAATAGCCTGACTTATGGTACATCTCAATTAAAACCTACCTTTAATGGCAGGCACGCCAATACTATAATTGACTTTATATTACTATCCAACAATTTTCTTCCGTATGCATCTGAGTACAATACTCAAGACACTATGTTCAGTGACCACAACCCTCAAACTCTAGGCCTTACACTCCCTCAAGCTATATCTAAACACAGGGAATTGGAGGAGGCGGTAGTAAATATTGAATTGGGAGCAAGAAATGGCTACACAATCCGGTGGTCAGAGATTGAACCTATAGGTTTCATGGATGAATTAACGAGCAACTATTCCAAAGAATTTAACATCTGTCTTTCAGACAATACCAGCCCACAAGATTGTATTAAAGCTTTCACTGTAATCACCACGGCAATAAAACAGTCCCTTAAAGTAAGTTTTAGTAAATCGAGACCATGGATAGATAAAGGCTGGTTTGATGCTGAATGTACACAGGCCCTTAAGAACCTAAAACACTATTTACAATCCAAAGACCTTGATAAACATGAATTAAGTCTTAAGAGGAAGGAGTACAAAAATGCTATAAAGAAAAGGAAACAGAACTTAAAAAACGAGGTATGGCAATACCTTCACGATGCAAGCCTCCAGAACGACAATGCCAAATTCTGGAAAATCTTGAATATTCCCCTCCTATGTGATGGAAAGCTACCAACAATTGAAATCGCCATCACGGAAGAAGATTGGGTTGCTTTCTTCTCTGTTATATACTCCTCAGAAAATCTGGCTTTGGAACCAAATCTCCCTGGATTAGACTTTCATCCCATTTCTCCACCATTCAGCCTGACTGAGGTCATTGATGCCATTATTGTTAGCAAAAATGGGAAAGCCCCAGGCCCAGACGGAGTCCCAGCTGACATTTATAAAACCAACGTCTCACTCTGGGGCCCATTACTGACGCAGGTGCTACGCGCCTTTTGTTCTACAGCCTTTATTCCGACCTGGGCCGAGTCTATAATTATTCCAATCTTCAAAAAGGGAGATCGCCAAAATCCTGCATGCTACCGCCCAATTTCATTGCTCGACACATTTGTAAAAATTGCGGGACGAATTATTTTAAATAGATTGCAAGACTGGGCAGAGGATAATCATATCCTCTCGGACTTGCAATATGGGTTCAGGGCCGGGATAGGGACGACGGAGCAAGCTCTTAACCTAGATATTATACTTGGTAAATATACAAGGGCTAAGGCTGGAGACCTATACCTTGTATTTGTCGATCTGACTTCCGCATTTGACTGCGTGGTCCGTTCTAAACTGTGGTCCATCTTATTGGATATGGGGGTTGATACTGCTATAGTACATTTCATTAGGGAATTGTAGGCCGGAGCAAACACCAGGGTCCGCTATGGGCTCCAAGGGGAATGTACTTCTTCCTTCCCAATCAAACGAGGGGTACGTCAAGGCTGTGTGCTAGCTCCTCTATTGTTTGCCCTATATATCAACAAATTAGAGGGGTCCTTTCCGATGCCTGCAGTGATCTCCCACAAGTAGGTCCTCGAAAGATTCCAGCGCTCTTGTATGCGGATGATGCCGTTCTGATGGCCCGTACTCCAGTAGCCTTGCAACGGTTATTAACAACCTTTGATAATTGTATGGATGCTCTAGGTCTCAGAATCAATTACTCTAAAACCTTTACAATGACATATAGCAGAAGTTCCTTAAAGAAATGCCAGACCACGTTAAGAGGTGCGAAACTAACTGACTTAGGATCATTTTCTTATCTAGGTATAATGTTTGACAATAAAGGTACATGGGCACAAGCTATAAAAGCGAGGAAACTGTTATTCACAAAAACCATCAAGGCCATAAAAAATGTCTCTAAAAAGGTTGGGAGAGTGACTCCTAAATATATGATGTCACTGTACAACGCGAAATGTGTCTCAGTCGCACTGTTCTGGGCAGGACTCTGGGGACACCGGGACTGCAATACCTTACAGCTAGTTGAAAATGCTTTTCTAAAGACAGTTTTAAGCGTCCTGAAATCTACCTCAACATTAGTATGCCACTCAGAAATGGGAGTAATATATCTCACAGATTTTATTCGTGTTCAACCAATTTTACTCTGGCATAAAGTATGGACCTCCGATCCTGCTAGTTTGAACAGGGCTGTTATAGAAGCTGCACTAGCACTTTCCCATTCGCTTAAAATTCCATGGGTAAACTACATAAAGAATTTTCTCGTGGAGCTGGGCCACCCTGAGCTGTACTTTACCCCAGACAAACTGAAAACAATTTCTAGGAAAGATTTGAAAAACATCTGCCTCACTCACCTGGCCGATTTGAGATGGGACATAGAGGCAAATAAATACAGCGTTAGGAGAAATTGTCTGTTGCAACAAACAGATGGCATGGAACCTTACCTAAGTAACGTTCTGAACCCAAGACATTGGTTCGTCCTTATGCGCTTAAGATTTTAGATTTTTCATCGGCTCGTCAGCTTTCCTCTGGCTAATGATTGGTCCATAGCTTTGCAAAAATGTCCTTGTGACACAGTCTCTGATCAAAACACAATGCATATACTTTTCTTCTGTAAATTTTATTTAGTCACGAGGAAAATGTATGTGATACCACTTTTAAAATCTACGCACTTGAAACAATGTCGACCAGCCTTTCTGTACCTCTTCTCCCTTCCATCAATTATGGTCGGCAATGGATTAGCTTCATATTTGTGTGCAGTGATTAAGGCCAGATTATACCATGAGGCAAATGTGTGAGATTTGTTAAGTTTAATAACCATTTTTTATAGAGTATTTCTTTTGTTTTAACTAAATTGTTTTATCGACCTTTTATTAACATCATTCATCCTACTTGGCTATATTTATATTCTATTTATTTCGTACTTGTTTGTTTTATAACACCGCTTTTTGTATGTATAACCGCTTTTATGATTGTTAAATTCAATCGAATAAAGTACTTTTGATGATGATGATGATGAGATAGTGTCAAAGTCTTTTGCCATTTACACAGCAAAGTCCCTAAGCATAGGTTTGACACATATATATATATATATATCTTTTTTTTATTAGTGTCTTTTAATTTGTTAACCGTAGACAAGCAGATTACCAGTAATGCTAACATTCCTTGGTCATATGGTTAAGTAACACAGATGTGTAAATTCCAAAACTCTGAGGGATATTTTATGTGGGAGACTTTTAAGTCAGTCTAAGTATCTGTAAAGGACAGGCAGATACCATGCATCCAGAGCTTTATACTTGTCTTTGTGAATGAGCCTTTAACCCTTGAAAATGTAGACACTCAAAATTAAGGATAGTCTTGGTGTTGGTATTTGAATATCCTTCATGTTAATTCAATATTCTAAAATTATAATACATTTACATCCTTTTTGTGAATAACAAAATAAAACATCACACCATCTAGTAATAGTACACACTACTATGATTCTATGTGATTTAAGAAATTAGATTACACTAAAAATGGATGACTTAACCATTGATCAATCTAAACAAACTGAAACGGTTACTCACAAAATTAGAATTAAACCCTTAACTGCATTTGTAAAAAGTTATTTACATCTTCACTTCTTATTGACCTGTTGACAAATACAAGTAATAATCCCTGATCATTGTCTCTTTTGGTTGCTCAAAATATTTCAGTTTCTTGTTCATTGTTTTGGAGATCCCTGTTTGTCCCTAACCCCCTTCCAAGAGAACACCCATTATTTCAGTTAGCTGGAAACCTAGATACAGAACCAAAAATGTGGGCATACACTTAGAATTGTATCAATTTCAAAATTGCATACCTTGTAAACAGTGCTTATTATCCGGACTGTTCAATTGTTCCAAGAAGAAACTCGGGCCACAAAAGGAGCAATAGATACTAAGGGCACATTTAGTAATTTACTTAAAATCAAGGAAGCAAAAAAGCAAAACTGTGAACGAACTCTGTTCCTGCCAAACATCAAGAAACTGAAACCATTCACCTGCGAAAGCAGACTCAAACTAAAGCTGCTATCCTTTCCGAAGGAACTAAAATTAAACTCTGTGCAATTTATGTAAAGGATTCATTTTGTTGATTTTCATCACACTGAGATCCTAAGAACGTTGCCATTCTAGTTTTCTGCATTTCATACTTTCTCACGAAGCACCCTGTTGCCCATGTGTCTAGGTCTGTGCTGTACAAATACTCATTAATAAAGAAATATTTTCTTTGTACTCCTGATTAATTATGTTTGTTGAAACTTATGTAATGTGTAACTACATCTATAAAATTAAACGATCGCTTACAATAACAAGTATTGGCATAGCCAGTCTGTCTGGCATTTTGCTAGGGAAATGTTTGATAATAGTGTGACATCTATTGGTGTGTTCTCCACAGGTTCCTAAAGAGAAAATTCTATAATGAAGCTATGTCTTGGGCATAGAGAAGCTAGGAATATGGCCCATTTACTCACCATACTTTATTAGCAGAGTTAGGTCGTAACCTGAAGGAATAATGTTATGAAAAGGAGTCAGGAAATGAGATTTACCTTCAAAGTAACACTGAAAGACTTCACAGCAAATATTAAATAGCAGATACGTTTAACCAATAGTCAATGTATTTGTTGTATCTCTATTAAAGCCTAATAATCCAACCAGCACACACTTCCTAAACTAAAAAAAATAACCCAGCAATTAAAATGCCCTGACTGCAAAGTAAAGTTTCTCTTCAGCGCAAATCCATACACTGCTTACAACATTCAGCCACTTTTAAAGTTGAACAGCTGCAGCAAGGAGCAGACTGCTCTATTCTGTCCATAAAGGAACTGCATGTTCACATTCCTTCTGATGTTTTCTTTGACTCACTGTGTGCTGTGGATACTCATTCAAGTTCATCACTAGTGGCAAGAAGGTACATATAGATAAGGTAATTGAGGACAGATGCAAACCAAAAAGTGTTATTAATGCATTTTCCTTTCTCTGGAGCAACAATGCTCAGACGATAGGAGGAGTTGGTCAACTAATCAGAAGAAGACCTAAAATCTATGATCCAGATACAGTTCCAAGAAAGAGACTGAGGCTTTGGTGTTACAACATTATTTGGTCCTGCCTCTGCCACCCAGAGTTCCAAATAGCCTAATGAGGAAAGGATCATTGTGGAGGATCGCTCTCACTAGCAAATCCTCTGGGTTAGACATGGCATCCTTACCATGGTTCCCCTAACTTTTTGCCCTCTGACCTGTTTTGCTGACCTCATTTTTGCTGGCTTTAGACTCTGGGCACTTTACCACTTTAACCAGTGCTAAACTGCATGTGTCATCTGCCTAAAACTTGGTAACATTGGCTTTTCCATAATTGGCATATTTAATTTGCTTACAAGTCTCCAGTGAAGTGCATGACATGTGCCTAGGGCCTGTAAATGAAATGCTACTAATAGACCTGCAGCACTGATTGTGCCACCAACTTCAGTACTCATTTATACATGACTCCAGCCTGCTATTACAGAGCCTGTGTGTGCAGTTTAAATCTGGCATTTCAACCTGAGAAGTTAACCCACTTGCCAGGCCCACATCACACTTTCTAATGCATATACGTCACCCCTAAGTTGGCCCTGGACATCTCATGGAGCAGGGTGCAGTGTATTTAAAAAGTTGGACATGTACCTTTTAGATTTACATGTGAAGTGAAAAACTATTACATTCATTTTTCACAACTGCAAGGCCTATCTCTCCCATAAGTTAATATTGGGATTACCTCATTACTGTTTAAAAGTGCTAGGCTGTGCACATTCCCTCTAGATAACCACACACAAATGGAGCTTAGGTGTGCCTGATCTGCCATTAACAACTTGATTGGTCATTCTAGGAAGGATGGGCCCGAAGAGCTGACACTTACACCTTCATGGGCTATGTCCCACACCAAGGGCTGCATAACTTCCTATAGTGAGTCTGGAACCAGAGCACAAAGGACAGGGATTATGTGCACTTCAAAGGCCCCTAGAAAGGCACAATTGGGTATAAGTAGTGGACCTCAGACAGAACCAAATTAGTACACTTCTGCACATGAGGACATTCTGCCAGGAAGAAGGACTGATGTGCTGCCGAATGGACAGTCGCTCTGCTCGACTCAGCTGTCCCTTGCTGGACTCCTGCTCTGCTGTGTCTACCCTGCTGCCCTCCTTGCATGGGAGTGAGAAGGACTGGACTTGCATCGCTACATCTCCAGTACCAATATGACTCAGAGGGCTTGCTGGCTTGCCTCCTGTTCTGAGGTCTCAGGGACGTCAAAGACTTCACTCCATCTTGCAACAGCACCTGGACTTTGCTTGCTACAAGTCTTGCCCTGGCAAGCGGTTGCAGTCCAGGCCTGGACCCTTGGAAGTGGGTATAAATTCCTGCAACTGAGAAACCATGCATTGCCTCCTTCCGCTGGTTGTAACCGACACATTCCCCCTCAATGCTGACAAAATTCTGATGCCACTAAGGAGTAAGACATTGCAATGCCGGCTGTGCAGCTTGACGACGACGCATAACCTTCATCGCTAAGGGGTTCGCCGACGCAATGCTGTTCAAAGACATTGCATCAGTGGCTCAGTGGCTTGACGATGGTGCATCCCCCAACTGCGCAGATCAGAACTGGTGCATCACCTAAATCAAACGGATCAATGCCGATGCATTGCGTCCTCTGTTCCTCACATCGGGTCTTTGATATTGACACAACACTCTATTCAAAGTACTTTTTCAGCTGGACAAGGTTGGTCCCTGTATTTGACCTGTGCTTTATCGTGGTCAGCCTGACTTTTCAGATTTCACCTGGTCTAGCACGACCAAAATAGCCCCGGTGGCGCTGTTTGCTTTTAAGCACTATAATTGTAGATACTCTTTAAAAAATCATATCTCCTTTATTCATTAGATTAAGCTATATTTGTCTAAATTTGTCTGGATTATTTTTGTGTGGTGTTTTCACAGTTTTACTATTTTAAGTGTTGCACATATACTTTACACAGTGCCTCTTAAGCTAAGCCTGACTGCTCTATGCCAAGCTATGAGAGAGTGAGCACAGGTTAATTTATGGTGTGTATCTGACTTACCCTGAATAGGACTGTGGTTCCTGCTTGGACAGGGTGCATACCTCTGCCAACCAGAAACCCAGTTTCTAACACAGTTCCTGTGATCTAGCACTACAGCCTCCCCTCCAAAATCATGACTATCCCAACCCTCATCAAGATTGTTTCATTTCAGTTTAAAATGTTTATTTTGGATATTCCGTAATCCATTAAACAAGTTAAAATACAAGTACGAATGTTTCTAAATCATAAAACATATTTAATTGTCTAAAAACACTACATAGATACAATATATAAATAAATTGTCTTATTTCAAACTAGCAGCAGTATTCACTTCAAAGCCTACGTTACAGGAACTCACTTTGTAGATGACAGTTAATATTGCAGAGATCAGTAAACACAATTGAGAGGCACCTTTTATGGGGCCTGCTACATCAGTGAGTGATAAATTGAGTCCATTTTAGGAATTTTGAGTGCAACTGCCATGCAGAAAACAAATGCACTTAGACAGCAAAAATATCTAAATCTGAAGTATCTCATTTACATAGTCAGAAATGTCTCTCATTTCACCTAATACTATGATCCTCAACAAGGTCCTCCTAAGCACCACACGAAAAGGGCAATAGCCAACTAAAGCAGGTTGCTTTGACAAGGACTTGGCATGTCAGCAGCAAATATTTACCTAACCAAAACTACAGAACCAGTGGCTTTGCATATTGGGTTTCATCTTAATATTGTTCGACATAGGGATTTGTTTTACAAGAATTAAGTTGTTGGTCCAAAGGCAACCCAGTTTAGGACTTTTCAAAATTGTGCCTATTCACACCATGAGTGATAGAAACATTTGGCTATTTGGGCTGTGTCCCTATTTATTTAATTTGGTTTACTCCAGACATTCCCCAACCTTTTAGATGTAAATACCTGGAACAAATTAGAACCATTGGATTCTGACACTGACCTTAACAAAGATTGCTTTCTTGCGGGTCAATCTATAAATATATAAATGTTTGCAACTCCGCCGACATAAGCAATGCTATAAAGACAAAAGGCCAATTCTAGATTTAAGAGGTAGTAACCCTAATTCAAAGTGTAGTGGAATATTAGGTGCACTCTGAACTTGCCTCACCAGGGTTTATAAAAATGTATGCTCACTAACAGGCAATGTGAGTATTTCCGTGACCCCCATATCTTGCACCCAAGTACATGCTGCAACAGCCTTCGGCTATAGACAGACATGTCTGATGACCTCCCCAGATTTCTAGGGAAACAAAGAGTGGCTGCAACTGCCTTCTCCGAGACAAAGACATTACCCTTTTAAATTTGACAACCCCATTTAACTTTATATCTAAATCTGGAGTCCTGGTAGCCAAAGCCATTAGCACTTTCAAGGCGATCATTATTGAAAGTTTAGCTATTTCGAAAGGATTTAAACAGGTTAAAAGTGATCAGTCTTGTTTTCACTTGAGTGACAACAATTAAATTCATGTTGCAGTAACTTTTAAAATTGTTTAATAAGTTCTACATTCCCGTCAACCTACAAGAAACAAGGAAGGTGCCATCAGTAAACCATAATGATTGAGACCTTGAATAGTCTTAATGAAAGAGAACCATTTAGGCCTTCATTTGAGCAAAGCCACAGTACTTCTGGTAAATAAAATAAAATAAATAATGTCAGTGCTGGGACTCAAGTTTGTCGGACTCCTTGCTTGACTAGGAATGGATTAATCAGATCCTCTCCCTCACTCCAGCATACCCTGGCGTAATTTTCATTACGTAGCCATATTAGTATTTTAAACAGCTCAGTAGAAACCCCTAGTTTGTCCAGGACCACCCATATTTGTTCTTGAGGATGCTGTCAAAAGATGATTTTAGGTTGCGTCATCCTTCACAGTTATGTTAGAGATACCTTCGAGGGGCTCAAATCAAGCTCTCAACTCACATCTGAAGCCACACCCTTAAACATTGCTTCTACACTTGGGATCAATTGTTTTCAGGAAAGACGCAGTCAAGGCTACGTGCGCATACAACAATTTACCAAGCAAGTGCACAATCAACAAAATCCATTACATAGACTACTCAAAAATTAAAGTGCGGTCTCCTATGCTTGTTTTAATAAAGCCCCTGGTGGGTCAGGTTCAGGGGTCATATAAAAAAGTAAGGAGGGGGCACACGAGGACCCCCTCCTGGGCTTATTTATGCCCCAGGGACTGCCACCTCCCTGGGGCTTCTATTTATTAGTATGGGAGGGGCAGTTCAGCCCCTTGTAACCCCAGCATCCACCACCTTTCCAGGGCTTAACTAAAATAGGAGTCCCCAGTGAATTCTCACCTCCATGTGGGCTATGTGGCCACCCTTGTGGAGCCAATAATGGCCCTGTGTTCTGCCAGCTCCTGCTATGTCCTGGGGTGCCAGCCCCGGAACATAGCTGTTTGCTCTGACTTGGCAGGAGCTTTGACAGCCCTGACCCAGTCAGAGAGAACACTCCGGTTCCAGAAAGCAAGAGCTGTCAAACAACTCTCGCTTGCTGATAGAGGAGGAAATGATTGTTCTCATAGACAGGGAACTTTATGTTTAGCAGCTCCCTCTATGTGACAGCAATGCCACCTCCTGCCACTAGTAGCTACCTGGGACCACAGGGGCCTTCAGGCTCCCCCCGTGGTCTCATTGCACACTGGGTGCCCTGCGGGGCACCCAGGACAGATGGCTGGGCCCCAGGGAATGGGGTCCCATGGGCCGAGATCGGCCTGGGGAGGGTGGGCTGTGCAGCACACCTCATTGAATCGTAGTAGGCTCCTGGGGACTGGAGTCCCCAGGGCCTAAATCACCTGGCCATTAATCCAATGAGGTAGCACTTACTAACTAACCAGTAGAAAGTGCTCTAGTTGGATAGACATTTTGTGCAAACTGTGGATAAAATGTGGACAAACAAGCAGGTGAGCTTCCGTTCTGTCCATAATGCTCATTTCACAGAAATGAAATCTCAACAAGAAGCACTTACAAATATAAATGTAGCAGGTGCCCCAGTTGAAGCTCCACTTCTGGAAAGGACAAATGATCCTAACTCCTGGGCTTGGCAAAGGCAAAGCAAGTGACCTTACTCCTCTATTCCATACTGAAAAACGATCTGAAATCCTATGTGGAGGTAAATGCATCTTTCATCTATTGGAACGCAATCAGACACTCTCACTCTCACATAGACCCTCTCACACCCAGACAGCCACTCTCACAGCCACTCTCACACCTAGAGGGACTCTCTCACACTTATTCCCAAACCCAGAGGGACAGGCCCTGCGGGCAACTCCTGCTGGGCATGGCCAAAGACAGAGCGCACCGTGGGGTTGGGTGGTTATTTGGTTGGCCCCAAGGACTTGCCACAGACTAGGCTCTGCAGCCAACCCCTGCCTTTGGCTGTGTGCAGGTGCAGGCCCTTCGGGCAAACCCTGTTGCACACGCCTGAAGGTCATGCGCGGTGTTGGATGGATTAATGTATAGTAATGAAAATTATTGTACGTAAAAAAAAAACCATAGAAATGTCATGAAAAAACTAAAGGTTACAGGTACATTATAGTTAGGAAATGGAATTTAAAAATCCTTAGAAATTCACTTTAAAAAGCCCAAAGTTTACAGGGACATTATAATTAGGTCCTGAAGTTACTCTCACAAAACCAGAGGAATTCAGCAGTTCATGTTAGAGTAATTTCAAGTAACTATAACTCGCGTCCTAAGGTAACTATGACTCCCGCCCCCGCCATGCACTGCTAATTACCCCAGATATTACAGCACTCATGACAACTTTTATAGAGTCAAAAAAAGTCAATGAAACATTAGAAGTCAAATTATTGAAGAATAAACTGTGCATGGCGGGAGCGCGAGTTATAGTTACTTGAGATCGCGAGTTATAGTTACTTGAAATAACTAACTATATCATATATATAATTACCCTCCAAAAATATGAGCCTTTTACTCACTTTGTTAACAAGCTAAGTACACATTTATGCTTATGGCCATAGTTTTCACTGTACAGAAGGAATGGCAAGCATAGAATGAACAGACAGAAACAGAGTTCATGGATCCTACCAGGCTACTTACAAGAAGGCAGTAAGGAAATATGGTTATTAGTGCTTTGCACCACTTTATAAATATGGTGCAGGGGAATGGACTCCTAACGCTGCCTTAGCATAAAAAAACATGACGCTAGGGCGGCGTTAGGGGCTTGTAAATATGCCCCTTAATGCTCCTGCACAAGCGAGGGGCTATATTTTTATTTCCGCTTTTCTTGCTAACATTTAGCCACAATTAGAATCACAGTCACGTCTTTTCTACACACCTTGAAGGTTATGGGGTATTTTACCTCAAACCTCTTTGTATGTGCTGATTAATCTACGTGTAACCTGCAGATGCCTCTATTGATGCCAGAGAGGCTCCTGCAGGCTCTCGTGGATTACTCAGCACAGGTGAAAGGGCTGGACAGGGATCCAAAAGAAGTCCTGACAAATATTTTTTCCAGCCCAGCCCTGTGTGATGAAAACAGGCACATTCAAGTTGTGTGCATCTCTATTTACAAATACTGTGCAATTCTCTCCCTCCCTCTTCTCAAGCTCTCCTTAGTGCACACATCCTATCATTGCGAGTCTCTTTTCTGTTTTCACGGTTGCTTCGAGGCTTTATTTTTTGTGGTTAAAGTTTAATTAATTTGCTAAAAGATGAGATTGCATAGTTTGACTTCCATCAAATTCATTGGAAATGGCTTCCACAAATACACAGGCATTCACATAAAAACATGCTAAAAAAAACACACACATCTGATGTTCACAAATTTTGAAACTCCCTTGCTTTCACTGCTTGAGCTGTAACATAATTTACAAATAAACCTGTGCACTGTTTCATCCGCAAGATAAGAATATAACTTTCAGTTTCTCGCTGGAGTGCTCGAAATAAAACATGAGAATTTGTGCATTGAAAAAACAGCCTCACTTTGACGTACTTTCTCACAGAACAGGCATAAACTTACCTAACATCACACTTATCTTAAAAGTACTGCATATTCCGATCCCCTCAAACAAACTTCAATAGACGGAGATCATAGGTTAATAACCTTCGAATCTGGACCAGTGTTGCCAGATTTTACAAGCCTTCTATAGCCCAAAGCTGTTGAAAAACCAGCCCAAAGTAAGCCCAAATGAACCGGTCCCAGTCCAAAAAGTAGCCCAAACTTTTAACACTGAACTAATGCAATCGTAGGCTGAAGCAAACATTTTAAAGCATAAATCTAATTTCTATTGTAAGCATATATGTGAATATGTTTCAGGCAGACAATTGACTCTTTGGATTTGTCATGTTTTGAAATGGGGAATGAGCCAAAGGATGGCAACTCCCTCGTATTCAAGGTTAAGTAAGAGGTATGCTCTAGCTTTCAAACTGGTTTTACAATAAAGCAACAATTCACCGATAACAGCAAAAAGTTATACATCTTAATGGACTACCCCTCATACTTACTCAACTTTTCATGCCGAACTCAAGTTTGTGGAAAGGAGACTCAATGCTGTTTTCCCTTTGCATTTTACAGTTCAAGTCCTGTTAATCCCAATATGTCAGCCCCAACATGCAAAGATAACATTTGCTACATTAGCTCAGTCATTAACCTATGATAATCAACACCCCGCAAATGGATTCAAAGCACAACCTTTGTTCTTTTCACTGCCTTTCAGATGCACACGGTAGATAAAGGTGAAATGCAAGTAGCCATCTAGCATTCCCAGTGTGTATCTGCAGTCTGTTCTACTACTGTTCTACTTTCTGGACTTTTCATTAAATGGGCAGCAGACCAACATTTCACTCATTTCCTGCTTCCTTCGGACGTACTCAGGCACTACCCCTACACTTGTTTTAGCGGGCTACCTCTACCCTGGACAGTGGAGGTCAACAGGGCTCTGCAGAAACATACATCCTTGTGTGAGGTGAAAAAGGCTGTTTGTGTGAGGCGATAAATTTGCAAATTGCTACCAGAGGCCAGAACACAGTGACCCAAACTCCGTGAACTTGAACTTAAATTATTGGTAAAGGCTAGTGTTTTGTGTCAAATGCAAGCAATGGCTACGCTGAGCAGAGCATGACTACAAGTGATGTCAATAATTTAGGCACTAAGATCACGAACAGAACCATGCAGTGAGGCTGTGCACTGACCATGTACCCTCATTTCGCTTAGCTCAGCCAATGAGACCACATTTGTGCTTGCACTGCCTGCAACTGGAGTGAAATAAATGAATAAATCAGCTGAGCACACAGCTCAAAGTGCATTAAAAAAAGTATGGGAACAGTGATGATGCATGCAATGGGGCAGCGTGTGGCTAAAAAAAAATATATATATATATTCTGTTTCAGGCAGCCACATACATAACTCATGCCTTAAAATAAAAAAAGTTAAGTTAATCACTGTATCTTATGAAACCTTTATTAGTTAATGCACTGAAAGGTCTGTGTGTAACCAAAAAGCCACAGAATTAAATCTTCACTGCTGCAATGGAGAGTTGTGTATTGTGCAAATGTAAGTCATTAGGTTAAACTTGCATTACTGGCAGTATAAGACAGACTGCCACCAAACGTGCAAAAAAGTTTCAGATAAAATGGTTTAAGTAAACCCAAACTGAATGATTTATTTTTATTTAAATGCCCTGCAAAGCACACACTGCACAACTCAGCTGGTAACCCCTTTGCATTACCAGACGAACACAATAACTCTTTGTCATCACCAACCTTCATGTGATTCCACCCAGTGCTTAATTTGTGCTTGTTGTTTCCGGTGCAGAGTACTGGCACTTATTTTTTAGGGACAGCACTCTTTTTTCCTGCCTCAAGCATTTACTGCAAGCAAAAGACACATATGGGAAAGACGGAGGAATGCAAAAATGAAAAAGAGCTCCAGAATGGGAGAGAGCAGAAAGCTGCAGGAGTGAGGTGAAATGGCTTAAAATGGACTAAAGAGGCCCAACATGGCTTTAGGATTACGCTGCCCTAGTATTTCGTGTTTGCAAATTTAATTGCAGCAGCTGCGTGTTTAAGAGGAGATCTGTGGACACCGGCATGTTTTTATTTACAAATTAAGCACTGGCTGTGCCACTCATTCTTATTCAATCCTGCCATGCTTTAGATCCTATGCACTGTCAATCCACAATTAGTCCCTGAATATTAAAAATAAGGAACACATCTATTCACAACAAGTCACAAAGGTACAAATTGAAGTACACTTACCTTGTCTTACGCAGCTGCGCACCAACCGGACTCACGTCAGTGTAGGTAGGGGACGTAGGTAGCACCTACACAACAGGAAGGGGCCAGGAGGGGTGTCTCCCCTCTACCGGGCCCCAATCACGCACTCTGGGGCTGGGCGCTGGCTTTAATTTGGGGTCCAAGGCTGAAGCGCACAACAAAAGAGACTTTTCCAGGGGGGCTGGGGGGGCACCACACCTGTGCAGGCTGAGGCTCACGGCAGGGCTGAAACAGAAAAGAGCCACACACCGTAGTACACCACTACGTGCTCAGCGCAGCCAGTGAGTCAACAGTGTGCCACACACTGGCTCGCTCCTGGCTCACCACTGTTGGCGCCCACCCACGCAGGCATTTTAAATAATGCCGCGGGGGCAGGCCAATACTTCTTCTCAGGGCCATCAATTGGTAGCGCTTTCACTCGCTACTAGATTGATGGCCCTCTGCCCCCATCATCAGCTAATGTGGGGCACGCTGCACCCTGCTGCCAGCTGCTGTGTGCAGTGCCAGGCGGCGTGTGCGCCGCGCAGTGTCTCAGGGGGCTGTCAATTGGTAGCGCTTTCGCGCGCTACTAGATTGACGGCCCTCTGCCCCACTGAGAGCTCCATCTAGCTCTCAGTGGGGCAGAAGGCCGTCAATTTAGTAGCGTGCGAAAGCGCTACCAATTGACAGCCCCCTGTGACACTGGGCGGCGCACACGCTGCTTCCTGCTGCTGTGTGCGCCGCCACGCAAGTCCGAACTCGCTATCTCACTGGGCGGGGCCTGGCCGGGGCAGCATCTCCGGCGGCGCCGCCCCGCCGCGATTTTAATGCACACAGGGCTAAAAATAGCCCAACAATCGGGGTCCCAGCAATTGGGTTTATTTCCCGCACAAATGGGAAAAATATCAGCCATTTGTGCGGGAAACCGCCCAATCTGGCAACACTGATCTGGACTGCCAGGATTGAATCGGCATGCTCTCTAAAGAGAACCCCACGTACAGCCACACGGCGTCTGCTTAGGAACACACAGTGCGACAGTGACACGGAGTAAGCGACACTTGTGGAGGGCGTCGCACAGACGCACGTGCTGCACGAGTGGCGCCAGGAGAACAAGCTGTTGCCCACAATCACACGTTCAATAGGGGATGCTTGCAACCGGATTCATTGGCACGTCCATCTTTTTTAATGAAAAAAGTATTGTTTCCATCCAAACCAATCACCATCAGTCTTTGAAAAGAGTTCTTTATGTGATATAAACAATTGTATTCTGAAATACTTCAAGGTATATTAAGTTTTGCAACGAGAACACAAGTGTTCTGGAATCAAATGGTAAAAGTACAGCTGTTATTTGCAGCACGCATAACTAGAGTGAAGTTTGACACGAAAATAAATTTTCACAAAACAGATTTTATGCTTTTACTGTGTCAGATAATATGTTGCGACGTCCTTGGAGACACCGTTGATGACGCAGAAAAAGAAGGACTAACAAATATTCATATATCATGTAACCAAAATCGTATAAGGTAGTGTGACTTTAGCAAAGAAAAATAATGTACGTGGGAAATTGTGCCCACGGGGTAGTTCACCATTATTATAAACGGGCTTAATTAATCATGAAGAATTGACAAATGTAGTAATCCGTCATAATTGCAAATGTATTATATAATTTTCTTGTTGAAACTGTTATATGCTTAGCTTAAATTTAGCAGAGGCTTTGGCCTAGTTGCCTGGTCTCAAATTTAACTGCGTGGTTTTCACTTGCATTAACAAAGACATATTATTTTACTTTAAGGGTGTATTTTTCCAGTAGAGATGACTAATACACTTATCTCAAGGTTTCGTGATAGGCTGGTTTCATCCCTTTTTAGCAAGGTCAGTTTCTGCAGGTGCGGGCAATAAAAGCACTGATACCGAATTAATTGGCAAACTTTGTTGCAACTTGTGTTCCAAGGCTCCAAGGACAATGTATGCATAAATGAGTACTAGGAGAAAGACACTATTCATTGGTCAAATTGAAGCCACCCTATGAACCCTCCAATGGAAGACCCTGAAGTATTTGGAATGTTTCTTACCTAAACCACTGGACAAAGAGAAGTCAGCCATTTTCCTTGATGCCATTTTTGAAGCCAAATGCCAGACGCCATCTTAGACAGCATCTTGATGCCCTTTTCTCTATTCCAGAGAAAGAGACTTTGAGAATTCTCACCCTAGAGACTTTGACTTTAATTTTTGCCCCGTCTTGCCCATGCAGTAACTTTGCCCCATTCTCCTTGCTGCCGCAAGGAAACTTGCCCTTAACTTTGCCCCTTTGAAATCTGCCCCATGCTGATCGAACCGGTACCTGAAGGACGAAGACTTTTCCTTGTATGCTGATTGTATTTGGTAAATATGAAAGGATAATTGTATTATGCATTGTGTTTCCCTTCCTAGGTACCAACTGTTTATTTTGATAGGGCCCAAGCTAGAAGTTTTCTAAATTTCTATTTGACTAAATTCGTTTTGCATGAAGCCCCACATGCCAATGCTAATTAGAGGATAGTTGAGGTATTTCACCTGATGCACCATGCTGAACTGAAATCTTATTATGCTGACCAATGTACGAAATTAGTCAAATTCAATTGCTTATATTAGTGATTTGCATTGCTATAACCGAGTGCATTATAATTCAGATTTTGCGTAGATTGCGTTTCTTCAGTCGCTATGGACAGCTAGTAATGTTCTTATACGTATATCATTTGATTTTGAGGCTCACTTATATCATGCTAGCTTTGTTAATATAGGGAAATAAATTCATTAACTTCAATAAACTGGTGTGGTTATTCATGACTGAAAGGTCATGGTGCGTCAAAATACGATTGTTATTGATTTCCAATGTGTTGCGTGATCTATTGATTAAGTATTGGGTATTGATTACAATGGTTATTGATTATTGATTTAAGTGATCCGACTATATTTGGATGAGGAGAACCCAACTCGGCTAAATGGTTCACCGACCTCCGGCGTGTCCAAGTACAAGTAATTTACAAAGACTGGACGCGCTATCAGTAGATGGTAGCAGAGATTGATGGTTTCGCCCTTTGGGACCCCATCCAAACAATAGGCGGAGTCAAGTTAGAATTTTCTTTGATAAAACAAGTCGGAGAGATGATGATGCCCTAAATCCCCAATTACTTTCCCGGAATCTCGGAGCTTGCGAATGGAGGAAATGGAGGTGTGAGAATGTTTTCGGCGTTTCTAGTGACAGTATGAGTGAAGTTAGGGTTTCGCGCTTGCATAGCTTATGCTGCACATCAATTGTGAAGTTTGTGAGGATTTTAGGGGGTTACGAACTCCAATTAAAAGATTTTAGAGGAGTGTTACTCCAAAGTGTGAGAGTAGGGAAGTCGTCAAACTTCATATGTGTGTAGCGCTTTGTGCAGAAAAATTGTCCACGTGGTTGTTGATGTTGAGACAGGCCCTGCGAGGTCAAGAGACTCTGGAGTATGTTGAAAAGTGTATGAGACACTTGATTGATGTTGTAATCTGTTCAGTTTAATAGGTTGATCGGACGTGGTCAACGAGTCAGTATGAATATTAAGGAATGAAAGAAAATTTTCGTCTTTGAGATTTGACGAATTCTAAGGTGCGCTAGAATAGTTCATTGATCAGTTGAGAGTAAAATTTGCGTGTCAAATTTGGCTTGCGAAAGTGGGAAACCGAGAAAGATGGAATAACTGCTGAGGCTAGTGAAAAATCCCTAAGGTTTCTGAAGCGATTGTATTACCTTTCCTGTAGTAAACCGACAGATTTGTTTTCTTCTTTTTGGTTAGTGCTCACGAAATATATTGCAGAAATTAGTTTTGAGTGAAGCTGAATGAAGGAGGACAAGCCGCGAGACTTTGTCAGCCGCAGTGTGTGAGTGTGACGTCACTAGGAGACACACTGGGATAGGTTGGTTGGCGAGAAGGGTCGCGCACGGATTGGACGCAGTCCGTGAAGCACAATTGGAGGGGAAAGGCAAGCGAAGAGTATTCTGGGAATTAAAGTCACTTATTGATTACAATTTTTAAAGAAAATAAAAGACAAAAAGATGAAATGTTTCAAAGCATTTAAGAGTGCCTTGAGGGGAGATGTATATATTAAAGCAAATGTAAGAGAAGAAACACCGCCTGAGGGTACACCAGCTTACATCGTGATTGAAGAAAAGGGTGTTGCACCATGTCTTTGGTTAAAGCAATGGTGTAAATTAACAGAAAAGCATGGAAGTGTAGCGTTCCGTATCCATGGGTCGTTTAATCTAAGAGTTTTGGAGAATCTAAGATTCGCGCTATACGACATGAAAGTACCTCCAAGACCCACACAATTTGAAGCATTAGCAATTTGGGAGCTAATAGCTAGAAGGCAACAACAGAAGAAATTTGAAACAAGAGTGAGAAAAGTAGAAAAGACACTAGCGGATGCTATATGGGATAGTAATCAAAAGGTTTGGAGATCAGACGTATTGCAGGGAATTAAATTGTTTCCAGCAATTACTGACAAGGCAGAGACGGAAGAAAGGAAAGCTACCTATAAAACAAACAGGAGTCAGTCCAGAGATAGAGAAAACAACGGAAATTAGAAAAGGTCAGACGAGTCAGACGATGAGGAGTTCATTATGCAATTACTAAACGATCGCCCACCACCATATGTGGAAAGCAAAAATGGCTCAAGCACTAGTACTGACCCTCCAGAACCAATACAAGGTAATGTGACACCGAATTTGAGAATCTCACAGAGGCAGAGCAGTTCTGATATGCATTTTACACCACAAATACCACAAGTTCAGAGGACATATCCTGATGTGCCTAAATTGAAACCTGTCAATGATTATCAGCCGCAGGTTCAAAGGCGCTATTGTGATGAGCATAATTTGGAAATGACTTCTAATTTAATGACGCAGGGAGGACAGAATTATCAAAGACTGACATTGATTCATGCGGAATCAACACAAATTGTGATGCCTCAAAAGCAGATGCAAGAAGTGCCGAAGTACAGTCAAATAGCAGAAAACGAGTTAGACATGTCAGCAATGATGAACCATAATGTGGGAATTAACATGCCACAGAATTCGGGGAACAGACAGAATCCAGACGCAATATCTCTGCCCATCACTGTAGGTCCGCCAGTGCCATTGTATATACAGGCAAACTCAAATGTATGCGATGAAGGGGTAATGACACAAAATGAGACAGGGAGAAGACGCACAGAAAATACTCCAGAAACAACTCCGGTAGGAACACTGCTAAATAGATCTGGGTCCCTGTTGGAATTCAGTCCAATTCCAGCTTGTGCTCCATCAACTGTGGTAAGGTCAGGCCCACCACTAGTAGTGCCGCTAACCTCAAAAACAGAAATGTTACAGAAACCATCAGTAGCAGTCGATGTAAGTGCTACATTGATGGGACTGAACGCACAACAGTTAACACAATGGTTGAACAGCCTGAACTCTCCACAGAGTACACCCAGTGGGAAAGGAGAAGAATATTTGAATAAAATAAGATTGGGCATGGAAGCAGACGAACTAGTAGAGGGAACGATGGGTTTGAACAGGTTAGAATCTTACACAGAAGAAGAGCTGAGATACATGTGCCCTAGGATTACAAGAGAAGTGAGCAGCATACATAAGAAGTTACAAGAAATTGCAGACAGAAACAAGATCGATATAGGTAAGACCAAACACTTGAGCAGAAGTTACAGGTTAGACTTTGAGACAAAAGATTTTGAACACATGAGATCTGCAGGGATGAAAACACACCTTAAAGAGATACTGCAAAGCGCGCAGGTCTGGAGATGTTTAGACAAATGGGAGAGCAGGTGGGTTAAGAAAAAGGACAAAAAGAAAGAAAGTAACCCACATCGGAATGAGAAAGCACAACAGAATGATGATCTGATAACCATGTTGCCAATGAGAGAAACGGCATGGGGAAAACTTGTACATGTACTGTGGCACAGGTGTGATATTCAATCCTTTACGGATGATTTCCCTAAATTAAGAGACAAACCGATCGAATGGTATCAACAAACAGATAGATTTGTGAAAGTCGCAAAATATCTTTGGGAAGACCTGAATACCTTATTCGATATTGTGGTTCCGGCAGATTTGTGGGAAGATTGTAAAAGGGCTGTAGGTTGGCCAACAAGTGAACCAGAAAGCGATAGGGAGATGGGTGCACCATCACCTACGGTAATGAGTTTATACCATAAGGTGATTGAGCACTTGAAAACAAAGGTTGTGTCAAAAAATGTGGATTGGCAGAGAATTGACAGAATGGCACAAGAAGTTAAAGAGTCAATACATGCGTACTATGAGAGATTGTTGAAAGCATTTAAAAATTACAGTGGCACGGAGACGATTGAGGCGAAGGACATGCTCCATTTCATGTTCAGATTTGTGGAAGGGTTGAGACCCGAGATTAGCCAGATGATTAAAATGCATTTGATTTGTTGGCAGTCAAAGTCGATCGATGAGGTGTTGAATTATGCAAAATACTGCAGTGATGAGATTGAGACGAAACAGAAAAAGTTGAAGGAAAAAGTGATGGTGATGCAGCTCAGAGCAGCTCAGACAGGTTTGCAAGGTTTGCAAGGTTTTCAACAACAGTTGCCGCAGCTGCAACAGCAGGGAAATACTATGGGGGTCATTCTGACCTCGGCGGTAAAAGGCTCTTACCGCCGGTCAGAAGACCGCCATTCTACCGCCGCGGCCGCGGTAAACCGCCACGGTCATTCTGACCCACAACTGCCAAGCCGCCAAAAACCCGACATCCACAGAAGGCCGCCTCATCAGCGGGCAGCGATAAACTGGAGATGACCAAACCTCCACCGCCACGCCAACACAAACACGCCCATGCCATTCCGACCCACGAATCCACGCGGCGGTCTTTCAACCGTGGTAATCCATTGGCGGTACACACCGCCGCGGTCAAAAAACACACCCAGCTCCAAAACACAGCCACATTGGACAATTTGAAATACACACACCTGATACACAGACAAACAACACTCCCACACATCCAAGCAACTATAAAACACACACCCACATCACCCACAAACCCCCACTACTAGAAAATCGGAGAGAAGGCGAGAGAGAGAGAGAGAGAGAGCACAGCAATCGAAAAGCCCAACACACACAGGAACCCAACATCATCAACCACACCACACCTACGCACACATCACCACGCACCACCACACACATCACCACAAACACCACCCCATACCTCATCCACACCACCCCATGGCACCCCAAAGACACCCCAGGTTTTCGGACCAAGAACTCAGGGTCATGGTGGAGGAAATTATCAGGGTAGAGCCCCAGCTCTTCGGCACACAGGTGCAACACACCACAATAGCCAGGAAGGCAGAGCTATGCAAAGGATCGTCGACAGGGTCAACGCTGTGGGACAGCATCCCAGAAACCGGGAAGACATCCGAAAGCGCTGGAACGACCTACGGGGGAAGGTACGGTCGATGGTCTCAAGACACAACATCGCTGTGCAGAAGACTGGCGGCGGACCACCACCCACTCCACCCGAATTCACAGCATGGGAGCAAGAGGTCTTGAACATCCTGCATCCTGGGGGCCTCGCTGGAGTAGGCGGAGGAATGGACTCTGGTAAGTCTAACTCAACTACTCCCCCCCCCAACTACCAGCATGCCAACCCACACCCCCACCCTCACCCCCAACCCCCCAGCACACATCCTCCCTGCCAATGTCTCACCAGCACAACCCACCCAACCCAAAACCAAACCCTGAATGCCAACACAAACCATGGACAACCATCACCTATGCATGACCACTGCACATACCCATCCCCCCCCACAAACCACCCTCACAACTCCTCCCACAAGGGACTGACAGCACTGGGGGACAAGGGCACCCACAAATCGCACGCCATGGAACACACAGAAGCAATAACCATACTCTTTCACCCCTGCAGGGCCCGAACGCCAACACACCGCCACAGAGGGTCCAGATATGTCCATCCCACCCCCAGAACAGGCCCCCAGTGAGGACAGCAGCTCTGTCGACCTAGAACCTGATGACCAGCCCGGACCATCGGGGACCTCTGGACAGTCGGTTCCCACACACAGACACAGGCCACACCAGACCTGACCCCCTCTGGGAATATCAGCACAGCTCCCACCCAGCGGGCCCATGCCTCTGTCTCCAGGACAGGTCAATCAGCGGTGTGTCCGCCACTACAGGGCACCCAGGCTGACCCAACACCCCAACAACAACAGGGACCTGGGGGCAGTGGTAGTGGGCACACCGTCCAGGGGACAGAGGCCCGGGGAAACAGGGCAACTGGGAGGGCTGCTGTGCGACAGGGGGGGGAGGGCAGGCCCAGGGAACCGACTCTCCAAGAGGCCCTCACCACCATCATGGGAGCATACCACCACTCCCAGGAGACGATGGCAACGGTACTGGCCAGGTTCCAGGAGATCCAGGCACAGTAGGAGGAACGGTACATGGGGTTCAGAGAGGAGCTCAGGAACATCGTCCTGGCCCTCAACCTAATAGTCACCACATTGCGGGACCATGTGGCACCCCAAAGGGCCCCTGTCACCAGCCTGGACCAGGAACAGCCTACCACCTCTGCCGGCGCTAGTGGACAAGAGGCCCCCACACAACGACTGGCCACCAGAACCCCACCTCCTGCTGAAGATCAACCACCCCGCAAGAGGAACCTGAGATCACAAAGGAAGACAGAGTAGGATGTCAAGACCCCCGCCAGCATAAAATACCCCCTGATGTCATTCCACTGTCCCACATTGTCACCCTGTCCAACCTTGAACTGCCCCTGCTCCATCCTTCCACAGGCATATGGACAATGCACCTGTAAGACAGAGAACTGGACTCTGCCATGGACATTACTCCACCCCCACCCATCACCGTTTTACTTTCATGGACCTATATGTAGCACTTTAAATAAATCACTAATTGCACTTAAAACACTCAGGAGTCTGCTTGTATTCTTAACAAATGTATTACACATAACAGTTCAAAAATGTTCAGTTACATTGTGATGACAACATACCAATGTCAATGTGCTTTACTCCATGGGCAAACAAAGCAGAAGTCACGCAGTGGGTCATACAGCTCTGAAAAGGGAAGGGAAAGTCACAAGTCAGTTGAAAGGAACTGGGGGGAAACACAGAAAGTACAGATGCAGGAGGCCTGAAGTAAATGTAAAATGGCGTGGGGGATTCTTACCCGTGTGCTACTGAAAATATTGTTGTATGACTGTGTCCCTGTTGTCTGTGTCGTCCCCGTCGTCTTCCTCCTCTTCACTCTCCACAGGCTCCACAGCTGCTACAACACCACCATCTGGACCATCCTCCTGCAGGAAAGGCACCTGGCGTCGCAATGCAAGATTGTGAAGCATACAGCAGGCCACGATGATCTGGCACACCTTCTTTGGTGAGTACATTAGGGATCCCCCTGTCATATGCAGGCACCTAAACCTGGCTTTCAGGAGGCCGAAGGTCCTTTCTATGATCCTCCTAGATCGCCCATGGGCCTCATTGTACCGTTCCTCTGCCCTGGTCCGGGGATTCCTCACTGGGGTCAGTAGCCACAGCAGGTTGGGGTAACCAGAGTCACCTATTAGCCACACACGTTGTCTCTGTAGCTGTTCCATCACATAGGGGATGCTGCTATTTCGCATAACATACGCGTCATGCACTGACCCAGGGAACTTGGCATTCACATGGGAGATGTACTGGTCTGCCAAACAGACCACCTGCACATTCATAGAATGGTAATTCTTCCTGTTTCTGTACACCTGCTCGTCGTCTTTTGGGGGTACCAATGCCACATGGGTCCCATCAATGGCACCAATGATGTTGGGGATATGTCCAAGGGCATAGAAGTCACCCTTCACAGTGGCCAAATCAGGGAAAACAATGTAGCTTCGCATGTATTTCGTCAGGGCAGACAACACTCTGGCCAAAATCTTAGAAAACGTAGGCTGAGACATCCCTGATGACATGGCCACTGTAGTCTGAAAAGACCCACTTGCCAAAAAATGGAGGACTGACAGAACCTGCACCAGAGGGGGAATTCCTGTGGGTTGGCGGATGGGGGACATCAGGGCTGGCTCCAGCTGGGCACACAGTTCATGTATAGTGGCTCGGTCAAGTCGGTAGCGAAGTATTATATGACGTTCCTCCATTGTCGACAGGTCCACCAGCGGTCGGTACACGGGAGGATTCATCCTTCTCCTCGCAAGTCCCAGCGGACTGTGCCTAGGAAGGACAACATGGAGTACAGAGTCAAGCAAGCCACAGGTTCGTCCACACAGCTTGCACAGTACACGAATCGCTATGCATTGAATGGCTTGTATGAGTGGCAATGCAAGGCCTAGGCCTGTGTGACGCAGTAGAAATTAAGCCATGTGGGCCCTTGAAATGGCGGCTGCCTGACCTGTGAAGTGTGACAATGGGATGTGAGGTCAATGCGCTGTCGTGACACACCGTGGCGGTAGGCGGTCGAAGACCGCGGGGCAAAGCCGCATTGGTTAACATTGAACCCTATGGGTTTCAGGAGCCGGTACGCACCGCCGCGGTATGCACCGCCACGGGCGTGACCGCCATTTTCTATCTGTTTAATCACTCGAGACCTGATCATCCACAGGAGAGGACCTATACTGCAAGTGCTGCTGTGACCTCGGTCTGGAAGATACAATGGCTGCTGCGACTGGGGAAAGGGCCCCTGCCTTCACTACAGAAGAGTTGGAGAAACTTGTGGATGGGGTCCTGCCCCAGTATGCGCTACTCTACGGTCCTCCAGACCAACAGGTAAGTCCACTGTGTGCACGTGGAATGGGCTATGCCTGTGTTGAGTGGGGTGGATATTAGATGGTGGGGTGGGGGGAGAATGACGAGTGCAAGGCATGACAGATGAGAGCATGTACCACATGGCAAGGTTGGGGAGAGGGGGCCAATCATATCTATCATGCGGAATATTGATGATATGTCCAATTCCACCCTGTACACGTCAAATAGGTCAGCGCCCATCAGAAAGTCGACATTTGGCGTGCCATCGCCAAGGAAGTCCGGAACCTGGGGGTCCACAACAGACGGGGCACCCACTGCCGCAAGAGGTGGGAGGACATCCGCCGCGGGACCAGGAAGACCGCCGAGTCACTGCTGGGGATGGCCTACCAACCTAGGAGGGGTGCCAGTCGTACCCTGACCCCCCTGATGTCCCGGATCCTGGCGGTGGCCTACCCCGATTTGGATGGGCGCGTGAGGACATCACAGCAGACACAAGGGGGTGAGTACCAGCACATTCAGCTATATTTACGAGCAGTGGAGGTGCCTGGGTGGGGGAGGAGGGCTGTGGGTGACATGAGGCCAGGGCGCTTTCTGTAGTGTAGTCCTCTCCTTTAGCCATGTCCCTGTGCCTCCGCCCCCCACCTCTGTAGGGTGACAAGTACAGCTATCCATGGTCCTGCATCACCCATCTGCGCGTTTCTTGTCCCTAGACCTGTTGGCCGAGTCACAAGTACTGAGTAGTGTACCCCGATTGCGCGGCTTAGTGCATGAGGCTCCTGTGTCTGTCCTCTCCGCCAACGGTGTTGACAAAGCATGCACTCAACCTGTTTTTATTTCTCCCCCCACCCTTTTTCTTTATCTTCTTGTGCATGTGTGCATTAGCATCATCAGGCGGAGGAGAATTGGCACCGGAGCACGAGGGAGCTGCAACTCACAAGGCCCCGGTGGGCCATGGCACAGACACCGAGGCCACCAGTGATACGGAGGGCGAGGGGAGCACCACAACGGGGACCTGTGGTGACACCAGCGACACCGACACGTCCTCGGATGGGAGCTCCCTAGCGGTGGCGGCAACTTCCGATCCCCCCGCCTCTACTCGTACAGCCGCCACCCAGCGCACCAGCTCCGCCCTCCCAGCAGCCCCTCAGCCTTTGCTCCGTGCCCGCTCGCCCAAGAAGGCGGGCATCTCCTTCGCCCCAGGCACCTCAGGCCCTGCCCCTGTTACCCCTGCTGCCCTCAGTGAGGAGGTCATTGACCTCCTACAGACCATCATTGTTGGGCAGTCTACCCTTTTGAATGCCATCCAGGGGGTAGAGAGGGAGGTGCATCGTAGCAATGCATACCTGGAGGGCATTCATTCGGGTCAGGCTGCCCATCAACGATCGTTCAATGCTCTGGCCTCAGCACTGACGGCAGCCATTGTCCCTGTTTCCAGCCTCCCTCTTCTAACTGCCTCCACCCTGTCTCTGTCTCCTGTTCCTCAGCCTATCCCATCCACACCATCTGACCAGCCTGCACACACCTCAACACCCAAGGGCAGCTCATCCAGACACAAGCACCACAGATCACACAAACATTCACCCAAGCAACACCCAGATGCAGACATGCCAACAGCCACTACCTCCTCTGTGTCTGCCACCTCCTCGTCTCCCTCCTCCCTCCCTGTGACGTCTACACTCACACCTGCCTGCACACCACCAACAGCCAGTACTGCCATCACCAGCACACCCTCCAGTACAGTCCGCACACGTGCAGTCACCACCCCCACTGCCATTTACACGTCCCCTGTGTCCTCTCCCACTGTGTCTGTCACCCCCTCTTCCAAGACACACAAACGCAGGCAGCCACCCACCCAACAGCCAACCACCTCACGACAGCCTCCAGCCCATGCACCTTCACCCAAGGACAGCACACCTGACTCTCCTACAACCACATCCTCTTCCTCCACTCCCATAACCACTACACCTACCCTTTACCTTGGTCCTAAAAAAGTTTACCTCTCCAGTCTTAACCTCTTTCCCTCACCTGACCCACCCCCTCCATCTGCTAGGAGTCCCAAGAGCGCCTCAGCCACCACCAGCCCGGCTTCAAGGGGCACCGTGGTGCATGGATTTTGGAGTCCCCCCTTTGCCAGCAGTGATACATCGGTCAGCAGCAAGGGGACAGCCAGCCCCCCACCTGGAAAGAGGACCCGTAAAGTAAGGGGCCGCCGCAAGAGGACTGACACAGCTGCCCCCAAGGACCAAAGTTCAGCCACTTCACCTGCCACAACATCCAGGGGAGGCAAGGCCCAGAGAGCCACATCGAAGGAGGGCAAGGGCAGCAGGGCGGAGAAGTCAGCCAGCAGGAGCGCAGAGCAGGAGGGCCCCACAAGCCCCATCCCGGGTGTGAGGGAGGACACCCAAGGGCCCAGGACACCGTCACCGAAGGGTCCAGCAAATGCACAGTCGGAGGGCGACTGAGCAGGGAGTCTTGGCCAGCTCTGACTCCCTTGACTTACAGAACAAGCACCGCTGAACAGGGCCCCGCCGTGAAGAAAGTCACCGCTGAACAGGGCCCCGCCGTGCAGAACAAGCACCGCTGAACAGGGCCCCGCCATGCAGAACAAGCACCGCTGAACAGGGCCCCGCCGTGCAGAACAAGCACCGCTGAACAGGGCCCCGCCGTGCAGAACAAGCACCGCTGAACAGGGCCCCGCCGTGCAGAACAAGCACCGCTGAACATGGCCCCGCCGTGAAGAAAGTCACCGCTGAACAGGGCCCCGCCGTGCAGAACAAGCACCGCTGAACAGGGCCCCGCCGTGCAGAACAAGCACCGCTGAACAGGGCCCCGCAAAGACAGGCACCGCTCCGCTGGGCCCTTCATCTCAAGCACCGCTCCGCTGGGCCCTTCCTGTCAAGCACCGCTCCGCTGGGCCCCGCCGTCTCAAGCACCGCTCCGCTGGGCCCTTCCTGTCAAGCACCGCTCCGCTGGGCCCTTCATCTCAAGCACCGCTCCGCTGGGCCCTTCCTGTCAAGCACCGCTCCGCTGGGCTCCGCCGTCTCAAGCACCGCTCCGCTGGGCCCTTCCTGTCAAGCACCGCTCCGCAGGGCCCCGCCGTCTCAAGCACCGCTCCGCTGGGCCCTTCCTGTCAAGCACCGCTCCGCTGGGCCCTTCATCTCAAGCACCGCTCCGCTGGGCCCTTCCTGTCAAGCACCGCTCCGCTGGGCCCCGCCGTCTCAAGCACCGCTCCGCTGGGCCCTTCCTGTCAAGCACCGCTCCGCTGGGCCCTTCATCTCAAGCACCGCTCCGCTGGGCCCTTCCTGTCAAGCACCGCTCCGCTGGGCCCTTCCTGTCAAGCACCGCTCCGCTGGGCCCTTCATCTCAAGCACCGCTCCGCTGGGCCCTTCCTGTCAAGCACCGCTCCGCTGGGCCCCGCCGTCTCAAGCACCGCTCCGCTGGGCCCTTCCTGTCAAGCACCGCTCCGCTGGGCCCTTCCTGTCAAGCACCGCTCCGCTGGGCCCTTCCTGTCAAGCACCGCTCCGCTGGGCCCCGCCGTCTCAAGCACCACTCCACTGGGCCCTTCCTGTCAAGCACCGCTCCGCTGGGCCCTTCCTGTCAAGCACCGCTCCGCTGGACCCTTCCTGTCAAGCACCGCTCCACTGGGCCCCGCCGTCTCAAGCACCGCTCCGCTGGGCCCTTCCTGTCAAGCACCGCTCCGCTGGGCCCTTCATCTCAAGCACCGCTGGCCCAATGACAGTGCCGGTTCTGTGTCGAGCTACTGTTCACGCTGCACTCGGGCCACCCTGCCTCCTCCATTGCCTGTGGAGACTATTATCCACTTGATAGACTGTGGCTTTGCACTCCCCAGGATATGACAGTGGGCAACCCACCCACTTGTGAGACTTGAGAGACTGTGGCTTTGCACTCCCCAGGATGGTAC
The DNA here is from genome assembly GCF_031143425.1 of Pleurodeles waltl. Classification (NCBI taxonomy): domain Eukaryota; kingdom Metazoa; phylum Chordata; class Amphibia; order Caudata; family Salamandridae; genus Pleurodeles; species Pleurodeles waltl. The sequence goes on along the minus strand of NC_090445.1, from coordinate 1,408,294,767 downwards.
AGTGGGCACCCCACCCACTGTAGAGACTTGAGAGACTGTGGCTTTGCACTCCCCAGGATTGAACAGTGGGCATGGTGGCCCCTTCGTGGATCTGGCGTTGTGGACTCATGTGGCTGTGGTGCCCCCCCTTTCCTTCCCCCTGAGGTGCCTGTAGTTTTATCATCTGATGCCCCTGCAGTGTTCTCTCCAACGGACTCAGGTCTCCTGTGTGGGCTTTGCCCATGTGTTGAGAAACTTTGGCCCACGGACAGTTGATATTTCAGTGACTATGATGGACTTATGGCCTCTATTTATCGTTTACGCAATGTTTAAATTTGATTTTTTTTTATTCCTTTTCATATTTTACCATGACTTCAATGAACATATTTTATGCATAAATTTAGTTTCTCACTTTAATTATATCGTTTCTTTCTTCCGGGAGGTTTGGGTGGTGTCACTTTGACTTGGTGCTCTGCATTGGTGTGTAGATAGTTGTGGGGTGGGTGTATTGCGTATGTGTGTGCCCGTAACCCTTCCTCCTCCCCCCTCCCCTGTGTCGTAGGTGCGGTACTCACCGTTGTCATCTGCGCCGGAGTTCGTACTCGTGGTAGATGAGCAGGTAGACGAGAGCAGGTAGGATGTTCAATTCGGGCTCCATACTGTCCTCCGTCCTCGTGGAGTGTATGGAGGTGAGTGTTTTCCCGTTCGTAGTCTGTTTCCGCCGTGTTTTTATCGGCGGGGCTCCCGCCCCGGAAAAGGTGGCGGATTGGTGAGTTGTGATAGGGTGGGCGGTACATTGTCTGCCGCCGGCCTGTTGGCGGTGACCGCCGCGCTGTTTGTGTGTCCCGCCGTGGCGGTCGGAGTGTTAAAGTGGCGGGCTGTGTTGGCGGTTCCCGCCAGGGTCAGAATTCCATTTTCTGGACCGCCTGCCTGTTGGCGGGTTGGCCGCCGCTTTATCACCGACCGCCAGGGTCAGAATGACCCCCTATGTTTCAGCCACAGATGAGAGGCAGAGGCCGAGGAGGTTTTGTGAATAATAGTCCTGATTTAAATACTGTTGTAGTTCCAAACAGTATACAGGCAATGAAGGTGGTGATGCCATGTCACACGTGCGGAATCGTCGGGCATTGGAAACGGGAGTGCCCAATGTTGGTGCAGGAAGGTGTAGGTCAGCAAAACAATGATGTCAATTCATTTCAGAATATGAGAGGACCGAAAAGGAGAGGTCCAAATCCAAATTTTCAAAATAATGTGAATCAGATGCAGGGTTTACAACCCGTACAACCACAGCAGGTGTAAATGCCCTGTGTACAAATGGCACAGTTGCAGCCAATGCAACAGCAGTTTCCTATGGTACCTAATCAGCAAATGCAAATACCCTTAGCACCAATGAATCAGCAACAAATAATGCTTCCTCAACAGGTCACGGGTCAAGGAATGAATCAAAATGACACAGTACACCAATTCCCGTTACACAGTGAGAATAGAATAAATGATATGTGGGAGAGTGAAAGTTCAGATGAGGAGGGAAATTGTATGCTTGCAGCATCCTTGGAAGTTGATCAAAAGGGACCGTATGTGGAAGGAAGAGTTATGGGTCATAGCGATATCCCTATTAGGGAGAGATTTATTGTGTAAATTGGGATACTCGATTATGTGTTCAAAAGAGGGAATTAAAATTCAGACAAACAGTGATGAGGAAGAAGAGGACAGTTTAGGAGGGGACGAAGTGGAAACTGTCGATGAAGAGTATCCCCTGATTACTCTTTATCCTGTGCTCACTGAAGCAGATATTCCTGCTGAGTTACAGGAAACAGTTGAAAAAGAAGTGTGGGATATGACAGGGAAAGAGGTAGGATTGGTCAAAGGAGTAGAGCCAGTGAAAGTGACCGTAAAACCCAATGTAAATTTTCCCCAGACACCACAATACCACATGTCGCAAGACACCCTCATGAAAGTCGCCCAACTCATTGATGAGTTTGTGAAACAGGGAGTACTGAAAGAAGTGCTAAGTAGCCCATGTAATTCACCAATCATGGGATTAATAAAACTGAGTGGAAAAGTCCGAATTGTTCAGGGTTTGAGAAAAATAAATGACATAATAGTCAAATGCTGTCCCGTGGTGCCAAATTCAGCTGTGATAATGTTTCAAATTCCATGTGATGCAGAGTGGTTCTCAGTCATCGACTTGTCACAAGCGTTCTTTTCTGTGCCTCTTCATGAGGACAGCCAATTTCTCTTTTGCTTCAAATTTCTAGATAGAGTCTACAGTTGGTGTCGAATTCCTCAAGGATTTTCGGAGTCACCATCAATTTTCAACCAGATTCTAAAGAAAGATCTGGAAGCATTGGAATTACCATTTGAATCGACCTTGGTACAGTATATTGACGATTTACTGATCGCATCCAAGACAGAAAATGACTGTACGGTTGACACTATTGCTCTGTTGAATCATTTGGGAAGGAATGGACACAAAGGGGGTCATTACAACCCTGGCGGACGGTGTTAAAGGTGCAGTAATACCGCAAACAGGCCGGCGGACAAAAAAAGGGAATCATGACCGTGGCGGAAACCGCCAACAAAGACAGCCACTTTAACACACCGCCCGCCACGGCGGTACAGAAAAGCAGCGCGGCGGTCACCGCCAACAGACAGGCGGGAGACAATGTACCGCCCATAGTATCACAACGCGCCAATCCGCCACCTTTTCCGGGGCGGATTCACCGTGGATAAAAACACGGAGGAAACAGTTTCTGCAATGGGAAAACGCTCACCTTAACACATCCCACGAGGAAGGAGGACACCATGGAGCCGGAATTACAAATCCTACCTGCCCTTCTCTTCCTACTCATCTACGAAGACCAGCGGCGGCGGCGGCGAAGACAACGGTGAGTACTGCACCTACGACATAGGGGAGGATGGAGGCAAAAGTCAGGGACACACACACGCAACACCCCCACCCCCACCCTCGCATATTACAACACACACACCAATGCATTTACAAACATCACAGTAACATCCCACAACCCCCCCCCCCCGGAAGAATGCAAAGACAAAAGGAAATCAGGTCAAACATTGTAATGTATCAAAATACATGTGTAAAAAATAAACAGATATATATAAACTCATACAAAGGTATATACATTATGAGAAGTAGTACATATATACACATCTCAGTGTCCGTACACCACTAGGCCAAAAATGCATGGGCGAGGCCCACACAAGATACTTGTCCACAAACGGAGAGAACATTGCCGGGGCATCAGAGAGAAAAACAACAGGCACCTCAGGGGGAAGGGAAGGGGGGCACCTCATTCAGATTACAGCACCACGCCACATCCACGACGGGGCTCCATGCCCAGTGATGTATCCTGGGGAGTGCAAAGCCACAGTCTCTCAAGTCTCTACCGTGGGTGGCTTGCCCACTGTACAATCCTGGGGAGTGCAAAGCCACAGTCTCACACGTCTCTACAGTGGGTGGGTTGGCCACTGTTCAATCCTGGGAAGTGCAAAGCCACAGTCTCACAAGTCTCTACAGTGGGTGGCTTGCCCACTGTTCAATCCTGGGGAGTGAAAAGCCACAGTCTTTCAAGTCTCTACAGTGGGTGGGTTCCCCACTGTTCAATCCTGGGAAGTGCAAAGCCACAGTCTCACAAGTCTCTACAGTGGGTGGCTTGCCCACTGTTCAATCCTGGGGAGTGCAAAGCCACAGTCTCTTAAGTCTCTAAAGTGGGTGGGTTGCCCACTGTTCAATCATAGGGAGTGCAAAGCCACAGTCTCTCAAGTAGATAACAACTTCCACTGGTTCTGGAGGGGGACTGGTGCCCAGAGTGCTTCATCCTGTGAAGGACAGAGGTAGTGGATGGATCTCTCCACTGGTTCTGGAGGGGGAATGGTGCCCAGACTGGATTAGTCTCCCCGTGACAGTTCCTGTCCCGTCACTGTCCTGGCTGCACATGGGATAACGATGCTTGATGTGGCGGTCTATTCCTTCTTCAGCGGTGCTTGCCCTGTTCAGCGGTGCATGCCCTGTTCAGCGGTCCTTTGCAATGGCGGTCTCTGGACTGTTCAGCGGTGCTTGCCCTGTTCTGCGGTGCTTGCCCTGTTCAGCGGTGCTTTGCCATGGCAGTCTCTGGACTGTGCATTGGTGTGTGGCATGACGGTCCCTCATTGCCCAGCGGGGCTGTGGCTGCAGGGGCCCTCCTGGGCAATGACTCTGGCGGTGGTCTCCTGACCAGTGATGATACTTGTGCCCTCCTGGGCAATGACTCTGGCGGTGGTCTCCTGACCAGTGACGATACTTGTGCCCTCCTGGACAATTACTCTGGCGGTGGTCTCCTGACCAGTGAGGACGGTGCTGGCGGTGGCGTCCCGGCCGGGAAGGATGCCGCCCTTCTGCGCCGTGATTCTCACACTAGACTGTGCAGACTTCTTCTGCCCCTTCCCGACATTTGGAGGAGTCACAGCTGACTCTGCAATCCCCCTGGGACCCCTGTGAGTTGTTTTGTCTCCAGGAGTCTTCACCCGGTCCCGTCGGCCACTTTCCAACTTCAGAACCTTTACAGGGGGTGGACTGGCAGTGCCTTGGGTCCGTGTCACACTGCCTGCCCTGGTGGCCAGTGCACTCCACACACCTTGAACACGCACCACTGGTACTGGAGGCTTTTTGGCTGAGGCGCCACAACGGGACTGATGAATTGGAGGGGTGGGGGCAAAAAGGTCAACTTTGCAGAGGGACAGTTTCTGACAAACACTGGGATGGGTAGCTGGAGGGTGTCTGGGAGTGGAGGAAGAGGAGGTGGTTGTAGGAGGTGTAACTTTAGGTGTTTTGGGTGCAGGTACTGGAGGCTGACGTGAGGTGGATGGATGTTGGGTGTGTGGGTGCCTGCGTTTGTGTACTTTGGGAGGGGGCGTCACAGACACACTGGGAGAGGACACAGGGGACGTGTACATGGGAGTGGAGGTGAGCGGGGTGTGGTGCTGGGTGTTCTGGTGCGAGTCCTAGTGCCTGTAGATGTAGTGCATGCAGGTGAGAGTGTAGACGAGACTGGGAGGGAGGAGGCAGACGACGAGAAGGGGGACACAGTGGAGGCAGTGGATGTTGCTGTGTCTGCATGTGTGTGATGCTTGTGTGTGTGCCTGTGGGTTGTGTGGTGCCTATGTTTGCCTGAGCTACTTTTGTGTGTTGAGGTGTATGCATACTTTTCAGATGGTGTGCTTGGGGCAGGCTGGGGTACAGGGGATTGGGTCTGGGTGGAGGAAGTTGGAAGGGGGAGGCTGGAGACAGGGACAATGGCTGCCATCAGTGCTGAGGACAGAGATTGCAGGGTTCGATGATGGGCAGCCTGACCAGAATGAATGCCCTCCAGGAATGCATTAGTGTGTGGCAACTGCCTTTCTACACCCTGGATGGCATTCACAATGGTAGACTGCCCAACAGTGAGTGACCTGAGGAGGTCAATGGCCTCCTCACTGAGGGCAACAGGGGTGACAGGGGCAGGGCCTGAGGTGCCTGGGGCGAAGGTGATGGCCACCCTCCTGGGTGAGCGGGCACGGGGCGAACGCTGAGGGGCTGCTGGGAGGGCGGTGCTGGTAGGGGAGGTGGAGGCTGTAACTGTAGAGGTGGGGGGTACAGATGGTGCCGCCACCACAAGGGAGCTCCCATCGGCAGACGAGTCCGTGTCGCTGGTTGGTGATCTGGTGACCGACGTGTAGCTCCCCTCGCCCTCCATCCCACTGGTGCATTGTGAGTCCGTGGTGTGGCCCTCCATGGCCATGTGGGATGCAGCTCCCTCGTGCCCCGGTGCCACTGTACCTCCGCCTGATGATGCACAAAAGAACAGGGAGAGCAGAAAAAGGTGGAGGGGACGACAGAAGAAAGACAGGTTGAGTGCATGGCTTACCGCTACCGTTGGCGGACAATACAGACACAGCAGCCCCCTGCACTACGCCGTGCTCTTGGCCTCTACAGAAGCAAATCCTGCGATATGGCCTACATGCCTATGGTGGACATCTGCACACATGGATGCCACAGGGGCATCTATACCTGTACTTGGGCCACTACTGAGGTGGGGTGGAGTGCCACATGCCCTGCATTACGGAGGGGCCTAGCCTACGTATTTCTGCCTGGCCTAGGTACACCCACAGCCGTCCTCCCTCAGCCAGTCCCTCAACTGCGTGCCAAGTACCCAGAATGAGGTTGTACACACCCCCTTGTGTCTGCTGTGTTGCCCTCAAGCACCCATCCAACTCAGGGTAGGCCACCGCCAGGATCCAGAACATCAGGGGGGTCATGGTGCGACGGGCACCCCTCCCACGTTGGGAGGCCATCCCCAGCTGAGCCTCCGCCGTCTTCTTGCTACAGCGGCGAATGTCCTCCCATCATTTCCGGCAGTGGGTGCCCCGTCTCTGGTGGGCCCCCAGAGTCTGGACTTCCTTGGCGATGGCACGCCAAATGTCCTTCTTCTGGTGGGCGCTGACCTTCATGACATGCACAAGGGAAGAAGAGAAGTCATTACCAACTGCACCGTCGATGTAAGTGTCCCCCCTCCCTACCCTTGCCATGTGGCACATGCATTCACATACATTCATGTTCCCTGAACTCTGCCCCCTTCCCTCTTACAACCAGCCCTCTCCACCCAGGCCTAGCCCATACAACGTGCTCCCTGTGTACTTACCTGTTGGTCTGGAGGGCCGTAGAGTAGTGTGTATTGAGGGAGGACCCCGTCTACTAGTTTCTCCAACTCCAGAGCAGTGAAGGCAGGGGCCCTTTCCCCAGACGCAGCAGCCATTGTCTCTTCCAGACCGAGGTCACAGCAGCACTTGCAGTGTAGGTCCTCTCCTGTCGAAGATCAGGTATTGAGTGATTGAACAGATAGAAAATGGCAGTGACATCCGCGGCGGTGACGTCCGCGGCGATGCGTATCATCAACGTCGACGCACTTGTTCATTGGCTCCTGGGACCCATAGGGTCCAATGTTAACCAATGCAGCATTGCGCCGCGGTCTACGACCGCCTACCGCGACTGTGTGCAACGCCAGCGCAGTTACCTCACACTACCATTGTCCCACTTTAGAGGTCAGGCAGCCGCCATTTCATGGGCCCACATGGCTTCATATACTTCTGCGTCACACATAGCTAGGCCTACACTCAACACACATACAGGAAGGGTTTAGTGTGTGGTGTCGTGTTCTGTGTATCTGTGGGGACATACCTGCAAATTTGTTGACTCTGTGGTCGCTGTTGTCCTTTCTAGGCACCGTCAGCTGGGCCAATTGAGAAGATGGCGGAATCCTCCGGTGTACCGACCGCTGGTGGACCTGTTGACAATGGAGGAGCGACATTTACTCGTCACCTACAGGTTTGACCGTGCCACTATCCAGGAACTATGTACCCAGTTGGAGCCAGACCTGATGTCACCAATCCGCCATCCCACTGGAATCCCCCCCGACGTGCAGGTGCTGTCAGTGCTCCATTTCCTTTCAAGTGGGTCTTTTCAGACAACAGTGGCCATGGCATCAGGGATGTCCCAGCCTATGTTTTCCAACGTGTTGTCCAGAGTGTTGGCTGCCCTGCTGAAACACGTAAGGAGATACATCATTTTCCCTGAGGTGGAAGATTTGGCTACAGTCAAAGGTGACTTCTATGCCCTTGTACATATCCCCAACATCATAGGTGCAATTGGTGGGAGCCATGTAGCTCTTGTCCCTCCACCCCACAGGAGTGAACAGGTGTACAGGAACCGGAAGAGTTATCATTCCATGAATGTACAGATGGTATGTTTGGCAGACCAGTACATCTCCCAGGTAAATGCTATGTTCCCTGGCTCAGTGCATGACGCCTACATCCTGAGAAATAACAGCGTCCCTTATATGATGGGTCAACTCCAGAGGCACCGTGTGTGGCTATTAGGGGACTCTGGTTACCCTAACCTGTCCTGGCTATTGACCCCAGTGAGGAATCACAGGACCAGGGCAGAGGAACGCTACAATGAGGCCCATGGGCGGACTAGGAAGGTGATCGAACGCACCTTCGGCCTCCTGAAGGCCAGGTTCAGGTGCCTCCATATGACAGGTGGATCCCTATTCTACTCACAAAAGAAGGTGTGCCAGATCATCATCGCCTGCTCGATGCTTCACAATCTTGCTTTGCGACGCCAGGTGCCTTTTCTGCAGGAGGATGGTCCAGATGACGGTGTTGTGGCAGCTGTGGAGCCTGTGGAACCTGTGGACAGTGATGAGGAGGAAGCTGAGGAAGAAGACATCGACAACAGGGAGTCAGTCATACAGCAATATTTCTAGTGACACACAGGTGAGAACATTTTCATTTTTACCATTACATTCACTGTCACACGTCTTCCTCTATCCTGTGTGTAATTTCATAGCATTATTTGGTAAATGAGTTGTACCTTTCCATTACGGTTTCACAGGTGTGGTTACCAATGTGTGTTATCTGCTTGCATCCTTCAAGGACTTGTGATGTGTGACATAGGTATGTTGGCTTTACAACTAGAAACGCATTTTGACACTGTCATTGATAATACATTTTAACAAATCACAGACTGACTCCAGATTGTTTTGTGGTTCAAGGGTGTTTATTTAAGTGCTCAAAAATGGAGGGGGGTTGTAATATGGTGATGGGGGACGGTGGAGGAATGTCCATGGCAGAGTCCAGTCCATTGGTCACACAGGTGCACTGGCCATATGGGCAAAGGATGTGGAGCTGGGGCAGTTAAAGTATGGACAGGGTAACAAAGTGGGACAGTGGGAGGACAATCAGGGTGGTCTCATTTCCTGGCGGGGGTCTTGCCATCTTGCTCTGTCCTGTTCCTGGATCTCAGGGACCGCTTGCGTGGTGGTTGTCCGTCTGCAGGGGGTGGGGTGCTGGTGTGGTGGTACTGTGGTGGGGCGTCCTGTCCACTAGCGCCGGCGGAGGTGGTGGGCATTTCATCGTCCATGCTAGTGTAAGGGGCCCCCTGGAGTGCCACGGTGTCCCTCAAGGTCTGCTGTATGTCCTTCAGCACCCCTACGATGGTGCCCAGGGCGGAGCTGATGGTCCTGAGCTCTTCCCTGAACCCCAAATACTGCTCCTCCTGCAGGCGCTGGGTGTCCTGAAACTTCGCCAGGACCGTCGCCATCGTTTCCTGGGAGTGGTGGTATGCTCCCATGATGGAGGATAGGGCGTCGTGGAGAGTGGGTTTCCTTGGCCTGTCCGCCCCCTGTCGCACAGCAGCCCTCCCAGTTCCCCTGTGTTCCTGTGCCTCCGTCCCCTGGACCGTGTGCCCACTACCACTGGCCCCAGGTTCCTGTTGTTGTTGGGGTGGTGGGTTATCCTGGGTTCCCTGTAGTGGTGGACACACCGCTGATTGACGTGTCCTGTGTACGGCGGTATGGGCCCGCTGGTGGGGTGCTGTGCTGGTGTTACCAGAGGGTGGAAGGTCAGTGTTGGGCTCTGCCTGTGCAAGGGGAACCGACTGTCCCGAGGCCCACGATGGTCCGGGCTGGTCATCAGGATCCAGTAGGGCAGAGCTGCTATCGTCACTGTGGGCCTCTTCTGTAGGTGGAGTGGAGTTGTCTGGACCCTCCGGTGTGGTGACGGTCCTTCGTGATCCTGCAGGGGCATAAGTGCATGATTATTGCATGTGTGTGTGTCATGGTGTGGAATGGGTGGCTCACCGTGTACCCCAGTGCAAGCATTCCTGTGGGAGGGGCTTGTGTGATGGTGGTTGGGGGTGTTCTGGGTATGTGCAGTGAGCATGCTTTAGTGAGGGGTGACCATGCTTAGTTGTGTCATGGAGGGCTTGGTGTTGGGATGGGTGGTTTGTGTTATTAGTACATTAGTGAGGAGTTGGAGTGATAGGGGAGGGTGTGAGGGTGGGGGTATGTGATAGCATGCAGGTAGGGTGGGGGATAAGATAGTTAAGATTTGACTTACCAGTGTCCATTCCTCCACCGACTCCTCCGAGGCCCTCTGGATGCATGATGGTCAAGACTTGCTCCTCCCATGTTGTTAGTTGTGAGGGAGGAGGTGGTGGTCCGCCGCCAGTCCGCTGAACCGCGATGTTGTGCCTGGAGACTGCTGAACGCACCTTACCCCGTAGGTTGTTCCATCTCTTCCTGATGTCCTCCCGATTTCTTGTATGCTGTCCCACAGCGTTGACCCTGTCGACTATTCTGCGCCATAGCTCCATCTTCCTGGCTATGGATGTGTGCTGCACCTGTGAGCCAAATAGCTGTGGCTCTACCCGTAGGATTTCCTCCACCATGACCCTGAGCTCCTCCTCGGAAAACCGGGGGTGTCTTTGGCGTGACATGGGGTGGTGTAGGTGATGTGTGGGGTGGTGTATGTGGTGATGAGGGTGGTGATGTGTAGTGGTGTGTGTTGTTTGGTGCGTGGATGTTGTGTGGGTGATAGTGTTGTGTGCCTCTGTGTGGTAGGGTTGTCTATGCTGTGCTGTCTATCTGGCCTTCATCTCTAATTTCTGGTCATAGGGGTTTGTGGGTGATGTGGGTGTGTGTTTTATATTGTGTTGGGTGTGTGGGAGTGTTGTTTGTATGTGTATCAGGTGTGTGTATTTGGAATTGTCCAATGTGGCGGTGTTTTGGAGATGTGTGTGTATTTGGAGTGCGGCGGTGTGTACCGCCAATGGAATACCGCAGTTGAAAGACCGCCGCATGGATTCGTGGGTCGTAATAGCATGGGCGTGTTTCTGTTGGCGTGGAGGTGGAGGTTTTGTTTTCGCCAGTTTAACACTGACCTTTGGTGTGGCGGACTTGTGTGGGTGCCTGAATTTCGGCGGATTCCGAGATGTGGATCATAATAGCTGTGGCAGAATTCCGCACCCGCGGCGGTGTATTGGCGGTCTTCTGCACGGCGGTAAGCGCCTTTTACCGCCAATGTTGTAATGACCCCCAAAGTGTCTCCTTCGAAATTACAGTTCTGCCAGAAGAAAGTGAAGTATTTGGGTCACCAAATAGAAAAAGGGTCGAGAAGAATAATGAAAGAAAGAATAACGAGTGTACTTCAAATGAGTCCACCCAAAACGAGGAAAGACGTGAGAAAGTTTTTGGGAATGGTGAGCTACTGTCGTGGATTCCCAATTTCTCGGCTCTAGCCAAACCTTTGCTGAAACTGACCCAGAAAGATGCGCTGGATTAAATAGTGTTGAAAAGAGATAAAATGGATGCTTTTATTGAATTAAAGGAATGCATGTGCAGAGCTCCAGCTTTAGGTATGCCTGATTACAGAAAGCCTTTCACTTTGTTTTGTCATGAACGTGATGCATGTTCCTTGTCTGTCTTGACTCAAGCCCATGGTGGTGTAAACAGACCAGTAGTATATTTTTCAGCTACTTTGGATCCGGTCGCAGCAGCAGTGCCAGGGTGCTTGTGTGCCGTAGCAGCAGTTGGTATAAGCCTAAATCAGAGTGAAGGAATAGTGATGGGACATCCTTTAACAGTTATGGTCCCTCACTCAATCAAAATACTTTTGACACGTTCCCGAACACAGCACATGACCGGTACTAGGCTTACAAGGTACGAGACAATAATTTTGGGTTCACCCAATGTGCAGCTGAAAAGGTGCACTAGGTTGAATCCAGCAACCTTGTTCCACAGTGAAAATGTCGAAATTGAGAACGCTGAAGACATCGAGCACGACTGTATTCAGGTGACTGAATTTTGTACAAAACCAAGACCTGATATCAAAGACACCCGATTGGAAGAAAACAATCAAGTTATTTTTGTTGATGGTTCATGTTTAAGAGATGCAATAGGAATATTGAAAGCAGGATATGCTGTATGTACAATAACTGGTGTTCTGGAAACATCTTGGCTTCAGAGAGTTTATTCTGCACAGGTAGCCGAACTAGTAGCCCTCACTAGAGCTTGCCAACTTTCCGCATTAATGAAAGTCACCATTTACACTGACAGTCAGTACGGATTTGGAATAATGCATGATTTTGGACAATTGTGGTCACAGAGAGGCTTCATGACCTCTTCAGGATCACCAGTGAAAAATGGTGAAAGAATTAGAGAATTGTTACATGCCATCCAGTTACCAGGAGAAGTAGCAGTGGTAAAATGCAGTGCACACTCGTAATCACAGGATTATATTTCTTTGGGAAATGGAGATGCAGATCAAGTCGCAAGGTTTTGCGCATTGAACTATATGTTGCTCAGAGACGAATGGAACTTAATAAATGAGCCAGAACTCGAACCAAGTGAAGCCTTAGCTCTCAAGGCTGTAGATACAATTGAAGAATTGAAATTCCTACAAAATAATGTCAGTAAGGATGAGAAACTCTTGTGGAGCAAATTACAATGCATAAAGAAACCAGATGATTTGTGGGTTTCAAGTGAAGGGAGATTGGTTCTACCAGACAGTCTTTTAACGCAATTGGCCAGGTTGTATCATGGACAAGCCCACCTTGGAAGGGATGCCATGATTAGACTATTCAAAATTGATTGGTTTAATCCCAAATTCCGTCAAGTTGCTGAAGCAGTTTGTCATTGTTGCGTCATTTGCCAACAAATGAACGCAGGGAAGGGAACAGTAGTAAATTTGAGCCACGTTGGAAGAGCAGGTGGGCCATTCAGCAGGATGCAAATGGATTTTATTGAGATGCCTTTGCATGCAGGCTTGAAGTATGTGTTGGTGATTGTGTGTATATTTAGTCATTGGATCAAAGCATACCCTACACGCAGAAATGACAGTCTCACAGTTGCAAAACTACTCCTGAGAGAACTAATACCACGTTTCGGATTCCCGATCTCTTTAGAATAATATAGGGGAAGTCGCTTCAATAACAAAGTAATCAAATTATTGTGCGCAGCACTGAACATTGAGCAAATATTGCATTGTAGCTACCGCCCTGAAGCATCAGGACTAGTGGAGCAAATGAATGGCACGCTGAAATCAAGAATGGCGAAAATATGTGCATCCACAAACTTGAAATGGCCTGACGTATTGCCTTTGGTATTAATGTCAATGAGAAACACACCTGATAGAAAGACTGGACTCTTGCCGCATGAGATCCTCATGGGCAGAGCCATGATACTCCCAGCAGTCCCTGCAAATGCACTTGTAAATATTACCGATGATATGGTATTGGACTACTGCAAAGGTCTAGCTGATGTGGTCCGCTCTTTTTCTCACCAGGTGGAGGCAACCATCTTGCCACCAATCCAAGGTCCAGGACACGCCCTGAAAGCAGGTGACTGGGTTGTGATAAAGAAACACGTGAGGAAATCGTGCCTGGAACCCCGTTGGAAAGGACCGTTCCAAGTGATTCTGAAAACTACCACCGCTGTGAAAAATGTGGGAGTTCCCAACTGGATTCACACCAGTCACACGAAAAGGGTGACGTGCCCCACAGAAGAGGACGTTGAAGCGCTGAAATCACCAGTGACTGACAAGAGAGTACCAGGCACCGAGACAGGACAAAGAGAACCTGGAGGCAAACAAGCAGAAATAGAGGAAGGGGAAATATTTTCTGAGGAAGAAACAGCTGATCCATTTGAGGAGGACCGAGGAGAAGCCTCAGGAAGTGACGAAGATCCCGAAGGTGACAAAGAGCCTGCGACAGGTGAAGGAGCAGGAGAGCCTGATCAGAGGAGGGCTTTCCCAGAAGCAGACGATACAGGAAAAGAAAAAGAAAACCTGATTGACCTCCTAGGGGGAGAAGACAAGACAGGACAGAGTGAAATTGTTCAAACTCTTCCAGAACCGGTTGCAGGTCCATCAGGTGAAAACAGTGCGAAACGGAGACAAAGCATATCGCCAGTGAAATTAAGGACTAAAGAAATATTAAACGAAAGTGAAGGGCCAAAGTTGAAAGAGAAAGGAAAAGAAGTGTCTGTCGCAATAACATCACCAAGTGAAGAGAAAGACCCAGCCAATGAACAAGGCACCAGCGAGAGAGAATCAAAAGGAGATGCAAAATTGAAAAGGAAAAGAATACCGAACAGAAGATATTCTGGTCCGGAGTGGGCATACATAGCCACTAACGATTGTCAGATGAATTCCTATCTCTCAGTCTTGAGAACGAAGAAGCAGAACGACACTTTGGTACCTGAAAAGTAAAATTCCATGAACATTACCGAATAAGACATTGACACCTTGATTGACTTTGAAACCAATCTTGAGACAAGCTGCTAAACCGATAAGAGACTAAGGGGGTCATTCCAGCATTGGCGGGCGGCGGGAGCCGCCCGTCAAGCGGGAACCGCCAGAAGACCGTACCGCGGTCAAAAGACCGTGGCGGGCATTCTGGGTTTCCCACGGGGCTGGCGGGCGACCGCCAAAAGGCCGCCCGCCAGCCCAGTGGGAAACACCCTTCCACGATGAAGCCGGCTCCGAATGGAGCCGGCGGAGTGGAAGGGGTGCGACGGGTGCAGTAGCACCCGTCGTGAATTTCACTGTCTGCAATGCAGACAGTGAAATTCAAAGTGGGGCACTCTTACAGGGGCCCCTGCAGTGCCCATGCCATTGGCATGGGCACTGCAGGGGCCCCCAGGGGCCCCACGACACCCCATACCGCCATCCTGTTCCTGGCGGCCGAAACCGCCAGGAACAGGATGGCGGTATGGGGGTCGGAATCCCCATGGCGGCGCAGCAAGCTGCGCCGCCATGGAGGATTCCCATGGGCAGCGGAAAGTCGGCGGTCCACCGCCGACTTTCCGTTTCTGGCCGCGGCTGTACCACCGCGGTCAGAATGCCCAAAGGAGCACCGCCAGCCTGTTGGCGGTGCTCCCGCGGAACCCGACCCTGGCGGTTTTTACCGCCAGGGTCGGAATGAGGGCCTAAGCTGCTAAAGAAAACCGTGTGAACATTGAACTCGTTCAGCTTTATATATATCTGCAAACCTGATTTGATAAAGTGTCTTCAACTTTCTGATTCTATATAGATCATGACAGGCTACACTACAAAAGGACATTAAATGAAATGTTGTAAATACGTGTGTATAGGTCTAATAACTGCATATGTACTAATAATTATAGCAATAATTCTTGGAATGCATGGAAAGAATGAAAGAGATGCAAATGATGCTTCTACTTCTAAACCTACTACTGAATTAACTCCTTTGAAGAAACTCGAACAAGACGAAAGATATTTGCATGATAAGAAGGAACTTTCGTCTAACGTTTTCTATCGCTTGCTGAATGAGTATGTTGAGACAATGGATGCGAAAGATTGTTATGTGTGCACACAAATACCTACCTCAGTAAAAGAAGGAGTGACATATCATAGCATGCCTCTTACGTATGGAATTTCATGTAGTTTATTAATGACCAGATTTTATGGCCGGGAGTATATTCACTACTTTTATTCCAGTTATGATGTTGTATTTGCATATATCCACATAATTGAGTACCTGAGTAAAATAGCAAGAGATTATTATACAAAGTTAATTAGGGGTTTCTTTGAGCCATTGTCACCTTTTCACACAGCTTACGCTCACAGAGAAAACCTTACATGGTTGCTTTCACCGTTAAAGAAAAGTTTTTTAGATCACACTGACGATAGGAGGAAAGTAGGGAAAGAGAAATTAGAAAGGGAATTACACAATAGGACATCTGTAGATAACTATGCTTTTGCCGCGATAAAGACACAAGGGAAACTAGCTTTAGATACAATACACATAGGGAGGCTTTGTGTACATAGACCAAAATCATATTATGACACAATCTTTGTGGGAACGAGTGAATGTAAACATACGTTTTTGTTTCAAGCTACGTGGATGTTCATGTTAAATGGCCTAGACCCAGTTATTCCAGGGGTATATTATAATTGTGAACTTAACGCCTATTATCGTCTTCCAAAGGGAGGTATGGGAGATGTTATTTGGGAATAGTATTTCCAAAGATTTATCAATTGGACGACTTAAAGAATCTTCCAAAGCTGTCTGAATCACATCATGTTCAGAAAAGTGAGACAGCTTCTGGTGTGGTAGGAGATATATTTGGATCAATGATTCATTCAGTAGGAGTCATATTGAATTCAATTAAAATACGAAAGTTGTCTACTATTGTGGATAACATGTTGACAAAGTTCTCAGGAGCTATAATCCTGATGGATGCTGAACTTGCTGCAGAAAGAGTTATGACTCTTCAAAATCGGCTTGCTTTAGGAATCCTTTTAGCAAAGGATGGCGGCGTTTGCAAAATGCTTGGTGCACGTCACTGTTGTTCTTATATTCCGGACAACAGCGGGAAAATTTGGAAAATGCTTACAAATTTAACTAACGAAAGTACAGATTTGAAGGAATTGAAAGAACCAGGAGTATGGGAGAAGGTTGGAAAAGGATTTGCTTCTGTGGGAAATTGGCTCAGCAACATTTGGAACGGACTATTATTGAAAATAGTAAAAGGAATAGTAATAATATTAATCTGCTTATTAGGTATTTGGGGAATATGGAAAAATATTAAAATATTGAAAACAAGAAACAAAAGGAGGAGAGAAGAGAAAGAACAAAATAAAATTGTTGAAATATACAGAGAAAAATCAAAGGGAACCAAAAGGAAGAGGGAATTGACTGAAGTGTCAAATTACTAATACAGAATTTTAATGAAATAAAATTTGTGGGAAGATTTGATGTGATGACATAATTAGTCATCAGAGGAGGGATTGATGATGCAGAAAAAGAAGGACTAACAAATATTCATATATCATGTAACCAAAATCATATCAGGTAGTGTGACTTTAGCAAAGAAAAATAATGTACGTGGGAAATTGTGCCCACGGGGTAGTTCGCCATTATTATAAACGGGCTTAATTAATCATGAAGAATTGAGAAATGTAGTAATCCGTCATAACTGCAAATGTATTCTATGATTTTCTTGTTGAAACTGTTATATGCTTAGCTTAAATTTAGCAGAGGCTTTGGCCTAGTTGCCTGGTCTCAAATTTAACTGCGTGGTTTTCACTTGCATTAACAAATTTAACTAACGAAAGTACGGATTTGAAGGAATTGAAAGAACCAGGAGTATGGGAGAAGGTTGGAAAAGGATTTGCTTCTGTGGGAAATTGGCTCAGCAACATTTGGAACTGACTATTATTGAAAATAGTAAAAGGAATAGTAATAATATTAATCTGCTTATTAGGTATTTGGGGAATATGGAAAGCTATTAAAATATTGAAAACAAGAAACAAAAGGAGAAGAGAAGAGAAAGAACAAAATAAAATGGTAGAAATATACAGAGAAAAATCAAAGGGAACCAAAAGGAAAAGGGAATTGACTGAAGTGCCAAATTACTAAAACAGAATTTTAATGAAATAAAATTTGTGGGAAGATTTGATGTGATGACATAATTAGTCATCAGCGGAGGGATTGATGACGCAGAAAAAGAAGGACTAACAAATATTCATATTTCATGTAACCAAAATCGTATAAGGTAGTGTGACTTTAGCAAAGAAAAATAATGTACGTGGGAAATTGTGCCCACGGGGTAGTTCGCCATTATTATAAACGGGCTTAATTAATCATGAAGAATTGACAAATGTAATATTCCGTCATAATTGCAAATGTTTTCTATGATTTTCTTGTTGAAACTCTTATATGCTTAGCGTAAATTTAGCAAAGGCTTTGGCCTAGTTGCCTGGTCTCAAATTTAACTGCGTGGTTTTCACTTGCATTAACAAAGATGTATTATTTTACTTTAATGGTGTATTTTTCCAGTAGAGATGACTAATACACTTATCTCAAGGTTTCGTGCTAGGCTGGTTTCATCCCTTTTTAGCAAGGTCAGTTTCTGCAGGTGCGGACAATAAAAGCACTGATACCGAATTAATTGGCAAACTTTGTTGCAACTTGTGTTCCAAGGCTCCAAGGACAATGTATGCATAAATGAGCACTAGGAGAAACACACTATTCATTGGTCTAATTGAAGCCACCCTATGAACCCTCCAATGGAAGACCCTGAAGTATTTGGGATGTTTCTTACTTAAACCCACCGGACAAAGAGAAGTCAGCCATTTTCCTTGATGCCATTTTTGAAGCCAAATGCCAGACGCCATCTTAGACGACATCTTGATGCCCTTTTCTCTATTCCAGAGAAAGAGACTTTGAGAATTCTCACCCTAGAGACTTTGGGGGTCATTACAACCCTGGCGGACGGTGTTAAAGCAGCGGTAATACCGCAAACAGGCCGGCGGACAAATAAAGGGAATCATGACCGTGGCGGAAACCGCCAACATAGACAGCCACTTTAACACTCCGACCGCCACAGCGGTGCAGACAAACAGCGTAGCGGTCACCACCAACAGACAGGCGGGAGACAATCTACCGCCCACAGTATCAAAACCCGCCAATCCACCACCTTTTCCAGGGCGGATTGACCGTGGATAAAAACACGGCGGAAACAGTTTTTGCAATGGGAAAATGCTCACCTCCTACACACTCCACGAGGAAGGAGGACACCATGGAGCCGGAATCACAAATCCTACCTGCCCTTGTGTTCCTGCTCATTTATGAACACCAGCAACGGCGGCAGCGAAGACAACGGTGAGTACTGCACCTACGACATAGGGGAGGGGGGAGGCAAAAGTCAGGGGGACACACACGAAACATTGTAATGTATCAAAATACAGTTACCAAATATATACAGATATATATATATATATATATACACATTCAAAAGTATATACATTACGAGAAGCAGTGCAGGTATGCACATATCAATGTCCGTGCACCACTGGTCCAAAAATGCATGGGCGAGGCCCACAAGAGATACCTGTCCACAAACGGAGAGAACACTGCTGGGGCATCAGATCGAAATACAACAGGCACCTCAGGGGGAAAGGAAGGGGGGGGGGCACCTCAGCCGGATTACAGCACCACGCCAGATCCACGACGGGGCTCCATGCCCATTGATGTATCCTGGGGAGTGCAAACCCACAGTCTCTCAAGTCTATACAGTGGGTGGGTTGCCCACTGAACAATCCTGGGGAGTGCAAAGCCACAGTCTCTCAAGTCTATACAGTGGGTGGGTTGCCCACTGTACCATCCTGGGGAGTGCAAAGCCACAGTCTCTCAAGTCTATACAGTGGGTGGGTTGCCCACTGTACCATCCTGGGGAGTGCAAAGCCACACTCTCTCAAGTCTCTACAGTGGGTGGTTTGGCCACTGAACAATCCTGGGGAGTGCAAAGCCACAGTCTCTCAAGTGTCTCCAGTGGGTGGTTTGCCCACTGTACCATCCTGGGGAGTGCAAAGCCACAGTCTCTCAAGCCTCTACAGTGGGTGGTTTGCCCACTGTACCATCCTGGGGAGTGCAAAGCCACAGTCTCTCAAGTGTCTCCAGATGGTGGTTTGCCCACTGTACCATCCTGGGGAGTGCAAAGCCACAGTCTCTCAAGTCTCTACAGTGGGTGGTTTGCCCACTGTACCATCCTGGGGAGTGCAAAGCCACAGTCTCTCAAGTGTCTCCAGTGGGTGGCTTGCCCACTGTACCATCCTGGGGAGTGCAAAGCCACAGTCTCTCAAGTGGATAACAGTCTCCACTGGTTCTGGAGGGGGAATGGTGCTCACAATGCATTTAGCTCCCCGTGATGGTTCCTGTACCGTCACAGTCCCAGCTGTACATGGGATAACGATGCTTGATGTGGCGGTGTTTCCTTGTTCAGCGGTGCTTTGCCATGGCGGTCTCTGATCTGTTCAGCAGTTCTCTGCCCTGTTCAGCAGTGCTGTGCCCTGTTCAGCGGTCTTCACCATGGCGGTGATTCCCTTGTTCAGCGGTGGTTTGCCATGGCGGGCTCTGATCTGTTCAGCGGTTCTCTGCCCTGTTCAGCAGTGCTGTGCCCTGTTCAGCGGTCTTCACCATGGTGGTGATTCCCTTGTTCAGCGGTGCTTTGCCATGGTGGGCTCTGATCTGTTCAGCGGTTCTCTGCCCTGTTCAGCGGTGCTGTGCCCTGTTCAGCGGTCTTCACCATGGCGGTGATTCCCTTGTTCAGCGGTGCTTTGCCATGGCTGGCTCTGACCTGTGCATTGGTGTGTGGCATGACGGTCCCTCATTTTCCAGCGGGGCTGTGGCAGCCGGGGCCCTCCTGGGCACTGACTCCAGCGGTGGTCTCCTGACCAGTGACGATACTCGTGCCCTCCTGGGCAATGACTCTTGCGGTGGTCTCCTGACCAGTGATGATACTTCTGCCCTACTGGGCAATGACTCTGGCGGTGGTCTCCTGACCAGTGACAATACTTCTGCCCTCCTGGGTAATGACTCTGGCAGTGGTCTCCTGACCAGTGACGATACTTCTGCCCTCCTGGGAAATGACTCTGACGGTGGTCTCCTGACCAGTGACGATGGTGCTGGCGGTGGCGTTCCGGCCGCCGGGGAGGATGGTGCCCTTCTCCGCCGTGCTTCTCTCACCAGACTGTGCAGACTTCCTCTGGCCCTTCACCACCTTTGGAGGAGTCACAACTGACTCTGCAATCCCCCTGGGACCCTTGTGAGCAGTTTTGCCGCCCGGAGTCTTCACCCTGTCCGGTCGGCCACTTTCCAACTTTAGATGCTTTACAGGGGGTGGACTGGCAGTGCTTTGGCTCCGTGTCACACTGCCTGCCCTGGTGGCCGGTGCACTCCACACACCTGTAACACGCACCACTGGTACTGGAGTCTTTTTGGCTGAGGCGATACGACAGGACTTATGAATTGGAGGGGTGGGGATGGGGGCAAAGAGGTCAACGTTGCTGAGGGAGAGTTTATGACGAACACTGGGATGGGTCACTGGAGGGGGTCTGGGAGTGGAGGTGGTTGTAGGAGGTGTCACTTTAGGTGTTTTGGGTGCAGGTGCAGGTACTGGAGGCTGTCGTGAGGTGGATGGATGTTGGGTGTGTGGGTGCCCGCGTTTGTGTACTTTGGGAGGGGACGTCACAGACACACTGGGAGAGGACACAGGGGACGTGTTAATGGGAGTGGGGATGGTGAGTGCAGGTGAGCGGGGTGTGGTGCTGGGTGTTCTCGTGCGAGTTCTAGTGCCTGTAGATGTAGCGCATGCAGGTGAGAGTGTAGACGACACTGGGAAGGAAGAGGGAAACGATGAGGAGGGGGACACAGTGGGGGCAGTGGATGTTGCTGTGTCTGTATGTGTCTGATGCTTGCATGGGTGCCTGTGGGATGTGTGGTGCCTATGTTTGCCTGAGCTACTTTTGTGTGTTGAGGTGTGTGCATGCTTGTCTGTTGGTGTGCTTGGGATAGGCTGGGGTACAGAGGACTGGGTCTGGGTGGAGGACGTTGGAGGGGGGAGGCTAGACACAGGGACAATGGTTGCCATCAGTGCTGAGGCCGAAGATTGCAGGGTTCGATGAAGGGCAGACTGACCAGAATGAATGCCCTCCTGGAATGCATTACCGTGTTGCAACTCCCTTTCTACACCATGGATGGCATTCACAATGGTAGACTGCCCAACAGTGAGTGACCTGAGGAGGTCACTGGCCTCCTCACTGAGGGCAGCAGGGGTGACAGGGGCAGGGCCTGAGGTGCCTGGGGCGAAGGTGATGCCCACCCTCCCGGGTGAGCAGACAAAGGGCAAACGCTGAAGGGCTGCTGGGAGGGAGGTGCTGGTAGGGGAGGTGGCGGCTGTACCTGTAGAAGTGTGGGGCACAGATGGTGCCGCCACCACAAGGGAGCTCCCATCGGCGGACGAGTCCGTGTCGCTGTTTGGTGATCCGGTGCCCGACGTGAAGATCCCCTCGCCCTCCGTCCCACTGGTGCATTCTGAGTCCGTGGTGTGGCCCTCCATGGCCATGTGGGATGCAGCTCCCTCGTGCTCCGGTGCCACTGTACCTCCGCCTGATGATGCTGATGCACAAAAGAACAGGGAGAGCAGAAAAAGGGGGAGGGGCGACAGAAGAAAGACAGGTTGAGTGCATGGCATACTGCTACCGTTGGCGGACAATACAGACACAGCAGCCCCCTGCCCTACGTCGTGCCCCTGGCCTCTACAGATGCAATTCCTGGGATATGGCCTACGTGGCTATGGTGGACATCTGCACACATGGAAGCCACAGGGGCATGTATACCTGTACTTGGCACTCTACTGCGGTGGAGAGAAGTGCCACATGGCCTGCATTACGGAGGGGCGGAGCCTATGGAAGTCGCCCTGGCCTAGGAAACCCACAGCCCTCCTCTCACACCTAGACACCTCAACTGCGCGCAAAGTCCCCAGAATGATAGTGTACTCACCCCCTTGTGTCTGCTGTGATGCCCTCAAGCGCCCATCCAACTCAGGGTAGGCCACCGCCAGGATCTGGAACATGAGGGGGGCATTGGGCGACGGGCACCCCTCCCACATTGGGAGGCCAACCCCAGCTGAGCCTCCGCCGTTTTCTTGCTCCAGCGCCGAATGTCCTCCCATCTTTTACGGCAGTGGGTGCCCCGTCTCTGGTGGACCCCCAGGGTCCGGACGTCCTTGGTGATGGCACGCCAAATGTCCTTCTTCTGGTGGGCGCTGACCTACATGACATGTACAGGGGAAGAAGAGAAGTCATTACCAACTGCACTGTTGAAGTGAGTGGCCCCCATCCCTGCCCTTGCCATGTGGCACATGCATTCACACTCATTCATGTTGACTGCACTCTGCCCCCTTCCCTCTTACAACTAGCCCTCTCCACCCAGGCATAGCCCATACAACGTGCTCTCTGTGTACTTACCTGTTGGTCTGGAGGACAGTAGAGTAGCGTGTACTGGGGGAGGACCCCGTCCACGAG
This sequence comes from Pleurodeles waltl, assembly GCF_031143425.1. Lineage (NCBI taxonomy): Eukaryota > Metazoa > Chordata > Amphibia > Caudata > Salamandridae > Pleurodeles > Pleurodeles waltl. The sequence continues at coordinate 1,408,272,084 of NC_090445.1, read as the reverse complement.
CTTCTCCAACTCCTGGGCAGTGAAGGCAGGGGACCGTTCCCCAGACGCAACAGCCATTGTCTCTTCCAGACCGAGGTCACAGCAGCACTTGCAGTGCAGGTCCTCTCCTGTCGAAGATCAGGTATCCAGTGATTAAACAGATAGAAAATGGCGGTCACGTCCGCGGCGGTGACGTCCGCGGCGGTGCTTATCATCACCGCCGGCGTACTTCATCATTGGCTCATGGGACCCATAGGGTCCAATGTTAACCAATGCAGCATTGCGCCGCGGTCTACGACCGCCTACCGCGACGGTGTACAACGCCAGCGCAGTTACCTCACATCCCACTGTCCCAGTTTAGAGGTCAGGCAGCCGCCATTTCAGGGGTCCACATGGCTTAATTTGCAACTGCATCACACATACCTGGGCCTACACTCGACACACATACAGGAATAATTTTTGTCTTTGGTGTCGTGTTCTGTGTATCTGTGGATACATACCTGGGATTTTGTTGACTCTGTGGTCACTGTTGTCCTTCCTAGGCACCGTCAGCTTGGACATTTGAGAAGATGGCGGAATCCTCCGGTGTATCAACCACTGGGGAACCTGTTGACAATGGAGGAGCGACATTTACTCTTCACCTACAGGTTTGACCGTGCCACTATCCAGGAACTATGTACCCAGTTGGAGCCAGACCTGATGTCACCAATCCGCCATCCCACAGGAATCCCCCCTCAAGTGCAGTTGCTGTCAGTGCTCCATTTCCTTGCAAGTGGATCATTTCAGACAACAGTGGCCATGGCATCAGGGGTGTCCCAGCCTATGTTTTCAAACGTGTTGTCCAGAATGTTGTCTGCCCTGCTGGAACACGTAAGGAGCTACATCGTTTTCCCTCAGGTGGAGGATTTGCCAACAGTGAAAGGTGACTTCTATGCCCTTCGACATATCCCCAACATCATAGGTGCTATTGATGGGACCCATGTAGCTCTGCCCCCCCCCCCCCCCCACAGGAGTGAACAGGTGTACAGCAACCGGAAGAGTTATCATTCCATGAATGTATACATGGTATGTTTGGCAGACCAGTACATCTCCCAGGTAAATGCTATGTTCCCTGGCTCAGTGCATGATGCCTACATCCTGCGCAATAGCAGCATCCCTTATATGATGGGTCAACTCCAGAGGCACCGGGTGTGGCTATTGGGGGACTCTAGTTACCCCAACTTGTCCTGGCTATTGACCCCAGTGAGGAATCCCAGGACAAGGGCAGAGGAACGCTACAATGAGGCACATGGGCGAACTAGGAGGGTGATCCAACGCACCTTCGGTCTCCTGAAGACCAGGTTCAGGTGCCTGCATATGACAGGTGGTTCCCTATTCTACTCACCAAGGAAGGTGTGCCAGATCATCATCGCCTGCTCGATGCTTCACAATCTTGCTTTGCGACGCCAGGTGCCTTTTCTGCAGGAGGATGGTCCAGATGGCGGTGTTGCAGCTGTGGAGCCTGTGGACAGTGATGAGGAGGACGCTGAGGAAGAAGACATCGACAACAGGGAGTCAGTCATACAGCAATATTTCCAGTGACACACAGGTGAGAACAGTTTTTTACCATTACATTCACTTTCACACTTCTACCTCTATCCTGTCTGTCAGTTCATAGCAGTATTTGGTCACTGAGTTGTACCTTTCCATTACGGTTCACAGGTGTGGTTAGCAACGTGTGTCATCTGCTTGCATCCTTCAAGGACTTGTGATGTGTGACATAGGTATGTTGGCTATAAAATTGGACAGCATGTTCACACTGTCATTGATTATACATATTTACCAAATCACAGACTGACTCCAGATTGTTTTGTGGTTCAAGGGTGTTTATTTAAGTGCTCAAAAATGGAGGGGGGTAGTGATATGGTGATGGGGGACGGTGGAGGAATGTCCATGGCAGAGTCCAGTCCATTTGTCACACAGGTGCACTGCTCATATGGGCATAGGAAGTGGAGATGGGGCAGTTCCAATCGGGACAGGGTAACAAAGGGAGACAGTGGGAGGACAATCAGGGTGGTCTCATTTCCTGGCAGGGGTCTTGCCATCTTTCTCTGTCCTGTTCCTGGATCTCAGGGACCACTTGCATTGTGGTTGTCCGTCTGCAGGGGGTGGGGTGCTGGTGTGGTGGGCCTGTGGCGGGGCGTCCTGTCCACTAGCGCCGGCAGAGGTGGTGGGCAGTTCATCGTCCTGGCTAGTGTCAGGTGCCCCTTGGAGTGCCACGGTGTCCCTCATGGTCTTTTGTATGTCCTTCAGCACCCCTACGATGGTGCCTAGGGCGGAGCTGATGGTTCTGAGCTCCTCCCTGAACCCCAAATACTGCTCATCCTGCAGGCGCTGGGTCTCCTGAAACTTGGCCAGGACCGTCGCTATCGTCTCCTGGGAGTGGTAGTATGCTCCCATGATGGAGGAGAGGGCTTCGTGGAGAGTGGGTTCCCTTGGCCTGTCCACCCCCTGTCGCACAGCAGCCCTCCCAGTTCCCCTGTGTTCCTGTGCCTCCGTCCCCTGGACTGTGTGCCCACTACCACTGCCCCCAGGTCCCTGCTGTTGTTGGGGTGGTGGGTTATCCTGGGTTCCCTGTAGTGGTGGACACACCGCTGATTGATGTGTCCTGGGTAGGGAGGTATGGGCCCGCTGGGTGGGTGCTGTGCTGGTGTTACCAGAGGGTGGAAGGTCAGTGTTGGGCTGTGCCTGTGCAAGAGGAACCGACTGTCCCGAGGCCCACGATGGTCCGGGCTGGTCATCAGGATCCAGTAGGGCAGAGCTGCTGTCGTCACTGTGGGCCTCTTCTGTGGGTGGAGTGGAGATGTCTGGACCCTCCGGTGTGGTGACGTTCCGTAGTGGTCCTGCAGGGATATAAGAGCAAGATTAGTGCATGTGTGTGAGTAATGGTGTGCAATGGGTGGGTGTTTGTGTACCCCAGTGCAAGCATTCCGGTGTGTGGGTTTGTGTGATGATGGTTAGGGGGTTGTTATGGGTATGTGCAGTGAGCATGCTTTGGTGAGGGCTGACCATGCTTTGTTTTTGCATGCGGGCTTGGGGTTGGGATTGGTGGTTTGTGTTATGAGTACATTAGTGAGTAGTTGTAGTGATAGGGGAGGGGGTGAGGGTGGGGGTGTGTGACAGCATGCAGGTAGGGTGGGGGATATGATAGTTAAGATTTGACTTGCCAGTGTCCATTCCTCCACCGACTCCTCCGAGGCCCTCAGGATGCATGATGGTCAAGACTTGCTCCTCCCATGTTGTTAGTTGTGGGGGAGGAGGTGGGGGTCCGCCGCCAGTCCGCTGTACCGCGATGTTGTGCCTGGAGACCACAGAACGCACCTTCCCCCGTAGGTCGTTCCACCTCTTCCTGATGTCCTCCCGATTTCTTGGATGCTGTCCCACAGCATTGACCCTGTCAACGATTCTTTGCCATAGCTCCATCTTCCTGGCTATGGAGGTGTGCTGCACCTGTGAGCTGAATAGCTGTGGCTCTACCTGTAGAATTTCCTCCACCATGACCCTGAGCTCCTCCTCGGAAAACCTGGGGTGTCTTTGGCGTGACATGAGGTGGTGTGGGTGATGTGTGTGGTGGTGTAAGTGTTGATGTGTGTGCTGATGTGTAGTAGTGTGTGGTATATTGTGCGTGTAATGTATGGATGATGGTGTTGTGTGCCTCTGTGTGGTGGGGTTCTCAGTTGCTGTGCTCTCTGTCTATCTGGCCTTCGTCTCTTATTTTTGGTTGTAGAGGTTTGTGGGTGATGTGGGTGTGTGTTTTATATTGTGTTGGGTGTTTGGGAGTGGTGTTTGTATGTGTATCAGGTGTGTGTATTTGGAATTGTCCAATGTGGCGGTGTTTTGGAGATGTGTGTGTATTTTGAGCGCGGCGGTGTGTACCGCCAATGGAATACCGCGGTTGAAAGACCGCCATGTGGATTTGTGTGTCGCGATAGCATGGGCGTGTTTCTGTTGGCGTGACAGTGGAGGTTTTGTTTTCGCCAGTTTATAACTGACCTTTGGTGTGGCGGTCTTGTGTGGGTGTCTGAATTTCGGCGGATTCCGAGATGTCGGTCATAATAGCTGTGACGGAATTCCACGCCCGCAGCGGTGTTTTTGGCGGTCTTCTGCTCGGCGGTAAGCGCCTTTTACCGTCAATGTTGTAATAACCCCCTTTAACTTTAATTTTTGCCCTGTCTTGCCCATGCAGTAACTTTGCCCCATTCTCCTTGCTGCCGCAAGGAAACTTGCCCTTAACTTTGCCCCTTTGAAATCTGCCCCATGCTGATCGAACCGGTACCTGTAGGACGAAGACTTTTCCTTGTATGCTGATTGTATTTGGTAAATATGAAAGGATAATTGTATTATGAATTGTGTTTTCCTTCCTAGGCACCACCAGCTAGAAGTTTTCTAAATTTGTGTTTGACTAAATTCGTTTTGCATGAAGCCCCACATGCCAATGCTAACCAGGGGATAGTTGAGGTATTCTAGGGTTAAAGTCTCTAGGGTGAGAATTCTCAAAGTCTCTTTCTCTGTGATAGAGAAAAGGGCATCAAGATGTCGTCTAAGATGGCGTCTGGCATTTGGCTTCAATGATGGCATCAAGGAAAATGGCTGACTTCTCTTTGTCCAGTGGATTTAAGTAAGAAACATTCCAAATTCTGCAGGGTCTTCCATTGGAGGGTTCATAGGGTGGCTTCAATTTGACCAATGGAAAATGTCTTTCTCCTAGTACTCATTTATGCATACATTGTCATTGGAGCCTTGGAACACAAGTTGCAACACAGTTTGCTAATTATTTCGATATCAGTATTCTTATTGAACTGTTAACGCATCCTTCTATGTCAATTTTATACACATTAGAACTCGTTTTAGGCCAAGGAATCTTTTGACCCAGTGGTGAGACACCGTAGGACGAGATAACTAATCAATATGTCAAGTAATATATCAATAAGGTCACTGATATTTATCTCCACAATACACTTTACTTTCGATAAAGACATTAATCAAATTGTCGACGCAACCATGACCTTTCAGCCATGAATAACCACACCTTGTGATAGAATTTTGAGTTTTATTCCCTATTGATTACAATCTACTAGCAGAAGTGTCAATCTCAAAACCAAGAAGCATATGAGCATAGTCACAATATGGCAACTGTGGTAAGACTTCAATAATGCAAAGATCACAAACATAAGAGCATAACATAAAGTGAACATAGATCGGAACACATAGAATATCATGCAAGTCTTAGTTCAGCACGGTATAATGTCAGTCTCGTCTATTTGTGTAAGTCAGGGTGATCACCTTAACCTAGCCACTAATTAGCATCAGCATGTTGGACTTCATGCAAAATAATTTAGAACACCAATTTAGAAAACATCTAAACTATGGTCTCTAATCAAAAATACAGCAGTTGGTACCTAGAAAGGAAAAGCAAATAGACAAATTACAGTAGCATTGTCATAATTACCCTCCAAGGATTGAGTCAGCACACAGGATCTGTCTCCCTCTACAGGACATCAGTCATATCGCCATCAGTCTAACTTAGTCTAGTGGAGAGGGGACACTTCCCTCATAAGGAGGAGAAGCATAAAAGCAGTCTATTGGTGAGGATAGTTTATTAAGTCTGAAAGTCACCAAACAGAGTGACAGAGTTTCTGGATAAAATCGATATCATTCCCTACCTAATTCTCTCGACCCATCTGTGTCATGAGTTTTTATCCCTTTTTCGCAATACCTTCCCCCAAAATTCTATTGGATATTCGCTATACCCCACTATCTTTAACCTATCAAATTATGCATTAGGTAATCCAAATTGTCACCCCACAATAATTTATAACACTTTGATTGGTCTTCATAATTGACGTCTTCGTAGGTGGCACATCCGGGGTGTTTTGTCATCATCTTGGCACGTCTCTCGGGTCATGAGCTTCTTTATCCATGGTCAAATGTCCTTGTACATTCTTTTGGTATACTTTTGTTTCAAATCTGTATAAAACTTATACTAAGGCAGCTAGCATGCGGATGGGAACAGGATGAAGTTGGATACATGAAATGAAGGAAAAGAACAAATGCTGGGTCATGGCCCTTTACGAGTCAGCACACTGAAAAACAGAAAATATGCTTTAATATGAAAGTTACTCAGCTAAAGTCCTCAACTCACGCTAATTTAAGGCCTATGGGTTTTAATACAAATGCAATATTCGTAAGCGTTAATATATTCAATTAATCATGGTGCAAGCAATTATTTCTTACAATCGACATTAGTTTATGTGCACAATAGTAACTTCACGTTTTATAATCATAATTCAAAATACACATTAAGCAACTAATATTTATTGTCGTTTTTTTATATGCAGCATTGTTAGGTATTTATATAAGCACTTCATGTTTAACATGTATAATATTTAGATTACACTCCCTCAGTCCCTCCTCTGATGACGCTCGTCATCACACAAACCTTTCCCTTTGACCTTTCATTTTTTTCAATTTTTCACCTTGCGCATAATACGCATTTCAACATCTTGCCCTTTATGTGAACTTTCCCAAATCTCATTGAACATTTTCTCTCTTTCACTTTCTTCGTTTCTTCTGGTTCTTTTAGTCCAATTTCTCTTTATTTTGTCATTAATTTTGCATGCCCCCCATAAACCTAATAGACAGACCAAAACAATTAATAGACCCATCAAGAATTTTGCAAGTACCCCATTCCAAATGTTGGTAAACCAGCTCCCAACCCTGGCAATTCCCTTTCCAAATTTCCCCCAAACACTGAGTTCTTTCAAATCCTTCAAATATGTACTATCTCTAGTAAGGTTAGTAAGCATACTTCTAATCTTTTTACTGTTATCTGGAATGAATTAACAACAATGACGCTCATTGAGCATCTTGCAGACTCCTCCACTCTTAGCTAAAAGAATGTCTAAGGCAAGCCGATTTTGAAGAGTCATAGCTCTTTCTGGAGCAAGTTCAGCATCCATCAGGATTATAGCTCCTGAGAATTTTGTCAGCATGTTATCCACAATAGTAGACAACTTTCGTATTTTGATTGAATTCAATATGACTCTCACTGAAGGAATCAAGGCTCCAAATATATCTCCTACCACACCAGAAGCTGTCTCCCTCTTCTGAACATGATGTGATTCAGACAGCTTTGGGAATTTCTTTAAATCGTCCAGTTGATAAACCTTTGGGAATACTATTCCCAATTAAAATCTCCCATACCATTCCTTAGGAAGACGATAATAGGCGTTAAGTCCACAAATATAATATATCCCTGGAATGACTGGGTCTTGTCCATTCAGCATGAATGTCCAGTTAGGTTGAAACAAAAACGTGTGTTTACATTCACTCGTTCCCACAAAGACGGTGTCATAATATGATTTATGTCTATGTACACAGAGCCTCCCTACATGTAATGTATCTAAAGCTATTTTCCCCTGTGTTTTTATCATGGCAAAAGCATAATTATCTACAGATGTCCTCTTGTGTAATTCCCTTTCTAATCTCTCCTTTTCCTCTTTCCTCCTATCATCAGTATGATCTAGGAAACTTTTCTCTATCGGTGAAAGCAAACATGTAAGGTTTTCTCTGTGAGCGTGAGCTGTGTGAAAAGGTGATAATGGCTCAAAGAAACCCCTAACTAACTTTATATAATAATCTCTTGCTGTTTTACTCAGGAGCTCTATTATGGGGATATATGCAAATGTAACGTCATAATTAGAATAAAAGTAGTGAATATACTCCTGGCCATACACTCTGGTCATTAATAAACTACAGGAAATTCCATACGTAAGAGGCATGCTATGATATGTCACTCCTTCTTTTACTGAGGTAGGTATTTGTGTGCATACATAACAATCTTTCCCATCCATGGTCTCAACATACTCACTCAACAAGCGATAGAAAACATTGGACGAAAGTTCCTTTTTATCATGCAAATGTCTTTCGTCTTGTTCGAGTTTCTTTAAAGGTGTTAGTTCAGTAGTAGTAGGTCTAGAAGTAGAAGCATCATTCATCTCCTTTTCATCCTTTCCATGCATTCCAAGAACTATTGCTACAATGATCAGTACACATGCAGCTATTAGACCTATACACACGTATTTACAACACTTCATTTTATGCCCTTGTGTAGTGTAGCCTGTCATGATCTGTATAGAATCAGAAAGTTGAAGACACTTAATAAAATTGGGTTTGCTGATATATATATGTATAAAGCTGAACGAGTTCAATGTTCACACGGTTTTCTTTAGCAGCTTCGTCTTTTATCGGTTTAGCAGCTTTGTCTCAAAATCGGTTTCAAAGTCAATCAAGTTTAGCACTGAGCTTCACTTCTCAAGTGCCAAAGTGAAGTTCTGCCTCTTCGTTCTCAAGACTGAGAGATAGGAATTCGTCTGACCAATTGTTAGCGGCTATGTATGCCCACTCCGGACCAGAATACCTTCTGCTCAGTATTCTTTTCCTTTTCAATTTTGCATCTCCCTTTGATTCTCTCTCGCCGGTGCTTTCTTCTTTGGCTGAGTCTTTCTCTTCACTTGGTGCTGCTATTTCGACAGACGCTTCTTTTCTTTTTTCTTTCAGCTTTGGTCCTTCACTTTCGTTTAATGTTTCTCTGATTCTTAACTTCACTGGCGATATTCTCTGTCTTCGTTTTGTACTATTTTCACCTGATGGACCTGCAACCTCTTCTGGAAGGGTTTGAACGATTTCACTCTGCCCTGCCTTGTCTTCTCTCTCTAGGAGGTCAATCAGGTTTTCCTTTTCTTTCCCTGTATCGTCTGCTTCTGGGAAAGCCCTTCTCTGATCAGGCTCTCCTGCTCCTTCACCTGTCTCAGGCTCTTTGCCTCCTTCACTTGTTTCAGGCTCTTTGTCGCCTTCAGGACCTTCATCACTTCCTGAGGCTTCTCCTTGGTCCTCCTCAAATGGATCGGTTGCTTATTGATCAGAAAATATCTCTCCTTCCTCTATTTCTACCTGTTCGCCTCCAGGTTCTCTTTGTTCTGTCTCGGTGCTTGGTACTCTCTTGTCAGACACTGGCGATTTCAGCGCCTCAACTTCCTCTTCTGTTGGGCACGTCACCCTTTTCGTGTGACTGGTGTGAATCCAGTTGAGAACTCCTGCACACTTCACAGCGGTAGTAGTTGTCAGAATCACTTGGAAAGGTCCTTTCCAACGGGGTTCCAGACACGACTTCCTAACATGCTTCTTTATCACGACCCAGTCACCTGCTTTCAGGGCGTGTCCTGGACCTTGGATCGGTGGCAAGGTGGTTGCCTCCACCTGGTGAGAAAAAGAGCGCACCACATCAGCTAGACCTTTGCAGTAGTCCAACACCATATCATCTGTAATATTCAAAAGGGCATTTGCACAAACTGCTGGAAGCCTCATGGCTCTACCCATGAGGATCTCGTGCGGGGACAGTCCAGTCTTCCTATCAGGGGTGTTTCTCAATGACATTAACACCAAGGGCAATGCGTCAGGCCATTTCAAGTTTGTTGATGCACATATTTTTGCCATCCTCGATTTCAATGTGCCATTCATTTTCTCCACTAGTCCTGAGGCTTCAGGGCGGTAGCTACAATGCAACTTTTGCTCAATGTTCAGCGCTGCACAAAGTAATTTTATTACTTCGTTATTGAAGTGACTTCCCCTATCTGATTCTAAGGAGATCGGGAATCCGAAACGTGGTATTAGTTCTCTCAAGAGTAGTTTTGCAACTGTGAGACTGTCATTTCTGCGTGTAGGGTATGCTTCAATCCAATGACTAAAAATACACACAATCACCAACACATACTTCAAGCCTCCATGCATAGGCATTTCAATAAAATCCATTTGCATCCTGCTGAATGGACCTCCTGGCCTCCCAATGTGGCTCAGGTTTACTACTGTTGCTTTCCCTGCGTTCATTTGTTGACAAATGACTTAACGATGGCAAACTGCTTCAGCAGCTTGACGGAATTTGGGGTTAAACCAATCAGTTTTGAAGAGTCTAACCAAGGTGTCCCTCCCAAGATGGGCTTGTCAATGGAAGAATCTGGCCAACTGCGTCAAAAGACTGTTTGGCAGAACCAATTTCCCTTCACTTGAAACCCACAAATCATCTAGTTTGTTTACGCATTGCAATTTGGTCCATGAGAGTTTCTCATCTTCACTAACATCGTTCTGTAAGGACTTCAATTCTTCCATTGTATCTACAACCTTTAGAGCAAAAGCTTCACTTGATTCAAGTTCTGGCTCATTTATCAAGTTCCATTCATCTCTGAGCAGTATACAGTTCAATGCGCAAAACCTTGCGACTTGATCTGCATCTCCATTTCCCAAAGAAATATAATCCTGTGATTACGAGTGTGCACTGCATTTTACCACTGCTACTTCTCCTGGTAACTGGATGGCATGTAACAATTGTCTTATTCTTTCACCATTTTTCACTGGTGATCCTGAAGAGGTCATGAAGCCTCTCTGTGACCACAACTGTCCAAAGTCATGTACTATTCCAAATCCGTACTGACTGTCAGTGTAAATGGTGACTTTCATCAATGCGGAAAGTTAGCAAGCTCTAGTAAGTGCTACCAGTTCCGCTACTTGTGCAGAGTAAACTCCCTGAAGCCAAGATGCTTCCAGAACACCTGTTATTGTACATACAGCATATCCTGCTTTCAATATTCCTAGTGCATCTCTTAAACATGAACCATCAACAAAAATAACTTGATCATTTTCTTCCAATCAGGTGTCTTTGGTCTTGGTTTTGTACAAAATTCAGTCACCTGAAGACAGTCGTGCTCGATGTCTTCAGCGTTCTCAATTTCGGCATTTTCACTGGGAAACAAGGTTGCTGGATTCAACGTACTGCACCTTTTCAGCTGCACATTAGGTGATCCCAGAATTATTGTCTTGTACCTTGTAAGCCTAGCACCAATCATGTGCTGTGTTCGGGAACGTGTCAAAAGTATCTTGACTGAGTGAGGGACCATGATTGTTAAAGGATGTCCCATCACAATTCCTTCACTCTGATTTAAGCTGATACAAGCTGATACCAACTGCTGCTACGGCACGCAAGCACCCTGGCAGTGCTGCTGCAACCGGATCCAAAGTAGCTGAAAAATATGCTACTGGTCTGTTTACGCCACCATGGGCTTGAGTCAAGACAGACAAGGAACATACATCACGTTCATGACAAAACAATGTGAAAGGCTTTGTGTAATCAGGCATACCTAAAGCTGGAGCCCTGCACACGCATTCCTTTAATTCAATGAAAGAATCCATCTCATCTCCTTTCAGCTCTATTTCATCCTGCGCATCTTTCTGGGTCAGTTTCAGTAAAGGTTTTGCTAGAGTTGAGAAATTGGGAATCCATTGGCGACAATAGCTCACCATTTCCAGAAAATTCCTCACCTCTCTTCTCGTCTTCAGTGGACTCATTTGAAGTACACTTGTTATTCTTTCTTTCATAATTCTTCGTGACCCTTTCTCTATTTGGTGACCCAAATATTTCACTTTCTTCTGGCAGAATTGTAATTTCGAAGGGGACACTTTGTGTCCGTTCCTTCCCAAATGGTTCAATAGGGTAATGGTATCAGCTGTACAGTCACTTTCTGTCTTAGATGCGATTAGCAAATCGTCAATGTACTGCACCAAGGTTGATTCAAATGGTAATTTCAACGATTCCAAATCTTTCTTTAGAATCTGATTGAAAATTTATGGTGACTCCGAAAACCCTGGAGGAATTCGACACCAACTGTAGACCCTGTCTAGGAATTTGAAACAAAAGAGAAATTGGCTGTCCTCATGAAGAGGCACAGAAAAGAATGCTTGTGACAAGTCGATGACTGAGAACCACTCAGCATCACAGGGAACTTGAAACATTATCACAGCTGGATTTGGTACCACGGGGCAACATTTGACTATTATGTCATTTATCTTCCTCAAATCGTGAACAATCAGGACCTTCCCACTCTGTTTTATCAGTCCCATACTTGGTGAATTACATGGACTGCTTAACACTTCTTTTAGTACTCCCTGTTTTACGAACTCATCAATGAGTTGGGCGACTTTCATGAGGGTGTCTTGCGCCATATGGTATTGTGGTGTCTGGGGAAAAGTTACATTGGGTTTTACTGTCACTTTCACTGGTTCTACTCCTTTGACTAATCCCACTTCTTTCCCTGTCATATCCCACACTTCCTTTCCGACTGTTTCATGTAACTCAGCAGGAATATCTGCTTCAGTGAGCATTGGATAAAGAGTAATCAGGGGATACTCTTCATCGACAGTTTCCACTTCATCCCCTCCTACACCGTCCTCTTCTTCCCCATCACTGGTTGTCTGAATTTTAATTCCATCATTTGAACACATAATCGAACACCCCAATTGGCACAATAAGTCTCTCCCAAATAGTGATATCGGGCTTGAGTCACACACCACAAATTTATGTGACCCTTGATAGTTACCAATTCTGACTTGCACTGGATCAGTGATTGGGTTTGACAGGTACCTATTTGCTACTCCCAGTACTTGAACTGTTCTCCCTGAAAGTGGCAAATTTGGTACTTCAATGCTCCTAACAGTAGAGCGTGTAGCTCCCGTGTCAACCAAGAATGAAACGCGATGACCCATAACTCTTCCTTCCACATACGGACCCTTTTGATCAACCTCCAAAGATGCTGAAAGCATACAATTTCCTTCCTCATCTGAACTCTCACTCTCCCATACATTGTTTATTCCATTCTCACTGTGTAATGGGAATTGGTGTACTGTGTCATTTTGGTTCATTCTTTGACCCGTGACCTGTTTGGGAAGCATTACTTTTTTGCTGGTTCATTGGTGCTAAGGGTATTTGCATTTGCTGATTAAGTACCATAGGAAACTGCTGTTGAATTGGCTACAACTGTGCCATTTGTGCACGAGGCATTTGCACCTGCTGCGGTTGTATGGGTTGTAAACCCTGCATCTGATTCATATTATTCTGAAAATTTGGGTTTTGACCTCTCAATTTCAGTCCTCTCAGATTCTGAAATGCATCGACATCATTGTTCTGCTGACCTACACCTTCCTGCACCATCATTGGGCACTCCCGTTTCCAATGCCCGACGATTCCGAACGTGTGACATGGCATCACCTTCTTCATTGCCTGTACACCATTTGGAATCATAACAGTATTTAAGTCAGGACCATTATTCACAAAACCTCCTCGACCTCTGCCTCTCATCTGCGGCTGAAACATAGCATTTCCCGGCTGTGGCTGTTGCGGCATCTGTTGTTGAAAAGCTTGCAAACCTTGCAAACCTGTCTGAGCTGCTCTAAGCTGCATCACCATCACCTTTTCTTTCAACCTTTTCTGTTTTGTCTCAATCTCATCACTGCAGTATTTTGCATAGCTCAACACTTCATCGATCGATTTTGACTGCCAACAGATCAAATGCATTTTAATCATCTAACTGACCTCGGGTCTCAACCCTTCCACAAATCTGAACACGAAATGGAGCATGTCCTTTGCTTCAATCGTTTCCGTGCCACTGTAATTTTTAAACGCTTTCAACAATCTCTCATAGTACGCATGTATCGACTCTTTAGCCTCTTGTGCTGTTCTGTCAATCCTCTGCCAATCCACATTTTTCGACGCATCCTTGGTTTTCAAGTGCTCAATCACCTTATGGTATCAACTCATTACTGTAGGCGATGGTGCACCTGTGTCCCTATCTCTTTCTGGTTCACTTGGCTGCCAACCTACAGCCCTTTTACAGTCTTCCCATAAATCTGCCGGAACCACAATTTCAAATAAGGTATTCAGGTCTTCCCAGAGACATTTTGTGAGTTTCACAAATCTATTTGTTTGTTGATACCATTCGATCGGTTTCTCTCTTAATTTAGGGAAATCATCCGTGAAGGATTGAATATCAAACCTGTGCCATGGTACATGTACAAGTTTTCCCCCTGCTGTCTCTCTCATTGGCAACATGGTTATCAGATCGTCATTCTGTTGTGCTTTTTCATTCCGATCTGGGGTACTTTCCTTCTTTTTGTCTTTTTTCTTAACCCACCTGCTTTCCCACTTATCTAGACATCTCCAGACCTGCGTGCTCTGCAGTATCTCCTTAAGGTGCGTTTTCATCCCTGCCAATCTCATGTGTTTGAAATCTTTTGTCTCGAAGTCTAGCCTGTAACTTCTGCTCAAATGTTTAGTCTTACCTATATCAAACTCGTTTCTGTCTGCAATTTCTTGTAACTTCTTATGTATGCTGCTCACTTCTCTTGTAATCCTAGGGCACATGTATCTCAGCTCTTCTTCTGTGTATGATTCTAACCTGTTCAGACCCATTGTTCCCTCCACCAGTTCATCTGCTTCCATGCCCAATCTTATTTTATTCAGGTATTCCTCTCCCTTTCCGCTGGATGTATTCTGTGGGGAGTTCAGACTGTTGAACCATTGTGTTATCTGTTGTGCGTTCAGTCCCATCAATGTAGCACTTACATCAACTGCTACTGATGGTTGCTGTAACGTTTCAGTCTTTGAAGATAACGGTACTAATAGCGGTGGATTTGACCTTACCACAGTCGACGAAGCACAAATTGGAATTGGACTAAATCCCGACAAGGACCCAGATCCATTTGGCAGTGTTGCTATCGGAGTCGTTTCTGGAGTCTTTTCTATGCATCTACTCCCTGTCTCACTTTGTGTCACTACCCCTTGGTCGCATCCGTTTGAGTTTGCCTTTGTATACAGTGGTACTGGCGGACCCAAAGTGATAGGCATAGATATTGCATCTGGATTCTGTCTGTTCCCCGGATTCTGTGGCATGTTAATCCCCACATTATGGTTCATCATTGCTGGCATTCCTAACTGACCCTCTGTTACTCGAGTGTACCTCGGCACTTCTTGTACCTGCTTTTGAGGCATCAAAAATTGTGTTGATTCGGCTTGAAACAATGTCGGTCTTTGATAACTCTGTCCTTCCTGGGCCACTAAATCAGAAGTGATTCCCAAGTTATGCTCATCACAGCAGTGCCTTTGAACCTGCGGCTGATAATTATCCTCAGGTTTCAATTTGGGCACGTCAGGATATATTCTCTGAATTTGTGGTATTTGCGTTGAAAAACGCATACCGGAACCGCTCTGCCTTTGTGATAGTCTCAAATTCGGTGTTACACTACCCTGTGTTGGTTCTGGAGGGGCAGTACTAATGCTTGAGCCTTTTTCGCTTTCCATATATGGTGGCGGGCGATCATTCAGCAATTGTATAATGACCTCCTCATCGTCTGACTCGTCTGACCTTTTCGAGTTTCTGTTGTTCTCTCTATCTCTGGACTGACTCCTGTTTGTTTTATAGGTAGCTTTCCTTCCTTCCGTCTCTGCTTCATCAGTAATTGCTGGAAACAATTTAATTCCCTGCAGTACGTCTGATCTCCAAACCTTTTGTGTGCTATCCCATCTAGCATCCGCTAGTGTCTTTTCTACTTTTCTTATTCTTGTCTCAAATTTCTTTTGTTGTTGGTTTCTAGCTATTAGCTCCCAGATTGCTAGTGCCTCAAACTGTGCTGGCCATGGAGGTACTTTCACGACGTATAGCATGAATCTTAAATTCTCCAAGACTCTTATATTAAACGACCCATCGATAGGGAACGCTACACTTCCATGCTTCTCTGTTAATTTGCACCATTGCTTTAGCCAAAGACATGGTGCTACACCCTTTCCTCAATCACGATGTAAGCTGGTGTACCCTCAGGCGGTGTTTCTTCTCCTACATTTGCTTTAATATAAACATCTCCCCTCATGGCACTCTTAAATGCTTTGAAAAATGTCATCTTTCTGTCTTTTATTTTTTTAAATAAGTAATCAATAAATGACTTTAATTCCCGGAATACTCTTCGCCTGCCTTTCCCCACCAATTACGCTTAACGGACTGTGTCCAATCTTTGCGCAACCCTTCTCACCAACCAACCTATCCCAGCGCGGCTTCTAGTGATGTCACACTTGCACACTGCGGCTGACAAAGTCCCATGGCTTGTCCTCCTTCATTCAGCTTCACTCAAACTAATTTCTGCAATGTATTGCGAGCACTAACCAAAAAGAAGAAAACAAATCTGTCGGTTTACTAAAGGAAGGGTAATACAATTGCTTCAGAAGTCTTAGGGATTTTTCACTAGCCTCGGCAGTTATTCCA
This sequence comes from Pleurodeles waltl, assembly GCF_031143425.1. Classification (NCBI taxonomy): domain Eukaryota; kingdom Metazoa; phylum Chordata; class Amphibia; order Caudata; family Salamandridae; genus Pleurodeles; species Pleurodeles waltl. The sequence continues at coordinate 1,408,255,930 of NC_090445.1, read as the reverse complement.
TCTTTCTCGGTCTCCCACTTTCGCAAGTAAAATTTGACCCGCAAACTTTACTCTCAACTGATCAATGAACTATTCTAGCGCGCTTTAGAATTAGTCAAATCTCAAAGTCGAACATTTTCTTTCATGCCAAGTCATACCGACTTGTTGACCACACCCGATCAACCTACTAAACCGAACAGATTACAACATCAATCAAGTGTCTCATACACTTTTCAACATACTCCGGAGTCTCTTGACCTCGCAGGGCCCGTCTCATCAACAACCACGTGGGCAATTTTTCCTGCACAAAGCGCTACACAAATGTGAAGTTCGATGACTTCCCTACTCTCACACTTTGGAGTCACACTCCTCTAAAACTTCAACTGGAGTTCGTAACCCCCCTAAAATCCTCACAAACTTCTCAATTCATCTGCGGCAATAAGCTGGGCAAGCGCAAAATCCTAACTTCACTCATACCGTCACTAGAAACGCCGAAAACATTCTCACACCTCCATGTCCTCCATTCGCAAGCTCCGAGATCCCGGGAAAGTCATTGGGGACTTAGGGCATCATCATCTCTCCAACTTGTTTTATCAAAGAAAATTCTAACCTAACTCCATCTATTGCTCGGATGGGGTCCCAAAGGGCGAAACCATCCTCTGCTACCATCTACGGATAACGCGTCCAGCCCTTATAAATCACCTGTACTTGGACACGCTGGAGGTCGGTGAACCTTTTAGCCGAGTTGGGCTCTCCTCATCCTCGAATAGTCGGGTCACTTAAATCAATAATTAATAACTATTGTATCCAATAACCAATACTCAATTAATAGGTCGGAATAACACATTAGGAATCAATAACAGTTGGTATTTCGACGCACCATGACCTTTCAGTCATGAATAACCACACCTGTTTATTAAAAGTTAATGAGTTTATTTCCCTACATTAACAAAGCTAGCACAATGTATATGAGTCTCAAGACCAAATGATATATGTATACGAACATTACTAGCTGTCCATAACGGCGGAAGAAACGCAATCTACGCAAAATCTGTATTATAATGCATTCAGTTATAGCAATGCAAATCACTAATATAAGTAACTGAATTTGACTAATTTCATACATCGGTCAGCATAACAAGATTTCAATTTAGCATGGTGCATCAGATAAAAACCCTCAACTAACCTCTAATTAGCATTGGCATGTGGGGTTTCATGCAAAACGAATTTAGTCAACACAAATTTAGAAAACTTCTAGCTTGGGCCCTATAAAAATAGCAGTTGGTACCTAAAAGGAAAAACACAATGCATAATACAATTATCCTTTCATAATTACCAATTATAATCAGCATTCAAGAAAGTCTTCGTCCTTCAGGTACCGGTTCGATCAGCATGGGGCAGATTTCAAAGGGGCAAAGTTAAGGGTAAGTTTCCTTGCAGCAGCAAGGAGAATGGGGCAGAGTTACTGCATGGGCAAGACGGGGCAATTTAAAGTTAAAGTCTCTAGGGTGAGAATTCTCAAAGTCTCTTTCTCTGTGATAGAGAAAAGGGCATCAAGATGTCGTCTAAGATGGCGTCTGGCATTTGGCTTAAAAGATGGCATCAAGGAAAATGGCTGACTTCTCTTTGTCCAGTGGGTTTAAGTAAGAAACATTCCAAATTCTGCAGGGTCTTCCATTGGAGGGTTCATAGGGTGGCTTCAATTTGGCCAATGGAAAATGTCTTTCTCCTAGTACTCATTTATGCATACATTGTCCTTGGAGCCTTGGAACACAAGTTGCAACACAGTTTGGCAATTATTTTGATATCAGTACTCTTATTGTCCGCACCTGCAGAGACTGACCTTGCTTCAAAGGGGATGAAACTTGCCTAGCACAAAACCTTGGAGATAAGTATGTTAATCATCCCTACTGGAAAAATACAACTTTAAAGTAAAATATTCATTTTATTAGTTCAAGGAAAAGCCACACAGTTAGAATTTGAGACCAGGTAACTAGGCCAAAGCCTCTACTAAATTTAAGCTAAGCACACACAGTTTCAATAAGGAATCATGGCACACACTTGCAATTATGACGGATTACTACAATTTTCAATTCTTCATGATTAATAAAGCTTGTTTATAATATTGACGAACTACTCCGAGGGCACAATTTCCCACGTACATTATTTTCTTTACTAAAATCACACCACATTATACGATTTTGGTTACATGATATATGAATATATGTTGGTCCTTCTTTTTCTGCATCATCAGTCCCATCTGCTTAAATGATATCCAGACAAAAATTCGTATTAGGCTTTTTTGTCATCTAAATTCAAAGGCTATCCTTACGGGGCAGGAGTTCACTCTGATATGAGTAAAGCTAGTGATTGTTTTTACAAATAAATTTTACGCAATTCTCGATTGTTGGGTTTTGAGCAATTGTTTTCTGCCCTGGTTAACTTTTTTACTTACTTTTTACACGGAGGAGATGTGTTTGATCAGAATATGTCTCGCGAGCACTGTGAAACTGATGCATGTAATGAAACGTTTTCTTCCCATGTTCTACTCACATCAGTCTTCTCTCCGTATCCTAAACGAGTTTTGTACACAAGATACGTCTCCAGTACATTTTTCACCTAGATGATGTATACTTGGCATAATACGAGTTTTTTTTAGCAAAATTTAACATATTAGGCCATATATCAAATTACTGCAAGGTGGTTTTTAACACCTTTCCTTGTGCCTGCCTCCAGGCACAATAGACTGGCATCTCAATCCCGAAACGACTGTCTGCTATCATATTTCCACCCACCAGGCATGATAACCCTAATTTGTTAATATTTAGAAAGGTCAGCCTAGCAGAGATCAGCAGATTGTAAAGCAGTTCTCTGACCCTAGACATCAGTATGCCTCAGACCCGCATAAGAAAATGAAAGGAGCATGAGCTTTGAAAATCAGATTCACTCAGAAGGATCTAAAACGAACATATGCATTATTGACCTCCAGGGCATGTTTCGAGAGAATTTAGTGTTTCGGCAGTTTTCTGAATGTTAGAGGAAGTGTCTAGTCTGGAGAACAGCCCACTGTTGGAAATCACTCCATTGTACTAACCCTTTGAGGGATGAAATTTCAACATTGGATTTTACTCCGAAATTAGCAACTGTTCCTGAAAGAGATGGTTTTCAATTTTCAAAACGATTCTAAATAAGAGCCTCCTTAATCCCACATCTATTTCTTATGAAGAGTTAACACTGATGGCACGAAGCTGGATGGGGCGGCTCTGTTTTATGGCAAGGGGGAGAGCTGGTGAGCCATTATGACCCCAATTCCCAGGAAGTGGCCACAGATGGCGACAGCGGAAGCGCTGCAGTTAATTAACATGAGATGTGGGACACAGGAGACACTGCGCACAGCCAGTTCTGGAACTTGTGACAGTAATTGTTGGAGCTGGTTTTTCGGGCTCTCACATGATTCATGCGAGGCAATTGACGATGGGTCCTTAAATGACGTTATTATGAACATCGTGTAAAACGAGTTAAGTTCAAAGGCGGTTCAGACTGCATCCTGGTGGATAGGTCACATTTCACTGCTTCTTATGCCTATGAGCTACGATGATCACCCTCGATCTCCAAAGACAGGGACAATTGTACGTTTGGAAAGATAGACCCCACGAGTTGGATAAGAAGGACATGACCTCGAGTTAAAGGGGTATGTGTCAGGTACAGTCATCTCAGGAATGTGTGAGGCACAAAAACCTCAGAGGGCAAAATGATAGAAAAATAGAAGGACGAGTTATGCAAGCAAAACAAGCACAGTTCTTCTGTTAAGTACTTGCTCACTGCCTTTGCTGAGGCAGCTCTTTTGTCAAGTACTATAAGCTGGACACATAACTGCAACAATGCCAAGTCACAACAACATCATTCGTGACATGTGATGTGCGGTTGTCACCAAGATGAGAAATCTTTTAACTTCAGATAACTCATTAATTTGCTTGGACATCAAATAGCGCATGTAATCAAATCCTATGATTAATGGGATTACCAGTTTTAATGTTCTTAATGGTAATAATGCAACCATTCCAGAGACAACATTGTTTGTTGAGTTGAGAAGTAATTACTCTAATTTGCGAGGCACTATATCTTCCAAGAGTTTCCAGTGCAACCCCAGGAATGCTGAATCCATGGCAGGTTTTCAGGATATCCACATCTGATACATGCATGTATAATTATTCTAAATAAAGCTCAAGTCAAGTCAAATATAACTTAATTTTGTTAAATTAAACTATAAAAGTACATCACCAATTAAAATAGCTGAAACTTTATTAAATATCAACAAATATTTCAAAGTGCAGTACAATCTGCAAACAACGAACTCTAGACAGAGATAAGATAATGATTGTAATGTGCAATCAGAGAATTCACACAAATAGCATCTTGATAACTAAAACCTCAACAGTTGGCCAGCTATACAATCTCATACAATTCTGAGAAAAAGCAAACTTCCAACGGTGGCTCTTCCACTATGGCGGAGGACCATTGCCCCTCCCCAGCAGCAATCACTACAAATCCGTTAACAGCGAAAGGATAATACACTGAGGGCCAGATTTATGCTGGCCTTGCGCCGTTCCAACACCCCATTAGCGTAATTTGTTTAACGCTTATGTAGCTTTGGAAGGGGAAAAACTCTGCGCCATATTTACAAACTAGCATAATGCTTAAGAAGCATGACAAAATTGCCTTATGCACCCAGGGTTGTAGCATGTTCCAAAGCTTAAATTGAGTTACATTGTCAACGGCAGAGGAGCGTTCAATAAAAGCCATATGGAGTGCACCTCTTATGGCCTTGACATATTTCCCAATTATAAGTGATTGATTAAGGCATTCCACAACCGTTTCTATACCATATTGAACAGGGCTTAAAACATTGTTGGATGGTGCCCAAGCCTCAAGCCAGTTAAGTAGAACTTTACAGAGTATCATGAAAGTTGAGTCAAAGAGCGAAATTAGTAACAGTAACAAGTAGGTTGTGTCTTTCAGATTTTATTGAAAATCGGGACTTTGATTGCCTTCTTTCAAGGAGGAACAAAGGGGCCCAGGGATCTACGTGCCCCTTTAATAAATGCTTTGGGACACCGTTTGAACCCGATACTTTATGCACAGGGCTATTTTTTATTGTGGTGATCACTTTGCTGACCTCTTTGGTAAATTCAGTTGTGGCAACTTGGACTGAATCGGAACTAACTAATCAATCCTCAAAGAAGATTTGATGGAAACATTTTCTGAGGCAAACACTTTGGAGAAGTGGGGCACCCAAGAATTTGCAGATATTAAACAATGTATCTTATCTGTGTTAAGATCAGTAAAGAACGGGTGATTTACAACTTCCCAAAATCAGCTATGATCTTTTAGTCTACTAGGCGGCTTCCAAATCCAAATTGTCCCAGGTTTACCTCCTAATCTGATCATTCCTATGGTCTAATTAGTCTTTATAATCTCTTCTTGCTATCTTCATCTTTTCTTTATCACTAGGTAAAGTTTTAACACCTCTTTAAAATGATGATTAGTGTCAGAACATCTGACTAGAACCATATGCACGTGGATGGAGGTTTCTTAGGGTTCCTAACTAAAAGCTTTTGGGCCACTCTTGAACAGACAGTTATAAACCTTTAAAACCGAATCTGGTTCAGCTTCAGTGATTAAACAAAGCTGCAGAGCATTCTTTTGAGAACAGGATCAATTTCTCAACATAATTGCTTGGATTCATTTCACTCCATTTTAAAGGTATGCCATTATTCTCTGGATAATTTATGTCCCCCTAATTCAGAATGAGTACCAAAGAGAGTGCGTTATGATCACTAACACAATTAACATTTACATTAAAAACAGAGATTAGTGTGACAAGCTCTACAGAAATCAAACTCAAATCAATAGTACTGCGTTTTCCATTGCCATAAAATGTTGGGAATAAATTCATTGTTATTTTGCTCACCATTCCAGTTTGGACCCAGCCATATGCAAATCAGTCTTGACCCTGCTCCTCTTGGGAACAGTCCAGCCTGAACATCCAGACCAGGTCCTCCCAGACCTGGAAACAAGCATCCTGGGACTGGTTTCGGGGTATCACCCTCAATCAGCCAGACTAGCTTGAATGCGGTGGCATATCAAGCACAGGACACACTTCTGGGAATACCTTTACACTTAATGCAAAAAGAAAAATGAATGCACAAAAAATCTGAACTGACATCTCCGATTTCTTAAGTAAGGAGTCACACTAGCTCAATAGGCCAAAATAGTAGAGTTCAGATGAAGTAATCCCCCTCATTTGACTCAGTAACTTCATGCAGTGTCATGGAACTTGACAGTCTAAGGCCAGTTTAGTGTGAGCAGATTTGCCCACTTTATATTGGCCCCCAAATTTCTTAGATGTTTTTACACACTCTTTCTTCTTTTTCCTTTTTAATGGTGGAGACTCAGAAAGTGCTGTGTTGGTCTCAATAATATCCAACTGGACATATGAATTTTGCAATAAGCATACCCCCTTATTGGTTGATGTGCATTTAATAGTGGTGTTGTGGACCGTACCCCGAGTCTGCAACAAGCTAAGATCTCTTTTGGAAACACAGTTTTGGATGTTGGCAGGGTTAGGGGCTCTGTTTGACAATGGACTTAGGGGGTCATTACAACCCTGGCGGACGGTGTTAAAGCTGCGGTAATACCGCAAACCGGCCGGCGGACAAAAAAAGGGAATTATGACCCTGGCGGAAACCGCCAACAAAGACAGCCACATTAACACACCGCCCGCCACGGCGGTACAGACAAGCAGCGCGGCGGTCACCGCCAACAGACAGGCGGAGGACAATGTACCGCCCATAGTATCACAACCCGCCAATCCACCACCTTTTCCGGGGCGGATTCACCGTGGATAAAAACACGGCGGAAACAGCTTTTGCAATGGGAAAACGCTCACCTCAACACATCCCACGAGGAACGAGGACTCCATGGACCCGGAACTCCAAATACTCCCTGCCCTTGTGTTTCTGCTCCTCTACGACCAACAGCTATGTAGGCGCCAAAGACAACGGTGAGTACTGCACCTACGACATGGGGAGGGGGGAGGCAAAAGTTATGGGGACACCCACGAAACACCCCCACCCTCGCATATTACAACATACACACCAATGCATTCACAAAAATCACAGTAACAACACACAATCCCCTCGGAAGAATGAAAACACAAAGCGAAATTCGGTCAAACATTGTAATGTGGCAATATACATGTCATACAAAAATATACAGATATATATTTGAAAATCAGTCCTAATTATATACAATACGAGAAGTAGTGCAGATATGTACATAACAATGTCCGTGCACCAACAGTCCAAAAATGCATGGGCGAGGCCCACAAAGGATACCTGACCACAATCGGAGAGAACACTGCCGGGGCATCAGATAGAAATACTACAGGCACCTCAGGGGGAAGAGAAGGGGGGGGCACCTCAGCCGGATGACTGCAAAGCCAGATCCACGACGGGGCTCCATGCCCATTGATGTATCCTGGGGAGTGCAAAGCCACAGTCTCTCAAGTCTATACCGTGGGTGGCTTGCCCACTGTGCCATCCTGGGGAGTGCAAAGCCACAGTCTCTCAAGTCTATACAGTGGGTGGCTTGCCCACTGTGCCATCCTGGGGAGTGGAAAGCCACAGTCTCTCAAGTCTATACAGTGGGTGGCTTGCCCACTGTGCCATCCTGGGGAGAGCAAAGCCACAGTCTCTCAAGTCTATACAGTGGGTGGCTTGCCCACTGTGCCATCCTGGGGAGTGCAAAGCCACAGTCTCTCAAGTCGCACAAGTGGGTGGCTTGCCCACTGTGCCATCCTGGGGAGTGCAAAGCCACAGTCTCTCCAGTAGATGCAGGTCTCCAATGGTACTGGGGGTAACTGGTGCCCAGACTGGATGAGTCTCCCCGTGAAAGTTCATGTCCTGTCACTGTCCAGCTGCACATGGGATAAGGATGCCTGATGTGGTGGTCCATTAATTCCTACCCGGTGCTTGCCCTGTTCAGCGGTGCTTTGACATGGCGGTTCAGGACTGTTCAGGGGTGCTTTGCCATGGCGGTCTTTGCCCTGTTCAGCGGTGTTTTGACATGACGGTCTTTGCCCTGTTCAGCGGTGCTTTGACATGGCAGTTCAGGACTGTTCAGCGGTGCTTTGCCATGGCGGTCTTTGCCCTGTTCAGCGGTGCTTTGACATGGCGGTTCAGGACTGTTCAGGGGTGCTTTGCCATGGCGGTCTTTGCCCTGTTCAGCGGTGTTTTGACATGGCGGTCTTTGCCCTGTTCAGCGGTGCTTTGACATGGCGGTTCAGGACTGTTCAGCGGTGCTTTGCCATGGCGGTCTTTGCCCTGTTCAGCTGTGTTTTGACATGGCGGTCTTTGCCCTGTTCAGCGGTGCTTTGACATGGCGGTTCAGGACTGTTCAGCGGTGCTTTGCCATGGCGGTCTTTGCCCTGTTCAGCGGTGCTTTGCCATGGCGGTCTTTGCCCTGTTCAGCGGTGCTTTGACATGGCGGTTCAGGACTGTTCAGCGGTACTTTGCCATGGCGGTCTTTGCCCTGTTCAGTGGTGCTTTGACATGGCGGTTCAGGACTGTTCAGCGGTGCTTTGCCATGGCGGTCTTTGCCCTGTTCAGCGGTGCTTTGACATGGCGGTTCAGGACTGTTCAGCAGTGCTTTGCCATGGCGGTCTTTGCCCTGTTCAGCGGTGTTTTGACATGGCGGTTCTGGTACGGACATTGGTGTGTGGCATGACGTTCCCTACACTGGGCATTGGTGTGTGGCATGACGTTCTTTACACTGGGCATTGGTGTGTGGCATGACGTTCCATCATTGCCCAGCGGGGCTGTGGCAGCCGGGGCCCTCCAGGGAACTGACTTCGGCGGTGGCGGTGGTCTCCTGACCAGTGACGATACTTGGGCCCTCCTGGGCAATGACTCCGGCGGTGGAGGTGGTCTCCTGACCAGTGACGATACTTGGGCCCTCCTGGGCAATGACTCCGGCGGTGGTCTCTGGACCAGTGACGATACTTGTGCCCTCCTGGGCTGTGACTCCGGCGGTGGTCTCTGGACCAGTGACGATACTTGGGCCCTCCTGGGCTGTGACTCCCGCGGTGGTCTCTGGACCAGTGACGATACTTGTGCCCTCCTGGGCTGTGACTCCGGCGGTGGTCTCTGGACCAGTGACGATACTTGTGCCCTCCTGGGCTGTGACTCCGGCGTTGGTCTCTGGGCTGTGACTCCGGCGGTGGTCTTTGGACCAGTGACGATACTTGTGCCCTCCTGGGCTGTGACTCCGGCAGTGGTATCTGGACCAGTGACAATACTTGTGCCCTCCTTGGCTGTGACTCCGGCGGTGGTCTCCTGACCAGTGACAATACTTGGGCCCTCCTGGGCAATGACTCCGGCTGTGGTCTCCTGACCAGTGACGATACTTGGGCCCTCCTGGGCAATGACTCCGGCGGTGGTCTCTGGACCAGTGACAACGGTGCTGGTGGTTGTGTCTCGACCGCCGGAAATGATGGCGCACTTCTCCGCCGTGACACTCACAACAGGCTGGGCAGACTTCCTCTGGCCCTTCCCCACCTTTGGTGGAGTCACAGCTGACTCTCCAATCCCCTTGGAACCCATGTGAGTTGTTTTCCCACCAGGAGTCTTCACACGGTCCCGTCGTCCACTCTCCAATTTCAGAGCCTTGACAGGGGGTGGGCTGCCAGTGCCTTGGCACCGGGTCATACTGCCTGCCCTGGTGGCCAGTGCACTCCACAAACCTTGAACACGCACCACTGGTATTGGAGGCATTTTTGGCTGAGGCGCTACGACGGGACTGATGAATTGGAGGGGGGTGTGGGGGCAAAAAGGTAAACTTTACAGAGGGACAGTTTCTGACGAACACTGGGGTGGGTAGTTTGAGGGGGCCTGGGAGTGGAGGAAGAGGAGGTGGTAGTCAGAGGTGTCACTTTAGCTGTTTTGGGTGCAGGTGCAGATACTGGAGGCTGTCGTGAGGTGGATGGATGTTGGGTGAGTGATTGCCGGCGTTTGTGTACTTTGGGAGGGGGCGTCACAGACACACTGGGAGAGGACACAGGGGACGTGTAAATGGAAGTGGAGGTGGTGAGTGCAGGTGAGCGGCTTTTGGTGCTGGATGTCCTTGTGCGATTCATGGTGCCTGTAGATGTGGTGCATGCAGGTGTGTGTGTAGACGAGACTGGGAGGGAGGAGGGAGAAGAGGAGGAGGGGGACACAGTGGAGGCAGTGGATGTTGCTGTGTCTGTACGTGGGTGAGGCTTGCGTGAGTGCCTGTGGTGTGTGTGGTGCCTATGTTTGCTTGAGCTACTTGTGTGTGCTGACTTGTGTGCATGCTGGTCTGTAGGTGTGCTTGGGATGGGCTGGGGTACAGGAGATTGGATCTGGGTGGAGGAAGTTGGAGGGGGGAGTCTAGACACAGGGACAATGGCTGCCATCAGTGCTGAGGCCAGAGATTGCAGGGTTCGCTGAAGGGCAGCCTGACCAGAATGAATGCCCTCCAGGAATGCATTACTGTGTTGCAACTCTCGTTCTACACCCTGGATCGCATTCACAGTGGTAGACTGCCCAACAGTGAGTGACCTGAGGAGGTCAATGGCCTCCTCACTGAGGGCAGCAGGGGTAACAGGGGCAGGGGCTGAGGTGCCTGGGGCGAAGGAGATGCCCGCCTTCTTGGGCGAGCGGGCACGGAGCGAAGGCTGAGGGGCTGCTGGGAGGGCGGAGCTGGTGCGCTGGGTGGCGGCTGTACCTGTAGAGGCGGGGGGCCCGGATGTTGCCGCCACCGCTAGGGAGCTCCCTTCCGAGGACGTGTTGGTGTCGCTGGTGTCACCACGGGTCCCCGTTGTGGTGCTCCCCTCGCCCTCCGTATCACTGGTGACCTCGGTGTCTGTACCATGGCCCACCGGGGCCTTGAGAGTTGCAGCTCCCTCGTGCTCCGATGCCAATTCTCCGCCGCCTGATGATGCTAATGCACACATGCACAAGAAGACAAAGAAAAAGGGTGGGGGGAGAAATAAAAACAGGTTGAGTGCATGCATTGTCAACACCGTTGGCGGAGAGGACAGACACAGGAGCCTCATGCACTACGCCGCGCAATCGGGGTACACTACTCAGTACTTGTGACTAGGCCAACAGGTCTATGGACAACAAATGCGCACATGGGTGATGCTGGACCATGGATTGCTGTACTTGGCACCCTACAGAGGTGGGGGGGGGGCACAGGGCCATGCCTAAAGGAGGGGACTACACTACAGAAAGCGCCCTGGCCTAATGTCACCCACAGCCCTCCTCCCCCACCCAGACGCCTCCACTGCGTGTAAAGATAGCAGAATGTGCTGGTACTCACCCCCTTGTGTCTGCTGTGATGTCCTCACGCGCCCATCCAAATCGGGGTAGGCCACCGCCAGGATACAGGACATCAAGGGGGTCAAGGTACGACTGGCACCCCTCATACGTTGGGAGGCCATCCCCAGCAGTGACTCGGCAGTCTTCCTGGTCCCGCGGCGGATGTCCTCCCACCTCTTTCAGCAGTGGGTGCCCCGTCTGTTGTGGACCCCCAGGGCCCGGACTTCCTTGGCGATGGCACGCCAAATGTCGACTTTCTGATGGGCGCTGACCTATTTGACATGTACAGGGTGGGAAAGGAATTTTCATCATTTTTCTGCATGTTAGATGTAATTGCCCCCCCCTCCCCAACCCTGCCATGTGGCACATGCTCTCATCTGTCGTGCCTTGCACTCCTCATTCGCTCCCCACCCCACCATCTTACATCCACCATACACAACCCAGGCATAGCCCATTCAACGTGCACCCAGTGTACTTACCTGTTGGTCTGGAGGACCGTAGAGTAGCGCATACTGGGGCAGGACCCCATCCACAAGTTTCTCCAACTCTTCTGAAGTGAAGGCAGGGGCCCTTTCCCCAGTCGCAGCAGCCATTGTCTCTTCCAGACCGAGGTCACAGTAGCACTTGCAGTATAGGTCCTCTCCTGTGGATGGTCAGGTCTCGAGTGGTTAAGCAGATAGAAAATGGCGGTCACGCCCGCGGCGGTGCGTACCGCCGCGGTGCGTACCGCGACCGCCGGCGCACATCGTCATTGGCTCCTGAGACCCATAGCGTTCAATGTTAACCAATGCGCCTTCGCACTGCGGTCTTCGACCGCCTACCGCCACGGTGTGCCACGCCAGCGCGTTGACCTCATATCCCACTGTCACACTTCTCAGGTCAGGCAGCCGCCATTACAAGGGCCCACATGGCTTAATTGCTACTGCGTCACACAGGCCTAGGCCTTGCATTGCCACTCATACAAGCCTTTCAATGCATAGCGATTCGTGTACTGTGCAAGCTGGGTGAACGTACCTGTGGGTTGCTTGACTCTGTGCTCCATGTTGTCCTTCCTAGGCACCGTCCGCTGGAACTTGCGAGGAGAAGGATGAATCCTCCCGTGTACCGACCGCTGGTGGACCTGTCGACAATGGAAGAACGACATATTATACTTCGATACCGACTTGACCGAGCCACTATACATGAACTGTGTGCCCAGCTGGAGCCTGACCTGATGTCCCCCATCCCCCAACCCACAGGGATTCCCCCTCTGGTGCAGGTTCTGTCAGTACTCCATTTTTTGGCAAGTGGGTCTTTTCAGACAACAGTGGCCATGTCATCAGGGATGTCTCAGCCTATGTTTTCTAAGGTTTTGTCCAGAGTGTTGTCTGCCCTGATGAAATACATGCGGAGATACATTGTTTTCCCTGAGGAGGGTGATTTGGCCACTGTGAAGGGTGATTTCTATGCCCTTGGACATATCCCCAACATCATTGGTGCCATTGATGGGACCCATGTGGCTTTAGTACCCCCAAAAGACGATGAGCAGGTGTACAGAAATCGAAAAAATTACCATTCGATGAATGTCCAGGTGGTCTGTTTGGCTGACCAGTACATCTCCCATGTAAATGCCAAGTTCCCTGGATCAGTGCATGACGCGTATGTCATGCGAAATAACAGCATCCCTTATGTGATGGAACAGCTACAGAGACACCGTGTGTGGCTAATAGGTGACTCTGGTTACCCCAACCTGCCTTGGCTATTGACCCCAGTGAGGAATCCCCGGACCAAGGCAGAGGAACGCTACAATGAGGCACATGGGCGAACTAGGAGGATTATAGAACGGACCTTCGGGGTCCTGAAGGCCAGGTTTAGGTGCCTGCATATGACAGGTGGATCCCTAATGTACTCACCAAAGAAGGTGTGTCATATCATCGTGGCCTGCTGTATGCTTCACAATCTTGCATTGCGACGCCAGGTGCCTTTCCTGCAGGAGGATGGTCCAGATGGTGGTGTTGTAGCAGCGGTGGAGCCTGTGGAGAGTGAAGAGGAGGAAGACGACGGGGACGACACGGACAACAGGGACACAGTTATACAACAGTATTTTCAGTAGCACACAGGTAAGAATCACCCACGCCTTTTTACATTTACTTCTGCCCTCCTGCATCTCTACGTTCTGTGTTTCCCCCCAGTTCCTTTTAACTGATTTTTGACTTTCCCTTCCCTTTTCAGAGCAGTATGACCCACAGCGTGACTGCTGCTTTGTTTGACCATGGACTAATGCTTATAGACATTGGTATGTTGTCATCACAATGTGACTGAACATTATTGCACCGTTATGTGTAATACATTTGTAAAGAATACAAGCAGACTCCTGATTTTTGAAGTGCAATTGTGATTTATTTTAAGTGCTGCATATGGGTCCATGATAGTAAAACGGTGATGGGTGGGGGTGGAGTAATGTCCATGGCAGAGTCCAGTTCTCAGTCGCACAGGTGCATTGTCCATATGCCTGTGGAAGGATGGAGCAGGGGCAGTTCAAGGTTGGACAGGGTGACAATGTGGGACAGTGGGATGACATCAGGGGGTATCTTATGCTGGCGGGGGTCTTGGCATCCTACTCTGTCTTCTTGTGTGATCTCAGGTTCCGCTTGCGGGGTGGTTGATCTTCAGCAGGAGGTGGGGTTCTGGTGGCCTGTCGTTGTGTGGGGGCCTCCTGTCCACTAGCGCCGGCGGAGGTGGTAGGCTGTTCGTGGTCCGGGCTAGTGACAGGGGCCCTTTGGGGTGCCCCATGGTCCCGCAATGTGGTGACTATCTGGTTGAGGGCCAGGACGATGGTCCCCATTGCAGAACCGATGTTCCTGAGTTCGTCTCGGAACCCCATATACCGTTCCTCCTGCTGTGCCTGGATCTCCTGGAACCTGGCCAGTACCGTCGCCATCATCTCCTGGGAGTGGTGGTATGCTCCCATGATGGTGGTGAGGGCCTCTTGGAGAGTGGGTTCCCTGGGCCGGTCCACCCCCTCTCGCACAGCAGCCCTCCCAGTTCCCGTGTTTCCCCGGGCCTCTGTCCCCTGGACGGTGTGCCCACTACCACTGCCCCCAGGTCCCTGTTGTTGTTGGGGTGGTGGGTCAGCCTGGGTGCCCTGTAGTGACGGACACACCGCTGATTGACGCATCTTGGAGACAGAGGCATGGGCCCGCTGGGTGGGAGCTGTGCTGGTATTCCCAGAGGGGGTTGGGTCTGCTGTGGCCTGTGTCTGTGTGTGGGGAACCGACTGTCCAGAGGTCCCCGATGGTCCGGGCTGGTCATCAGGTTCTAGGTCGACAGAGCTGCTGTCATCACTGGGGGCCTGTTCTGGGGGCGGGATGGACAAATCTGGACCCTCCTGGCCGGTGTGTTGGCGTTCGGGCCCTGCAGGGGTAAAAGAGTATGGTTATTGATTCTGTGTGTGCCATAGTGTGCGATTTGGGGGTGCCCTTGTCCCCCAGTGCTGGCATTCCCTTGTGGGAGGAGTTGTGAGGGTGGTTTGTGGGGGGGGGGTGGGTATGTGCAGTGGTCATGCTTAGGTGATGGGTGTCCATGGTTTGTGTTGGCATTCAGGGATTGGTGTTGTGTTGGGTGGGTTGTGCTGGTGAGACATTGGCAGGGAGGATGTGTGCTGGGGGGTTGGGCGTGAGGGTGGGGGTGTGGGTTGGCATGCTGGTGGTTGGGGGGGTAAGGTAGTTGAGATTAGACTTACCAGAGTCCATTCCTCCGCCTACTCCAGCGAGGCCCTCAGGATGCAGGATGTTCAAGACCTCTTGCTCCCATGCTGTGAATTCGGGTGGAGTGGGTGGGGGTCCGCCGCCAGTCTTCTGCACAGCGATGTTGTGTCTTGACACCATCGACCGCACCTTCCCCCATAGGTCGTTCCAGCGCTTTCGGATGTCTTCCTGGTTTCTGGGATGCTGTCCCACAGCGTTGACCCTGTCGACGATCCTTTGCCATAGCTCCGCCTTCCTGGCAATGGTGGTGTGCTGCACCTGTGTGCCGAATAGCTGGGGCTCTACCCTAATTATTTCCTCCACCATGACCCTGAGTTCTTGGTCCGAGAACCTGGGGTGTCTTTGGGGTGCCATGGGGTGGTGTGGGGTGGTGTTTGTGGTGATGAGTGTGGTGTGTGTGGTGGTGTGTGGTGTTTTGTGCGTGGATGTAGTGTGGGTGATGATGTTGTGTTCCTGTGTGTGTTGGGGTTTTCGATAGCTGTGCTCTCTCTCTCTCGCCTTCTCTGCGAATTTCTAGTAGTGGGGGTTTGTGGGTGATGTGGGTGTGTGTTTTATAGTTGATTGGGTGTGTGGGAGTGGTGTTTGTATGTGTATCAGGTGTGTGTATTTCAAATTGTCCAATCTGGCTGTGTTTTGGAGCTGGGTGTGTATTTTGAGCGCGGCGGTGTGTACCGCCAATGGAATACCGCGGTTGAAAGACCGACGCATGGATTCGTGGGTCGTAATGGCATGGGCGTGTTTGTGTTGGCGTGACGGTGGAGGTTTGGTCATCTCCAGTTTATCGCTGACCGCTGATGAGGCGGCCTTCCGTGGATGTCGGGTTTTTGGCGGCTTGGCAGTTGTGGGTCAGAATGACCGTGGCGGTTTACCGCGGCCGCGGCGGTAGAATGGCGGTCTTCTGACTGGCGGTAAGAGCCTTTTACCGCCGAGGTCAGAATGACCCCCTTTGTCTCCAGATTGAAACTCTACCAGGGTGGCCTTCTGGTCACACCAGCGTTTCATTACCTCTTGACTGGCCTCAAGGTTACTTTGGGCCTCTTTCCAGAAGCGGGTCATCTGGTTGCGGAGGGCCAACATGTAGCTGACCACATCCTGAGGGGGTGCCTTTGGAGCTTTCTCCAATCCCTCCTTGACAATGCTTAAGGGTCCCCGGACAGAGTACCCATAGAGAAGCTCAAAGGGACTGAACCCTACCCCCCCTCTGGGGGACCTCTCTGTAAGCAAAGAGAAGGCATGGTAAGATGACGTCCCACTTACGCCTCATGGCCTCAGGGAGGCCACCAATCATGCCTTTCAAGGTCTTGTTGAATCTCTCCACAAGACCATTAGACTGGGGGTGATAGGGTGTGGTGAACTTGTAGGTTACATCACACGCATCCCACAGAGACTTCATGTATGCAGACATGAAGTTAGTGCCTCTGTCAGACACTATCTCCTTGGGGAATCCCATACGGGTAAATATCCCCATCAGAGTTCTGGTTACCACCGGTGCAGTTACGGTCCTCAGAGGGATTGCCTCTGGGTAACAGGTGGCATGGTCCACCAAAATCAGGATGAACCTGTTGCCTAAGGAAGTTTTGGGGTCCAATGGACCAACAATGTCGATGCCCACCCTTTCAAAGGGGGTGCCAACGACCGGAAGTGGAATCAGGGGGGTTTTAACCCTTTTTCCTGCTTTACCACTGGCCTGGCAGGTAGGACAAGATCTGCAGAACTTATCTGAGTTTGTCCTCATTCTGGGCCAATAAAAGTGGGTGACAAGCCTGTTAAAGGTCTTGCCTTGCCCCAAATGTCCTGCCAGGGGAATGTCGTGAGCCAGACCCAGTAGGAAGGTTCGGTAACACTGGGGGACCACCAGCGTACGTGCTGCCCCAAAGGCCGGAACTTTAGGCTCACTGTAGAGGAGATCATTCTCCCAATATATGTGGTGATCGCCAGAGGCTTCACCTGCCGCCTGGTTTGAGGCTTGTTTCCTCAGACCTTCTAGAGTCTGACATTCTTTCTGCGCCTTGCAGAATTCCTCCCTGGTGGGTCCACCCTCAACTTGCCAGCCAGCAAGCTCAGGTAAGTCACCTAGGGTGGCAATGTCTTCCCCAGTTGGCTCGGGAGTCTCCTCCTCAGGAACCCCGTCAGCCGCTGCGGGTACTTCTGGGGCTAATTTCCCGCGCCCCTTGTCCCTCCTCTTGGCAGCTCTCTGGGACATCTTTCCAGGCTCCAGACGCCCTTGACTTCCCTCTCGGTCAGCCAAGGTCCGTGTGGTCATGCAGACCCACTCAGCTAACCCTAACATCTCCAGGTGAGACCTGAGCTCCACCTTTTTCCAGGCAGTATGCTCAAGATCATTGCCTAACAGACAATCTACAGGCATGGCAGGACTCACAGCTACTTTCAGAGTACGAGAGACCCCCCCCCACTCAAAGGGAATCAGAGCCACCGGTAACTGACTTTCACGATTGTCAGCGACTATGACCTGGTGGAATGTATTAGGGACTATCTGCTCTGTTGACACCAGCTGACTCTTGATAGTAGTCATACTGGCTCCTGTGTCACGCAGAGCCTCCACCTTCTGCCCATCAATGGTGACCCACTGCCTGTACTTGGAAGTATTTTGGGGCATGTGGGCTTTGGGCACCATTTCTCCTTCTCCCAGGGACACTAGGGAAATCTCTACCTGTTCCCCAAAGCTATCTGGGTCCATCTCCCCCCGGAGCGCTACACTAGTCAACCCAGGTGTCTGTCCGGTAGTGGACGGTGCTCTCTTGGAGCACTGGGGGTCGCCTTTATAGTGACCATACTGGTAACACTCCATGCATTTGGGGTTGAATTTTCCTGACCTGTCATATGTCCTTGGCTTCTTCCCAAATCTGGAAAAGGAAGGGTTGCCACCCCCTCCCTGGGAATTCTTTTGGGGGCCTTTGGAGAGTTCCTTATCTGTAAGTTTATCTCCCCCCTCTTTCTTCTGTTGGGAACCCTGACCACCTTTGTGGGAGTCCCCCCCAGGTACCTTCTTGGACACTCTGGTGCTAACCCAGAGGTCCGCCTCCTCAGCAAGCTTCCTGGGATCAGTCAGCTTACTATCCACTAAGTGCTGGCGCAACTCTGTATAAGTAGTATTAAGCATATGCTCTCTCAGAATCAAGTCATATAAACCTTTAGAATCATCTACTTTGTTGCCCCGCACCCATCCATTCAGTGCCTTACTGGAGAAGTCAAAGAAATCCACCCATGTTTGTGTGGTTTGTTTGGTGCTGTCCCTGAACCTCTGACGGTATCCCTCAGGGGTCAGCCCAAATTTGGCAAGTAAAGTGGCTTTCTGAAGTGGGTATGTGTTTTGATCAGGTTGATCCAATGTGAGGAGTGTGTCCCTCCCCAATGGCGGTACATAACCCCACATAGCTACCCCCCCATTGCCCTTCAGGAACCTCATGAGCCCTTAGTGCAACTTCATAAGCAGCTAACCATTTATCTATGTCATCTCCCACCAAAAAACTGGGCACCACATTTTTGGGTATACGAACCTTCTTTTCTCCAGCAGGTCCTGTCAGTATGCTGCCACCATTATTGCTGGATTCAGACTGCTTTGCCTTGAGATCCAGCTCCTTGAGACTCAGTTCATGATCCAATAACAGTTTCTTTTCAGCCAAGGCTCTCTCAGCTGCAGCTTCAGCTCTTTCAGCTTCAACCTGTTTGGCTTCTCTTTCTGCCCTTCATTCCTCCTGTTGAGCCTCGATTTTCAGTTTTGCCATTTGCAATTGGAACTCCCTTTCCTCTCTCCTTTCCTCTGCGGTCAGGCTTTGCACAGAGACACTGCTCCCTGGTCTGGAAGGGGGCACAATTGCAGTGGTAACACCATCCACAGACAGTGAAAACTCCTCTGAGGGGCCATTTTCTGGCTCCTCTTCCTCATCATCCTCTTCTAAATGGGCTTCTGGCCAGGCTCTCAGTGCCACTTGAAAGTCCTCCTTTTTGGAGGCCCCTTGGGTGGGTACCCTTATTGCCCTACCGAATCCTCTTAGTTGTTTGACCGTATATGTATCCAACCGGACTAGGTCAAAGTCTTCTGTCTGAGACCCAGTCAGAGACATTTTGAGTGAGAATTTAGTTTTTGAAAATTGTCAGGAAAAATGAATTTGCAAAAAGAGATAAAAATCAAGTTGACCTTCAACTGTGGGTAGGTAGTGAAATACTTAGCTACCGTATGTCACTGCACCAATACAAGTCCTATCCTCACCGCTGATCACCAATGTTAGAAATGGGGTTTTTGGTTGGCAGTCAGGTTACCCTCTGTCCAAGCAAAAGCCCTCACTCTAGTCAGTGTAAGTCACACACAATCCAAGATTATCCTGTGCCCACCCTCTGGTAGCTTGGCACGAGCAGTCAGGCTTAACTTAGAAGGCAATGTGTAAAGTATTTGTGCAATAAATCATACAATACCACCATATAACACCAAAAAAATACACCACACAGTGTTTAGAAAAATATATAATATTTATCAGGATAATTGTAGGTCAAAAAGAATAAAGTTGCAATGTGAAATTGTAGAGATATCACTGAAAGTGATATAAAGTGTCTTAAGTCTTTAAAATATAAACAAAGTCTCTTTCAAGCACAAGTACCTGGTTTGGAGTGGAAAAATCTCCTCACAGGGCCACAAAAGAAGAGGTGCGTGGGAAAAGGGGTGTGTGCGTCGATTTCTCCCCAGCACACACGGACTTGCATCGTTATTTTTCACGCGGGGAAGTCGTGCGTCGTTTTCCGGCGCGCAGACAGTCTCTTTCTGTGGATCACGGGGATTACCAGATGTCCCGGGTCTGTGCGTGGATTTTCCTGCTTGTTTTCCGGCTGCGCGTCGTTCTGCGGGGCTGCGCGTCGAAATTACGATCTCACGGCAGGCGTTGCGTCGATTTCTCCTCTAGAGGTCGGGCGGCGTTGTCCTTGCGAAGCCGTGCGTCGGATTTCCGGTTGTCCCGAAGGTGTCGCGTCGATCAGTGTCGGTGTGCGGCGTTTTTCTCGCTGCGGAACAAGGTGTGCGTCGAAATTTTCGGCGCGCGGAGCGTCCAAGTGAAAAAGAGAAGTCTTTTTGGTCCTGAGACTTCAGGGAACAGGAGGCAAGCTCTATCCAAGCCCTTGGAGAGCACTTTCACAGCCAGACAAGAGTTCAGCAAGTCAGCAGGCCAACAGCAAGGCAGCAGTCCTTTGTAGAAAGCAGACAGGTGAGTCCTTTGAGCAGCCAGGCAGTTCTTCTTGGCAGGATGTAGTTTCTGGTTCAGGTTTCTTCTCCAGCAAGTGTCTGATGAGGTAGGGCAGAGGCCCTGTTTTATACCCAAATGTGCCTTTGAAGTGGGGGAGACTTCAAAGAGTGGCTAAGAAGTGCACCAGGTCCCCTTTCAGTACAATCCTGTCTGCCAGAGTCCCAGTAGGGGGTGTGGCAGTCCTTTGTGTGAGAGCAGGCCCTCCAGCCTCCCAGCCCAGGAAGACCCATTCAAAATGCAGATGTATGCAAGTGAGGCTGAGTACCCTGTGTTTGGGGTGTGTCTGAGTGAATGCACAAGGAGCTGTCAACCAAGCCCAGCCAGACGTGGATTGTAAGGCACAGAAAGATTTAAGGGCAAAGAAATGCTCACTTTCTAAAAGTGGCATTTCTAGAATAGTAATATTAAATCCAACTTCACCAGTCAGCAGGATTTTATATTACCATTCTGGCCATACTAAATATGACCTTCCTACTCCTTTCAGATCAGCAGCTACCACTTCAATACTGTATGAGGGCAGCCCCAATGTTAACCTATGAAGGGAGCAGGCCTCACAGTAGTGCAAAAACGAATTTAGGAGTTTTACACTACCAGGACATGTAAACTACACAGGTGCATGTCCTGCCTTTCACCCACACAGCACCCTGCTCTAGGGGTTACCTAGGGCACACATTAGAGGTGACTTATTTGTGGAGAAAGGGGTGTTTTAGGCTTGGCAAGTACTTTTAAATGCCAAGTCGAGGTGACAGTGAAACTGCACACACAGGCCTTGCAATGGCAGGCCTGAGACAAGGAAAAAGGGGCTACTTAAGTGGGTGGCACAACTAGTGCTGCAGGCCCACTAGTAGCATTTAATCTACCGGCCCTATGCACATAGAGTGCACATTACTAGGGACTTATAAGTAAATTAATAGTCCAATCAGGTATGATTCAAGGTTACCATGTTTGAAGGGAGAGAGCATATGCACTTTAGCACTGGTTAGCAGTGGTAAAGTGCGCAGAGTCTAAAAGCCAGCAAAAACAGTGTCCAGAAAGTGGAGGGAGGCAGGCAAAAAGTTAGGGGTGACTACCCTAAGGCTGTCAGGTCTAACAAAGCGGATGTAGGAAGTTGGCTCTGTATGCACTATTTCAAAGTAAGGAATAGTATGCACAGAGTCCAAGGGTTCCCCCTAGAGGTAAGATAGTGGCAAAAAGAGATAATTCTAATGCTCTATTTTGTGGTAGTGTGGTCGAGCAGTAGGCTTATCAGAGGGTAGTGTTAAGCATTTGTTGTACACACACAGGCAATAAATGAAGAACACACACTCAGAGACAATTCCAGACCAATAGGTTTTTGTATAGAAAAATATATTTTCTTAGTTTATTTTAAGAACCACAGGTTGAAGATTTACAAGTAATACTTCAAATGAAAGGTATTTCAGGTAGGTACTTTAGGAACTTTGAATTAGCAAAATAGCATATACAGTTTTCACACAAATGACATATAGCTATTTTAAAACTAGACAGTGCAATTTTCAACAGTTCCTGGGGGAGGTAAGTGTTTGTTAGTTTTTGCAGGTAAGTAAACCACCTACGGGGTTCAAGTTTGGGTCCAAGGTAGCCCACCGTTGGGGGTTCAGAGCAACCCCAAAGTTACCACACCAGCAGCTCAGGGCTGGTCAGGTGCAGAGGTCAAAGTGGTGCCCAAAACGCATAAGCTTCAATGGAGAAGGGGGTGCCCCGGTTCCAGTCTGCCAGCAGGTAAGTACCCGCGTCTTTGGAGGGCAGACCAGGGGGGTTTCGTAGGGCACTGGGGGGGACACAAGTCCACACAGAAAGTACACCCTCAGTGACACGGGGGCGGCCGGGTGCAGTGTGATAACAAGCATCGGGTTCTCAATAGGATTCAAAGGGAGACCAAGGGGTCTCTTCGGCGATGCAGGCAGGCAAGGGGGGGGCTCCTCGGGGTAGCCACCACCTGGGCAAGGGAGAGGGCCACCTGGGGGTCACTCCTGCACTGGCGGTCGGATCCTTCAGGTCCTGGGGGCTGCGGATGCAGTGCCCTTACCGGGTGTCGGGTCTTTGAAGCAGGCAGTCACGGTCAGGGGGAGCCTCGGGATTCCCTCTGCAGGCGTCGCTGTGGGGGGTCAGGGGGGTCAACTCTGGCTACTCACGGTCTCGCAGTCTCCGGGGAGTCCTCCCTGAAGTGATTGTTCTCCACAAGTCGAGCCGGGGGCGTCGGGTGCAGTGTGTCAGGTCTCACTCTTCCTGTGGGAAACGCGAGTTGTTTCAAAGTTGCTCCTTTGTTGCAAAGTTGCAGTCTTTGGTGAACAGAGCCGCTGTCCTCAGGAGTTCTTGGTCCTTCTAGATGCAGGGCAGTCCTCTGAGGCTTCAGAGGTCGCTGGTCCCTGTGGAAAGCGTCGCTGGAGCAGTGTGTTTAGAAGTGGGGGAGACAGGCCGGTAGAGCTGGGGCCAAAGCAGTTGGTGTCTCCGTCTTCTCTGCAGGGTTTTTCAGCTCAGCAGTCCTCTTCTTCTTAGGTTGCAGGAATCTGAGTTCCTAGGTTCTGGGGAGCCCCTAAATACTGAATTTAGGGGTGTGTTTAGGTCTGGGGGGTTAGTTGCCAATGGCTACTAGCCCTGAGGGTGGCTACATCCTCTTTGTACCTCCTCCCTGAGGGGAGGGGGGCACATCCCTAATCCTATTGGGGGAATCTTCCATCTGCAAGATGGAGGATTTCTAAAAGTTAGAGTCACCTCAGCTCAGGACACCTTAGGGGCTGTCCTGACTGGCCAGTGACTCCTCCTTCTTTTTCTCATTATCTCCTCCGGCCTTGCCGCCAAAAGTGGGGCCGTGGCCAGAGGGGGCGGGCAACTCCACTAGCTGGAGTGCCCTGGGGTGCTGTAACAAAGGGGGTGAGCCTTTGAGGCTCACCGCCAGGTGTTACAGTTCCTGCAGGGGGAGGTGTGAATCACCTCCGCCCAGTACAGGCTTTGTTACTAGCCACAAAGTGACAAAGGCACTCTCCCCATGTGGCCAGCAATATGTCTGGTGTGTGGCAGGCTGCTAAAACCAGTCAGCCTACACAGGTAGTCGGTTAAGGTTTCAGGGGGCACCTCTAAAGTGCCCTCTGGGGTGTATGTTACAATAGAATGACCACTGGCATCAGTGTGCATTTATTGTGCTGAGAAGTTTGATACCAAACTTCCCAGTTTTCAGTGTAGCCATTATGGTGCTGTGGAGTTCGTGCATGACAGACTCCCAGACCATATACTCGTATGGCTACCCTGCACTTAAATGTCTAAGGTTTTGCTTAGACACTGTAGGGGCATAGTGCTCATGCACTTATGCCCTCACCTATGGTATAGTGCACCCTGCCTTAGGGCTGTAAGGCCTGCTAGAGGGGTGACTTATCTATACCTGTAGGCAGTGTGAGGTTGGCATGGCACCCTGAGGGGAGTGCCATGTCGACCTAGTCGTTTTGTCCTCACTAGCACACACAAGCTGGCAAGCAGTGTGTCTGTGCTGAGTGAGGGGTCCCCAGGGTGGCATAAGACATGCTGCAGCCCTTAGAGACCTTCCCTGGCATGAGGGCCCTTAGTACCGGGGGTACCAGTTACAAGGGACTTACCTGGATGCCAGGGTGTCCCAATTGTGGAAACAAAAGTACAGGTTAGGGAAAGAACACTGGTGCTGGGGCCTGATTAGCAGGCCTCAGCACACTTTCAAATCAAACTTAGCATCAGCAAAGGCAAAAAGTCAGGGGATAACCATGCCAAGGAGGCATTTCCTTACAGCGGACGATTCCCATCATATACTATTTGTTAGTACTGGATCTGCAGACAATCTACCCCTATACCCCTTGGGAACACAAGAAAAAACAAAAGGAAGACCTTAATTCGCGACAGACACTGCTTTCTCTCCTGCAGAGGTTACAACTATCTAGGTTAGTAGATAATAATTTAGACTTTTTTTGAAAACCCCTGGAAAAACACATTTGATATATAATCCCATTCGAACAATAGGGGACAAGGTAGCCAGACAAACACTGTATCGGATACCTGAAGCTATACGGAAGTTAGTAGAACAAGAAGTAGAAGAAATGTTACAGGCAGGTATCATTTAGCGATCTTCCAGTCCTTGGTGTTCCCTCATCGTTCTAGTTCCAAAACCAGATGGTACGATTACATTCTGCATTGACTTTCGGCAACTGAATGCTCTTTCCCATTTTGACACCTACCCAATGCCCAGAATCGATGATTTGCTGGAACGCCTAGGGAAAGCCAAGTACATGACCACATTCGACCTCACCAAAGGTTACTGGCAAATACCCTTAAAAGATGAAGATAAAGAAAAAAATGCGTTTTCCACCCACTCAGGTCTTTATCAATTTAAAGTCCTTCCTGTTGGTCTCCGTGGTGCACCCGCAACCTTCCAATGATTAATAGATATGGTATGTCAACCCTTTCAAAATTATGCAGCAGCCTAATTAGATGACATCACCATCTATAGTGATTCATGGGAGGAATACATATCCCACTTGACCAACATATTATCTGCCCTTAGAGATGCAGGTCTTACAGCGAACCCGGATAAATGTAAGATTGGGTATGAATTTATTAATTACCTGGGTTATGTAATCAGACAGGGAGTAGTTAAACCCCAGCTGGAGAAGGTACAGGCCATCACACAAATTTCATTCCCCTGGAAAAAAAAGGATGTCAGGGCCTTCTTGGGGATGGTTGAATACTACCGAAGGTTCATCCCTTATTTTTCAGAAATAGCGGCACCCCTTACTGCCCTGTTAGAAAAAAACAAAACTAACCAGATTACTCATTTCCCTGAGATGGAGAAAGCCCGCTTTGAGCACTTGAAACATCCTTTAACTATCAAGCCAGTGCTGTGATGCCTTGATTTTCAGAAGCATTTTCAAGTCCCAACAGATGCCTCGGATCAAGGCCTCAGGGCTGTCCTTTCCCAGGCTGAGGAGAATGGGCTTTTCCATGCTTTTGTATTCCTAAGCCATAAGCTCTTACCTTGGGAGAAGCATTACCCTACCCTGGAAAAAGAATGCTTGGCGATTAAGTGGGCTGTCGAGTTGTTACGTTACTATTTGGCGGGTCGGACCTTTACCTTGTTTACTGACCATGCGCCCTTGACCTGGCTGGCACAACATAAGGACTCTAATGCTCGAGTGCTCTGTTGGTTTTTATCCCTGCAATCCTTTCCCTTTCAGGCACTTGCCTGGCTCTCTCCTCACCAATGCTGATTACCTCTCCTGTTATCCGGCTGACCTGTGGCCCGAGTGGCCACTGTCCAGGGGGAGTGACTGTAGCGGGGCGTCCTCTGTGAACGGCGCCCACAGGTGCCCCGGGGGTACGTTCTCAGGCGCTGACGGCCCCAGGGGTACTTCCGGTGTCGGATTAGCAGACCCAGAAGCACCTTCCTGGCACCAAAGGTTCAATGGACCGTCAGGGCCTGCAGGGCTTTTAAAAGGCCTAAGAATTTGAGGAATGTGATCGACCACCGCCACGGATGCCGTCAATCCAGGAACCAGTGATGAGGGACGGGCTGACTGCGACGCAGACGAAGACGAGTTCAACCGACTGCCGTGCAGCGGAAAGGGCACCCAGGAGGCAGAAACGGGCTGAAGCCAGCCACGCTCTGGGAGAGCGTGGCCTAACCAGGTATGGGACAAGGGGAGGCAGGAGAGAATAAAAGGAAAGAGTTTTCTTTTGTCCTGTGAGACTTTTTTTTTCCCTTTCCCCGGTATTTTTGTTCAGCACCATAAAAGAGAACTGGCCCAGATAAAAAGGACTGGAGCTCAGTCTTCATTGTATTATTTTTCCTTTCTTTGTTTTGGTTGGTCATTTTCACCTACAAGATGGTAGTGTTTTTGTGCTGTGGCATAGACTTCTGTGATATAACAAAGAAAATACAAGGAAAAATAAAATAAGCAATGGAGACAAGGGAATCAGGGACTTAAAATGGTTCTTTATTTAGAAGCACGGAAGTTGTTTTCTTTGAGTAAGTAAGAATAGTAAAGAAGACAAAACCAGAACAAGCAGATCAGGAAAAACAGTAAAAGACAGGAAAACGGAAACAGAAAAGAAAGAAAAGAAAGAAAGAAGGAAGGCCAACATGGAGTTAAGGAAAAATACAGAAACAGAGGGTGACAGCGAGAGGAACAAAGAGGGATCAGCACCAGAAAAGAAAAGATAGAGAGAAAAATAAGAGGCAACTAGGAAAGTGAAAAACATAGAACACAAAAAGGACATACTTACCAACCTCCTGTGTTCTTCTTTTCTTTGCATGCTCCTCCTGAGTTGACCCTGGATAAGAGAAGAAGAACAAGAGAAGAAAAGCTTAAAGATGAAAAAGAAGGCAAAGAAAAGAAAAGAATCAAGACAGACCAAGAATAAACTGACTAAGAGACTGTCAATACTCTACTTTAATTTAATAAACCATTCTAGAACAAGACTAGTGCATTCCTCCATTTTCTGACTCATCTTACAGATACCAACATATCAAGAAGCATGCCATACACACATCTTCTTTGCAGTGGCACACATGGCATTTATAATATCTAGGTTGCCGTTCAAATTATGCACAGGTGGTCACCAGTGTGCAACACAGACAAAGCTGCCTTTTTTTTGGATTTTTATTTTCCAGTTTTGAGATTATACAATAGACATATACAACAACACCCACTGCACAAGAGCGCAGATTGCTCAACAAGGTACTATGGTTGTCCGGAAGGATCATTCACGTCAGTAAACAGTAGCAGTCGCATGACAGCAAGACGTATAATGCAAACATCAATGACATGGGGGCAGGCTAACTCCTTGCTGTGCATTTAAACAGTGACAATAAACACTGTTGACAATGACAATACATGTAAGACAACAGCAGTAAAACAAAATGGGGGTTGAGCTGGCATGATGTGTAAAGATCATTCCCAATCAATCCGAATCCTGATGATCTTGTAATAAGAGGTACTTTCGGAGGAACTGCCAGATGTCTTTGGGTCTGCCTGAGGGAGGCTGCAATAAGACGTACACCTCACTAGTGGTGTCTCAGTGTATCATGCTTTTCAGCCAGTCAGGGTAGTAGGACTGTGTTAATTGCCCCAGTGTAATGAGGTCTCCCATTTTACTAAAAGAAGTGCTATTGTGGTGAATCTGCAAACCCCACTTGGTATATCCTTTACATACCCCAGCAGGGCTAGAAGGGGGTCTGGCATTAGGTCAGGCTTGATCATTAAGGAGAATTGTGAGAATATTGCACTCTAGTATTTTCCCACGGGGATGCAGGTCCATATCAGGTGGGCAAAGTCAGCATCTTTAGCTTGGCATTTAGGACATCTAGAGGACCTCAAGAGATCTATCTTGGCTAGATGAAGCTGTCTTGATATGTTAAATGAGGCATGTTACATGTAAACTGTCTGATGTTTTCAAGGGATATTACAATATTTAGAATCACATCTTTGCCAAGGTCATATTCAAGGCCTTGTTTGTATATGTTCACCATATGTTGCTGGAGTGTAGTCTACACAACAGATGAAATTTGAATGTAAGTGCAAGACTGTTGAGACTACACATTGCAGGATACTCCTGGATCTCCTTTTAGGAGTGTATTTATCCATCCAGACCGTGTCCCATATCCACTTGTAGACTTTTACATTGGAAGATAACTATGATTCAATGTCCAGAAACTCACACTGTATCAATGCTAATGGTGAGGGTTAGTAATTACTGAAGAGTATACAGTACAAACTTGAGACAGACATTATTGTGTGAGTAATTACAGGATACAAAATCAACATCTGCTTAATGTTTTGAGCTTGTGTATGAATTGTACACCAACACCATAATAATCTATTTTCTATTTCAATGTACCTGGCTGGCCAAGGGTCATCCAGACAGGACCACGGGCAGGGTAGTGGAACCTCAGCTCATCGATAGGCACATCCTCTCAATACTATCAGCGAGGAGGATGGAGCAAGACCAAGGCAGAGGTAGTCAGGCACCCAGCCCGAAGCTACAACACCATCAACCTGGCTGGAGGCTGCAGAAATTTAAAGGGGGCATTGAGAAGTACACCTTTAGCCAGGGAGGGGAGAATTTGGGTCTCCTCCTGGCCCAGAAAAACTGGAATCTGAAGTGGTAATCCCAGGAAGGCTTCTGCTCCTGACACCCACAGCCCTCATGTTTGACCCAAACCGCTCCATGTAGTGTAATTCCTGCGGCTGTATTTCAGGAAGTGATGGTGGCATCTGGGGTTGAACAGAATGTGTTCAGGATCTTACAGGAATTCAGAGATTAATTCCATATGTTCCAAGAGGCATATTACAGGGATATGGCAAACCTTACTGACCCCAACACTTCCTTGGGTGCAGCCATATTGTCTGCTTTGGCTTACTGTTCTAACCAAGCCACTGTAGTGGTGTTTCCCAGTCTGCCTTTCCCCTCTGTTTTCCCTGCTATCCCTCGTACCCATCACGTGCTCCCTTGTGGTGTCTGGTCCTGCACTGTCCAGCCAAGAAGAGTCCATAGTGGCAGAGGACTTGGACATTATTGTCAAGGAGGACAGTGAGGATGGCCAGTGACTGGACATTGTTTGGACTGCGGACCTTTTTTGTTTACCCCTTATTATGTATAATATATGACTGGTCCCCATGGTGGTTCCTGACGTGTTATATTTATTTTGCCCACCACTCCTCCAAGTCCCCTCACCCAATCTGATATGATTATGACTTCCTTTCTCCCTTTCCAATGGACAATTTTTCTTTTAATTGAAATACTATCTCACATACATTTTTAAAAATCAACATCCCTATGTTGTGTACTTCGTTATATTTGCTGTATTCAAAGTATGGAATTTTCATTGGTAGGTGATTAGCTATGCTTTTAACATGATACCTTGGTACACAGATGGTCCTACTAATCTACATGTTTTACACACAGTTATCAACACCTATATGGTCTACAACCAGAGTAACCTACTGACCATCACCAACTAATACTCAACTCAATTTAAATGTGGAAGATATATTTTATTTACAATTAATAGTGGAAAATATATATTACAGTGATCATGGGGGATCTCTCTTACAACATTGCAATAGTGGTGGTGAGGATTTCTGTACGTTAGTGTGTCTACTGTGGTGTTGCTGATGTGTGGGTGGGTGTAGGGCATCTGACAGTACAGCTGGTGGGTGTGCCTGTACAGTGGGTGAAGGTGGCTGTACAGACGGGAGAGGTGTCGGTACAGGGTTTGTGGGTGGCTTTACAGGTGGGGCAGGTGACTGACTCTCTTCCCGAAAGATAGATTTGATATAATTTTGCCTCCTTGCCATGTCTTTGCACTATTTCTCAATACTGTCCAAGACACAGGTCTGTCTGTCGATCATCTGAGGGGTTTGGTGTGCCTCCTGCAGTGAGTGTAACATGTCAGACAGAGTAGCCCTTCTGCTGGAAAAACTCAGCAGCAGGGCCCTCCACATCTGATGGCTTCTGATACGCCCATCGGGTTCACCAACATGGGGACAGGTGGCACATTCAAAGCTATGGGGAGGGGATTGGTACCTAGGGGATATCTGTTCCTCACCAGAGTGTCAGGTCCCTCAAATGCTTGAGAGAAGGACTGGGAAGCACTGTCATAGAAAGAGTGTGTAGTAGAACCAACATTTCTAGCTTGGATGTGAGGGCTGTGAGGAGGTGATGGTTGTGAAGTGGTAGGTGAATGCTGTGGCTGGTTGGCTAACTGCTGGGAATGGGAAATCCTCAGAGGTAAAGTGGGAAGTGCAATCCTGGCCGGACCTGGTGTAGGCTTTGGTTTTTTGCCCTGTGGGCCAACAATGCAACCCTGAGACTCCTCCTCCTTGACCAGCACCAGATCATCTTCTTCATTCTTCTCTACTTCCTCCTCATTATCCTCTTTTATTGTGGTGCTGGCAACAGGCATAGCTGCTTGAAGGAGGATTGGGTTCTCTCCTTGGATTGCCTGCCAAATTTCCACTGGTGGTTGGTTCAGCTTCCTCAAGCAACTCATAGTCCTCAGCACCTGAAATACAGAGGTTGAAACAGGATATGTATTTGCCTTAGTATATCATGTGCTACAACATAATTGTTGGGTCAAAATATCTTTGCATCTATCTGATGTTCCACATGTGACCATGTTTGTGTAAACCTACACTTGCCAGCTCACACTGTAGCACTGAGGTGTTCAATGCAGATGTGCAATGCAAAATCAAAAACTACGCTCCAGCCGCAGCTCTGTGTGGTATTTAGATCCCCTTGAAGTCAGCTGCTTAACCTAGCTCCTTGAGTGTGTTGCAGAAGATGTGGTCATCGATCCAGCAGCTTCAAAAGGAGGCAACACCAAAATTAATGTTCAGCATGATTCATATGTGAATATGCAAGAATAGCACAGACGTTACTGATTATGTTGGGAACATAATACACATCAACTTCAGATGTTTTTAAAAAGTAGCAAAATCTGCTAATATCCTTTCACAAGGAGTTGGTAATGGGCACAGTTTTAGAATCAATAATTTAGAATACTATATGGCACGCTTACCTGACAGACGAATGGTAGTGGGTCTGACTGGTGCCGCCAGGATGTCTCCTAAACCCATGGATGGTGTTGTCTGGATCACACAGGAGGACCTGACAGGAGCTGTAATGTTCCATACATATCAATATTTCGATACAACGGATGATGGCAATCATTGTGCATTTGTACACCATAGGTATAGGCCAATGATACTCAAAGTACAGCACAGGGACCACATGCAGCTTTCCTGACCTCTGCATGCAGCCATCCTGGTCAACAGCAGCACTGATCTGCTGTTAACTCAACAAAG
This sequence comes from Pleurodeles waltl, assembly GCF_031143425.1. NCBI lineage: Eukaryota > Metazoa > Chordata > Amphibia > Caudata > Salamandridae > Pleurodeles > Pleurodeles waltl. The sequence goes on along the minus strand of NC_090445.1, from coordinate 1,408,224,707 downwards.
CACTGACATTAAAACATTGTGAAATTAACTGGAAAATGTGTGTTTGAAGGTAAATTTAAATTAAAGAAAGGAAGTTACTGAGGTGTGCTGCACTGCGTAAAGTTAGAAACACCTTGAATTGTAAAGACATCTTTCAGCATATGTGGAAAAGTACGAAAACGTGTATTATTCCAGCAGGGTATTACAATAACTTGCAGAATTGTTTCACCTTAGTAGATCAGTTTATATTAGTGCTTTGCAGAGTAGTTCTTAAAATGGATAGTTTTCTAAAATTAATTTGTAACATTCATTGTTCAACTCCCCCGGAAGACAATACCAATAGTAAACTAAGAGGTAAATCAGTTTTAATGTGCAATCTTTATGTGGCTCATCTTCCTATTGAACATAAGCAACATTGTCATTTTTATATCCAACACTGAAGAAAGTTTTGTACAGCACACATCCTGAATCCATGTATTTAAAGGTTCTCTGATATGTAATCATGATGAAAGAGAAGGGAACGTGAAATGAAACAATTGCCTAGAATCACATAATTTGTCTACGTAGAGAAACAGGAATGAACCACACATCCTTAGATTTCACATTGTGCAGACACCCACCCTACCGCCAACCCCGCAGCCCCTTAACACCAACTGCCACACTGCAGGTATCAGTGTGGGCCTCCGCTACATCACTGACCATATGTTTTTGCCCCTGGGAAAAAGTGAGAGTATCCATGGTATAGACTTTCAAGTCAGTTGTGGCGTTTTCTCTTTAGATGAGACAATACAGGCAATTTGATAATACTGTACTAATATGACATAAATGTAGAGTCAACCTTTCATTATCCAACATGTTATGAAGAAGTATGCTCTCATGAGCCATATCTGAGCATATGGAGATGAGTGATAACAGGGAAATTAGTAGGCATGGATGGAGTTCACAGAGTCTAACTCTGCAGAATTCTGTGGAGTTGAAAAAAACGGTGGAATTCCACAGAGGCAGAGTTGCATGACCCGGGGATCCCTGAATGCACCGGATCTGAGAAGCGCTAAGCAGGGTTAGGCCCGGTCAGCCAGGTACGACCCTGCTTAGTACTTTTGAGATCGGGGTCATTCAGGAGAGGGACGTAGGCAGTGAAGCTGCTGTTTCAGGGCTCTTGTGCCCTGGCCTGCTCTGTGTGCAGTGCACACAGGGCAGGCAGGTGCACAAGAGGCATGAAACAGCAGCTTTCTTTTGCTGCCCACAGCCCTGGCCTGAATTCAGGCCAGGGCCATAGTCAGCAAAAGCTGCCAGGCCTGTTGTGCACCGTCCTGCCCCGTGTGCCTTGCACCCTGGACAGGCCGGTGCACAAGATGCCTGAAATGGCAGCTTAAACTGCCTACGGCCCTGGCGTGAGTTCAGGCCAGGGCCATAGGCAGCAAAAACTGCAGTTTCAGTTCTTGTTTGTGCACCAGTGTGCACAAACAACAACAACAATAGAAAGAGACAAGAACTTACCTGGGTCTTCCAGGGGGTCCTCCTCTCCTCGTCCTCCGACAGCGACGCGTCTGCAGCGGCGGTCTCTCTCTGGCCTCTGCTCTGATGCATGCTGCAGCCAAGTTATGGGCTGCACAGCACGAGTGCAGACTGTCTGCGCATATCCTTTGCAGCCAATAACTGGGCTGCAGTGTGCACCGTGTGAGCTCTGCTCCGCTGATGGGCTAGTGTAGTTTTTGGATCACTCCGTGCTACAAGTGGGTCTCAGAGTTCCAAAAACTCTGGTAGCTCCGCCAACAGAGCAGAGCTCCCACAACAGCCTTAGAAATTAGACACACACCACATGCTACTGACATACCATCCTTTATTTAAGAACATGAACATTTCATTAAATCTTATTAAGTGTACTTACCAGGGTCTGCCATCTGCCCAGTGTGTGGTGCTTGACCAGAGTTCACATGCGTCCGTGGAGCAGAGATTGCAGTAGTAGATATCCTTCTAAATAAGATCACAGGGCCTGAAATTATATGAGTGAATTTAGTTTACGTTCAAGTTGACACATGTAATGTACCACATTTCCTACTTCAGTTCCCATGTTTGTGAGTATTGATGGATTCCATGTAGAATATCTAAGGGTTGTCAGATTACAATGTAGCAGAAGGGAAACTCTTTAGGACCTATTTAGGTACTGGTGGAATGGGTTGATGGTTCCTCTGTAATATTGCCTCCATGCAAGTGCAGGGACCTCTGCTCTAGTGAGTGATCCTACTCTGGTTGGATGTGGCAATGAAAATGAGAAGTGAACAGATAACACCTGCAAATAGTGATTATATACAGCAATATACATATTTACTCAATTGCACTTCCAAGACAACAGTGATGCTTACTAACTCAGGCACATTTTCTAGTGCCATTTACAAGTGTAAAATGAAATCACCAGCAGTGATGGTCCACTGTTTGTGAATGAGAAATTGGAAGTTACCATTTCCATTACAGAGGATTCTAGGGCTTGTAATGCAATAGACAAAATCAGACACATGATAGTCAAACTTACTATGAATATCTGAACAACCTTCAACTGACTTGCGTAGTCAAGCAGTGTATCATGCACATTAAGAAATTGAAGTAATTGTTTAATTCTTCATATATTATCCGGCACCACATTAAGTTCATCAGTCACAGACAGCCTGTGTGGCAGTTGGGGGTGCACCGTGGAGAGGATGTCCCTTCAAGTGGTGTTAGTCAGAGATGGATTCCAGTTGGTCCACCAGGGAGAGGTCTGGCCATCTCTATCTTGGTTAATTTCTTCTTCACCCACCTCTTCTCTTCCTGCCACATTTTTGTTTTGTCAGTGACCGTTTGGGCGTCCTGCCCCAATGCAACTGTGGTTGCCATCTGCTGCCACAGGGCTGTCTTTTGTGTTGTACTGGTGTGGTAGGGTGGAAGGCCATGCAACTTTTTGTAGTTTCTGACTACAAAGTTGAATCATACTAGTCTCCTCCTCCTCTGTCTAATTGTTCTTCCTCCTCAAATGTAGCACGTTGTAAGATTTTTCTAGGCACAGAGCAGGCAGGTGCAGTGTCAGTGTGGAAAGACCAGAGCCTTGAATGTGTGCCTCTTTGATATGGTTAGTAGTGGAGGGTTGCACGTTTTATTAATTATCTGCAGGTGTTTGAAATTACAATTACTCCAGGCCCAGGGCGGATTCTCTGCTTTGAGTGCAGCAATTCCACCCTGGGTGCAGAGTTTCCAGTCTCAGTGCGGAGATTCCACCCGAGTGTGGAAAATCCACTCCGAGTGCAGATGTAAAGATACTACTCGTAACTTAACTATGTGAATACCGAATATCATAAACTTAAACTTTTGGTCTAAGTTTACCATTGTAAATCGGGCCTTCGACATCCTCTATATGATTTTAGGAGCTCCAGGCATGATATATTTTGGGGGGCCCTGTATGGAACAACATTGAATTTTACTACCCATATTGCTAAGCCCACATAATACAAAATAAAATTGCAGAAATTGAGTTACTTAAAAACAGTTGAAATATGCTTTTATCCATATAACAATCACATTCTTACGGTGTATTTGGTAAATACATTAAATCTAATGAAGGTGTATCTTAAAAAAACACAATATGCCTTGCCTGGGGCTCCAAAAATCATTTAGATGACTCTGGTCAGATAGAGACAGTGTGTGAGGTAGGCAGAGAGAAGGTGAGAGTTGGACAGACAGCAGTGAGTGAAAAAGTTAGCTTTCCCAGGGGATCTATTGGAAGGTGGGGGGCCTGGGCAATTGCCCACTTTGCCAATGCCTTAAAACTGTTTCTTCATGCCTTAGTCTTTTCCCTGACTGTTTTCATCCATTACATCTAGGAAATCATCCCACATCTTCTCAAATGTAGACATACTTTGCTTCATAAATGGGAACACATCTCAAACTGTGCAATGCAACTGACTTCAATATGTAATTTGCCAAATGTGCAAGAATTGTCTGTCTTCCACCTTTTTGCAATAAAATGTGTCCCACTAAAGATCTAAAAGAAAACACATATACTTCCCAAAACCAGAGGTTCGGATGATTTGGCATTCTCATTAACAAATAGTTTGGGCTTGACATCATCTGTACTCTAGTTAATTCATACAGAGACTTCTTAAGGAATTCCCATAACTTCCATAGCTCACCGCAGTCTTGTAGCAAAGGTTTCAGTTATTCCAAGCTGGTCTTGCTGTATGAACGCATCTTCTTAACCTCAGAAAATCACTGCTGCAAGTTTTTGGGCATTTAATAAATTGTGATGGTGTTAAAACATATAGATCATCTTCAATGGGAGATCCTAAATACTAAGGGGGTCATTACAACCCTGGCGGTCGGTGTTAAAGTGGCGGTAAAACTGCCAACAGGCCAGCGGTAAAATAAATGGAATCACGACCGTGGCGGAAACCGCCAACATAGACAGCCACTTTAACACTCTGACCACCACGGTGGTACAAACAAACACCGTGGCGGTAACCGCCAACAGACAGACGGAAGACAAGGTTCCGCCCACTGTATTACAACAGTCCAATCTGCCACCTTTTCCGGGGTGGATTCACTGCGAACAAAAACACGGTGGAAACAGGAATTGGAAGGGAAAACGCTCACCTTTACACACCCCACGAGGAACCAGGACGCCATGGACCCCGAACTCCAGATACTCCCAGCCTTTATCTTCCTGCTCCTCTACCAGGAACAACAAAGATGGCGGCGAAGACCACGGTGAGTAGTGCACCTACGACACAGGGGAGGGAGGAGGGAAAAAAGAGTGACACACACACGCAACATGTAACACTCCCACCCCCACCCTCACCCACTACAACACACACACAAGTAAATGTTGATACATTACATTTAAAACCCCAACCCCCCCTGGAAGAATGCAAGGACAAAAGGAAATGAGTTGAACGTCTGTAATCTATTAAAAAACAGTAATCAAAAATATATATATATATTTATTTACACTATAAACAAATATATACACCAAGAATTCAAGTCCAAGGTATTCCACCATCATATTCTGTGGACCACTGGGCCCAAAATGCATGGGCGAGGCCCACACTCAATTACCGATCAAAACGGAGAGAACACTGCTGGGGCATCAGATAGACAAACAGGCGAGTACACTGTGAGCATGCTGCATGGGCAATGCCTGCTTTGAGTGGTGTGGATGGAAGATACATGGGGGGGCCTGAGGCCTGCATGTGCGGATGGTGAGTGTATGTGCATCAGGGCATGGGTGGGAACTGGTGGACAATGAGTATGACGGTCCAGACGGGTCAGTAATTTCCTTTCCCCCTGTACCATTCCTCTAGGTCAGTGCCCACCAGAAGAAGGGTATTTGGCGGCCCATTGCCAAGGACGTCCGGACCCTCGGGGTCTACCAGAGACGGAGCACCCACTGCCGTAAAAGATTGGAGGACCTGCGCCGCTGGAGCAAGAAGACGGCGGAAGCCCAGCTGGGGATGGCCTCCCAACGTGGAAAGGGTGCCCGTCGCACCATGACCATCCTGATGTTCCGGATCCTGGCGGTGGCCTATCCGGAGTTGGATGGGCGCTTGAAGGCATCACAGCAGCCACAAGGGGGTGAGTACACTCTCATTCAGCTGACTCTGCGCGCATTACGAGGTGTCTGGGTGGTGGGCAGTGGTTCCCCTAGGCCAGGGCGAACTTGGTAGGCAAGGTCCCTTGTGAGGCATGCTATGTGGCACCCCAACCCCACCTAGTCAGGCTCCTGTGACTTCCAGGTGTGCAGCAATTGGGCTTAGGCCTCGTACCCCATGGTCAGGTGAATTTACTAGGAACTGTTAGTGCATGGCGTAGTGCTGAGGGCTGCTCCCTGTGTGTTGTGTCTGCCAACGGTAGTGGTGTTGCATGCACTGAACATGTTTTTCTTCTGTCTTCCCCCCCTTTTGTGGTCTCCCTGTTCTTGTGTGCAATAGCATCATCAGGCGGGGAGCAGTGGCACCGGACCAGGAGGGAGGTGCAACCCACTTGGCCCTGGAGGGTGAAGCAACGGATTCTGAAGCCACCAGTGGAACGGAGGGTGAAGGGAGCTCCATGGCTGGGACAGGAGCTGACACCAGTGACAGCGACTCCTCCTCTGATGGGAGCTCCCTTGTGGTGGCGGGCTCCTCTGTGCCCACCGCATCAACAGGTACAGGCCACCCCCCCCTACCAGCACCGACCTCCCAGCAGCCCCTCAGTATGTCTCCCGTGCCCGCTCACCCAGGAGGATGGGCATCTCCTTCGCCCCAGGCACCTCAGGCCCTGCCCCAGTCAGCCCTGCTGCCCTCAGTGAGGAGGCTATTGACCTCCTGAGATCCCTCACTGTTAGGCAATCTACCATTTTGGATGACTTCCAGGGTGTTGAGAGGCATTTGCAACAAACAAATGCATACCTGGAAGGCATTCATTCTGGGCAGGCGGCCCAACAGAGATCATTTCAGGCTCTGGCCTCTGCACTGATGGCAGCCATTGTCCCTGTGTCCAGCGTCCCCTCTCCAACTTCCTCCACCCAGACCCAATCCCCTGTATCTCAGCCTATCCCAAGCACACCATCAGACCAGCATGCACACTCATCAACAAACAAGAGTGGACATGGCAAACATAAGCACCACACATCCCACAAGCACTCACACAAGCACCATCCCCATGCAGAAACTGCAACATCCACTGCATCCACTGTGTCCTCCTCCTCCACGTCTTCCTCCTCCCTCCTTGTCTCGTCTCCACTCACACCTGCATGCACTACATCCTCAGCCACTACCTCAATCACCAGCACGCCCATCACCACACACCGCTCACGTGCAATCACCACCCCCACTACCATTTACACATCCCCAGTGTCCTCTCCCAGTGTGTCTGTGAGACCTCCTCCCAAAGTACACAAACGCAGGCACACACCCACCCAACAGCCATCCACCTCACAACAGCCTCCGGCTCATGCACCTTCACCCAAATTCAGCAGACGTACACCTCCTACAACCACTACCTCTTCCTCCACTCCAAAACCCCTCCATCTTCCCGCCCCAGTGGGTCTAAAAAACTCTTCCTGGCTAACATTGGCCTCTTCCCTACACCTCCTCCCCTCCGTCCTTCCCCTTGGGCCAGGGTTTCCAGGTCCCAGCCCAGCACCTCAGCCACCAAATCCCCAGGCACAGTGGTGCCAGCAACTGCGGGGTCATTGAGTGCGCCACCCATCAGGGCTGCCAGTGTGCCACGTAGCGAGGCCAAAGACATTCCGCCATCTGCCAAGGTGAAAAAGGTGCCCACATCCCGGAGGGAGAAGCTGCACCTGCCAGCCACCAAGGACTCAGCAAAAAAAAGGGGATAGTGTCAAGACAACTGTAGCACCATCAAAGGTGGGGAAGGGACAAAAGCACAAGAGCAGGTCAGGAGAGGGCACAGTGGCAACCGACTGATGGACCAGTGTCATACCTTCTGTCCACGACCACACAACCTGTACTGCGGCGAACACCGCAAGCTGCCCGCCACTACAACCGCCACCTGCACCGCCACCTGCACCGCCACCTGCACAGCCACCTGCGCAGTCACCGGCACATCTACAGCCTCAGCGACAGTCGCAAGCCTCTTGCCCAATGGGCAGCCGTCCGAGGCTGCAGGAGACGTCCTGCTGTGTCCCTCAGAAGCTGCTGACCCATGCACCACTGCCAGCACCGCCACCACAGACACCGTCGCAAGCACCGTCACCAGCCCCGTGACGTTCTCGGACAGTGGCACCACCGCTGACATGGCTACCATCCCCAGTGGTCAGTTTTCCAAAGCTGGAGGAGACTTCCTGGACCCTGGCCAGCTTCCATGAGGCATGACGTCCATCACTGTTTGCACCTGCAGGTGGAATGCGAAGCCACAGCAGTGTGGGGTATGTCGCTGCCTCTATGGCGTATCATGCTACCTGTACCTCGGCAATCTCATGGCACACACACCCAGGTGAGGGAATTGTACCGGCCACACTGCACGTGGAGCACTCTGGGCACCATGCCCCCTACAGAACCAGTGGAGAGATACATCTACTACTTCAGTCCTTGGCAGGATGAAGCACTCTGGGCACCATGCCCTCTCTAGATCCAGCAGAGAGATACATCCACTACTTCAGTCCCTGGCAGGATGAAACACTCTGGGCACCATGCCCCCTCCAGAACCAGTGGAGATTGACATCCACTTGAGAGACTGTGGCTTTGCACTCCCCAGGATAAAGCAGTGGGCAAACCACCCACTGGAGAGACTTGAGAGATGGTGGCTTTGCACTCCCCATGATAAAGCAGTGGGCAAACCACCCACTGGAGAGACTTGAGAGACTTTGGCTTTGCACTCCCCAGGATACAGCAATGGGCATGGATCCCCTTCTTGCATCAGTGGCGTTGTGCGTTCATCTGGCTGAGGTGCCCCCCCTCCCTCTGACGTGCCTTTATATTTTCGATCTGATGCCCCAGCAGTGTTCTCTCCGTTTCCAGTCAGGTATCTTGTGTGGGCTTGGCCCATGCATTTGGGGACCAGTGGTCAACGGACAATGATTGTTACACTATCCGGTCTTGTGTAGTTGGTGTACATATTTGTATATACTGAACTTAGATTTTTGACTATCAGATTGTTCATGATTACAATTGTTACAATCATTTCCTTTTTTCCTTGCGTTCTTCCAGGGGGTGTATATGTAATGTTGCTGCATGTATTTGTGTGTATGGTGTCGTGGGTGAGGGTGGGGTTGAGGGTATTGCGTGTTGCGTGTGTGTATCAATCTCTTTTCCCTCCCCCCCTGTGTTGTAGGTGCAGTACTCACCATGGCCGCCGCCGGTGTCTGTCCTGCTCCTGATATAGCAGGAGGAAGAGCAGCATTGGTAACACCTGTAGTTCGGGCTCCATGGTGTCCTGGTTCCTCGTTGGGTGTCGAGAGGTGAGTGGTTTCCCTTCTGTGTACTATTTTCGCCGTGCTTTTGATAGCGTTGGTTCCGCCCCAGAAAAGGTGGCGGATAGGTGTGTTGAAAAACAGTGGGCGATACTTTCTTCTCCGCCTGTCTGTTGGCAGTTACCGCTAAGGTGTTTGTTTCTACCGCTGTGGCGGTCGGAGTGTTAAAGTGGCTGTCTATGTTGGCGGTTTCCACCACGGTCGTGATTCCATTTTTTTACGCCGGCCTTTTGGCGGTATTACTGCCACTTTAATACCGACCGCCAGGGTTGTAATGAGGGCCTTTAACTCTTTTTGTAAGCTCTATGACAGAAGCCGAACATTATATTTTTAGGTAGAGTAATGATGTCCTCCTTCTAATATTTCTAAGAGAGCACTTGTTCACATTCCGATCCCCTGTCTTCTTTTTCCTGACCAAATAAATTGGGTAAATGCAGAGTTAAGAGTATTAACACACGTCTTTGTTTAGGTGTGTGGAAGATTTTAATATGTTAACATTTTTGCGCATCAATATCAAATGAGCATAATATTTTTTACACTCAGCTATGAAAGTATATACTTAAGTGGTACTATTGCTTTTGAAACAAGTTCTCTATGATGTGTAAAAGTGTATCCTCTGACATTTTAACTAAGCCTCAGATTTGACAGAAAGACCATCTTATCCAAGATGCAAGCCATCTCTGTCACTCATATCCCTTACCCCTTTAGTATCTCCGGATGACACTAGCATAAAAAGTGCTGAATAATTATTCATGTAGTGCGATAGTGCTTGAGAGTTAAAGGAAATTTGATGTTTATTGTTAATGTACTCTGATTTGATGATGAAATGTCACATTTGTTCACACTACAGTGAGACTGCAGATTCTGTAATTTCATATGCAAAAATATTGTGTAAAAACCCTCGGTTTTAAGGGCGAGCCCGAACACTTTCTTGTTTTACTAGGGATCCTGCCCCTTTCATTCTTGCTTTTGCTGCTTATTTGGGACATACAATATTTTCCGAGTTTTGCTTTCCTTGTACAACCCTGAATTGAGAGCCTTAATGGCAGTAATGCTGTATCACTTTATTTTTGAATTTTGTGATAAAACCCTTTAACTTTTTTCATTGATCAAGTCCTCAGTTGTTGAGCGTGTCGATCAAACCATTTCATTATTATATTTTTCCTGATTTTGATGTTTTGTGAGGTGCCTTAACTTGGGTGCATATTGCGGTATGAAATTCAGGTTCAAACCCGTCTTTTACCCAATGAATGTGGGCATTCTGGTTTCTGGTTAAGGCAACGTTTTGGGGTGTCAAAACTTTCAGGGTTCCCTACACCCATGGGTGCATGGTATAACCTGAAATAAAGACATAAACCAGGGTAATAACATACTCTTGATGAGATTCACTTGGCCCATTAGTGTAAAGAGTAGAGAGATCCAAGCCTTAAATTATTTCACTGTAAGTAAATTTGTTTTAAGACAACATAAATAGCTAAATATCAGTTTGTGTTTGGTTAACCTTAAATTCAGAGTGAGAGGAAACTTGTGCAATCTCTTCCTGGATTTATCAGATGGTACCAATGTTTTCTATAATATACAGAGCTATGTCACCTACATAAAGCTTAATTTTACCACCCAGCAATCAAACTCATCAATGCTTCATTCAGTTTAAGCACTAATGGCTCTATCAACAGGGATTAACGCCAGAGCCACATGAGGCATGCTTGCCTAGTCGCTATGCTTATTACAATTTCCTCATTCAGAACTCCATTTATAATGACATCGGCTCTCGAGCCCTCATAATTGTTGAATTTTGACCAAATGACAAGCATAGGCACCTAATAGGGTTAATACTTCCACCACATATCGTGTTCACCAGGTAGAAAGCGTCGGTGTCCTAGAAAGCAATCAGCCCAGTCTTACCTTCATTTATCAGAAGGGATATTTGCCTTGACCAAGAACTGTGTTTGCATGTACAGCGACCTGCCTGGATAAATCCCATTTGATTGTTTCCCACAAACCTCCTGATCGCTACAAGAGAAATACTGGTCAGGCTCCTCACATATATTTTATAGCTGGTGTATAGGACCGTCATAAGGCAAAATAACTCACATTTTCTTGGTCCTTCTGAGGCTTAAGGAACATGCACGGGAATATCTCCCGAAATTTTGGAGGCACTCTATTTATCTAATCACATGACTTGACTAGTGTTGTAAGTGGTAACACAAGAAATTACCTAAATCTCTTGTAAATCTCCACTCCCAAACTGCATGGGCCATTGAATGCTTACTCTGCAGTCTGGTAGCTTATGGGTACTCCGAGCTGCATTGTAAAGAGATGGTATGTAGATAATGGTTCATTGACACATCACTCATTGGTCTCTTTTCACAGTACCTCATGAAATCCCACTTCAACTTGGCCTCTGACCACAAGCCTTTTGTCTAGATCTTTTAGTTCTAATATTTCCCGGTGTGCATTTTTACTCCAGAATTGACACTCCAACAGTCTCCCCGCTTTTCATCTCTCCTCATAAAATGTCTACTCCTATAGAGCTTGTCTCAAGATCGCCTATTTCTTGGGAAGGAACACACACCAGCTAAATCTTTTTCCGACTATTTATTACTGTGACGTTTTCAGCATCCACCCTGTGCCAGACAGAACCTTGCTTTACCTCACATCACCACATACTGCAATACCAACTAATCCTTGGTCTGAAAGGAACCATGGGGCAGATTTCCAAGAAAATGATGGATCGGTCCTGATGCCCCACTTTTCTTGTGTGCCTTTACTGGCACCTAACAACACCATGGTTGCACTGTATTTATAATATGGCGCACCATGGCTGTTGTTAGCACAATAGTGGCAACATTTTTGATGCTATAGTGGCGTTTTGCTGCACTAGCGTCAAAACGTTTGATGGTAGTGCAGCAAAGCACAGGGAGGCGCATAGGTTAATATTGGTGCGCCATTGTAACACCTGCTCTGAGCAGGCTTTAAAAATGCCGGAAACAATGGCGCAGTGAAATGTTGCATATTCACTGCGTCATTGTTTCAGGCCTCACTGCATCAGAACGCCCCCCTTGCGTGGTGCAGGCATAATGTGGTGCTGAAGTTTACAAAGAGGAGCAATGTATGCATTGCACTACTTTGTAAATATGGCGTGGGAGAATTGCCACCTTAACTCTGTCTTTGTGTAAAACAAATGGTGCTAGGGTGGCGCAAGGGGCTTGTAAATATGCCCCCATAACTTTAGAACCCGGATCACCCCTCTTTATCATATACTAATCCAAAACTCCTCATATTTCTTTTTCTGTTAAATTTGATGCTTCTTGTAGTCTTCCATGCAGTGGTTTACTTTGGGCTTGCCTCCCCCTTTAGCATTGCCCATTACACAAAACGCAAGTATCTCGGAGAAATGATTTACAACAGATCTAAACTATGCTTTTATTTAAGCTCAAATTCTACTTATAATAACATTTCATGAACCACAGCACATGGCTTCTGAACTCTTTCTCCTCTAACATGAGCCCATTAAAACTCTGTCTCCGCAAGCTGTGTACCTAATTTTCCCTGTACCCTAATAACAGACAGGTGAGTGATCCACAAACAGAAATTCAGGCTCAGTTTAAGCTCGTTCAAGCTTCACCACCTCAAACACCAGGACAATGTCAAATTTAGCTCAGCTGCCAAAAAGTTTGCTTCTGTTTGTACATTGGTTCTAGTTGGGTGTATTTTGTGCTGTGCTTTTTTAAAATTTTATAATTTAATGATTTCTTCTGAATTTGTCTTAAACTTTGACTGTCCCACCTCTGACCATTTCTTAGAGCTCGAAGTATCCAGTCTTGAAATGATGCTCTCAGAAAATGGACTGAGTATTCGAGTGCAAATGTGGTGTGTATCGTCAAATGCTCGCACAATTAAAAACAAGCATTGGCAAACCACTAGGTCTGATATTTGCTCCCAGCTTTTCGGCTTTGTTACTGTTTTTATTTTTTTATCATTGTTTTAGCAAAGCTTTATTGTTGGCGAACTTGATGGTCCTTCTTCAATCTAAAAAACAGTTACTAAAAACGAAAGTATTATTTGTACTCAAAAAGCTAGTCCCTTGCAATGCGGGGACCATTTTGTGTCCGCATGTGCTCCTTGTAAAAGGGCAAAATGCTGTCACTCGTAGTGGAATTAGCTAATGGCTGAAGTAGGCTGGTCCATAAACGATATAATACAAGACCAAAAGATAAGGAGGACTGTCTCAAAGCTCATGTTACTAAACAGTAGTCAGGATTTTAAACTTTAATGTGACATTTTTCCATTTTCTGCCCAAAAGTGTTTCTGAGGAAGCCAGCTACCATTGTTGGAACGTCAGGAATTCATTACTCAATAAAAATGCCACCCATATAACTAAATAATATTAAGGATTTTAAAGTCTACAGTGGCATTGATAAAAACCTACTTTTCCATTTGCTGCAAAATAGTGTCTCTGAGGAAGCCAGCTACAATTGTTAGAACATCAGGGATTGATCACTTGATAAAAATGCCACTAAACCCTGAACTAACTCATCTCAAGCCTGCTGTTTTTAGAGGTTCCTCCGAACAACACTTTGGGGGTCATTACAACATTGGCAGTAAATGCCGCTTACCGCCGTGCAGAAGACCGCCAACACACAGCAGCGGAATTCCGCCACAGCTATTGCGACCCACAGACCGGAATCCGCCAAAATCCAGACACCCACACAAGTCAGCCAAACCAAAGGTCAGTGATAAACTGGCGATAACAAAACTCCCACCGTCACACCACCAGGAATACGCCCACAATATCACGACCCACAAATCCACATGGCGGTCTTTCAACTGCGGTATTCCATAGGGCGGTACACACCGCCGCGCTCAAAATACACACACATTTACAAAACACTACCACATTGGACAATTCGAAATACACACACCTGTTACACATACTCACACCACTCCCACACATCCAATACAATATAAAACACACATCCACATCACCCACAAACCTTTACGACCACAATTGCGACTGAAGGCCAGAGAGAGACACCAACGTCTACAAACTAGCATCCACAGGCACTCAACACCATCACTCACACAACATCCACGCACAAAACACCACACACCTCTAAACATCACCCACACCACCCCATGGCACTGAAAATACACCCCAGGTTTTCTGAGGAGGAGCTCAGGGTCATGGTGGAGGAAATCATCCAGGTAGAGCCACAGCTATTCGGATCACAGGTGCAGCACACCACCATAGCTAGGAAGATGGAGCTATGGCGCAGAATCGTGGACAGGGTCAACGCAGTGGGACAGCACCCAAGAACACAGGATGACATCAGGAAGAGGTGGATGGACCTACGGGGGAAGGTACGTTCTGTGGTCTCAAGACACCAGATTGCAGTTCAGAGGACTGGCAGCGGACCCCCACCTCCTCCCCACAACTAACAACATGGGAGGAGCAGGTCTTGGCTATGCTTCATCCTGAGGGCCTTGCAGGAGTATCTGGAGGAATAGACTCTGGTAAGGCAAATCTTTAAATACTTCATCCCCCACCCTACCTGCATGCTATCACATACCCCCACCCTCGCCCTCACACCCATCACTCCAACTCCTCACACATGTCCCACTATCACAAACCACACATCCCAACACCAAGCCCTGCATGCAACAACAAAGCATAGGGCACCCATCACCAATACATGGCCACTGCACATACCCACACACACCCCTAAACATTTAGCACACAAGGTCCTACACAAGAATGCAATCACTGGGGTACAGGGTCACCCACCCATTGCACACCATGACACACACAGATGCAATAATCATGCCTTTACACCCCTGCAGGACCCCTACCCAACCTCACTGGACAGGAGGTTCCAGACATGCCCACTCCATCCACTGTCAGCAGCTCTGTCCAACTGGATCTAGATGACCAGCCCGTCCCATCTGGGACCTCGGGACAGTCGGTTCCCCTCACACTGGCACAAGCCACAACAGAGCCTCCCCTCTCTGGAAACACCAGCACAGCACCCACCCAGAGGGCCCATACCTCTGTCCCCAGGACATGTCAAGCAGCAGTGTGTCCACGACTACAGGGAACCCAGGCCAACCCACCACCCCAGCAACACCAGGGACCTGGGGGCAGTGGCAGTGGGCACACAGTTCAGGGGGCAGAGGCCCAAGAACACAGGGGAACTGGGAGGGCTGCTTTGTGACAGGGGGAGGACAGGCACAGGGAACCCACTCTCCACGAGGCCCTCTCCAACATCATGGGAGCCTACCACCATTCCCAGGAGACGATGGCAACAGTACTGTCCAAGTTTCAGGAGACCCAGCGGCTGCAGGAGGAACAGTATTTGGGGTTCAGGGAGGAACTCAAATCCATCAATACCACCCTGGGCACCATTGTAGGGGTGCTGAAGGAACTTGTCAACACCAGGAGGGACACTGTGGCACAACAAGGGGCCCCTGACACTAGCCTGGACGAAGAACTGCCGACCACCTCTGCCGGCGCCAGTCGACAGGAGGCACCGCAACAGAACCACGACACCAGCACCATACCCCCTGCAGATGGAGAACCACCCCGCAAGCGGTCCCTGAGATCCAGGACAAAGACAAAGAACAATGCCAAGACCCCCGACAAAAAATGAGACCACCCTGATTGTCATACTTCTGTCCCACTTTGTCACCCTGTCCATCCTTAAACTGCCCCAGCTCCACTTCCTATGCCCGTTTGGACAATGCACCTGTGAGACTAATAGACTGGACTCTGCCATGGACATTCCAGCACCATCACCCCTGACCATTTTACACCCCCCTCCACTATTTAGCATTTAAATAAACACCCTTAAATCACAAAACTATCTGGAGTCAGTCTGTGCTTTCGAAAATGTGTATTTGCAATAATTGTGGAAAACTGCTATATCCATTGTATTGTCAACATACCTATGTCACACAGCTCTAGTCCATGAGGAAACAAAGCAGATGTCACACAGTGGGACCCACATCTGTGAAAATGAAGGTGAAAGTGACAAATCAGGGTCCATACTCTGGGTGAAAGTGACAGACAGATGAGAGGTAGAACAAGGGTATCAGATGTAGCAGGCAGTGATGTCTTCTTACCTGTGTCTCACTGGAAGTATTGATGAATCACCGTGTTTCTGTTGTCGATATCCTCTTCTTCTGCTTCCTCGTCTTCACTGCCCACAGGCTCCACAGCTGCCACAAGACCTGCATCTGGACCATCCTCCTGCAGAAAAGGCACCTGTCTTCGCAAAGCCAAGTTGTGAAGCATACAGCAGGCCACGATGACCTGGCACACCTTCTTTGGTGAGTAGAATAGGGAACCACCTGTCAGATGGAGGCACTTGAACCTGGCCTTCAGGAGGCTGAAGGTCCTCGCTATAACGCTCCTAGTTCGCCCATGGGCCTCATTGTAGGTTTACTCTGCCCTTGTCCTGGGATTCCTCACCGGGGTCAGTAGCCATGACAGGTTGGGGTATCCAGAGTCACCTGCAAATGTTGAGGGAAATCGGTTAGACACACACTAACTCTTAGGGATATCCCCAGACCCAGACACCTAGTCACACTGTATAGGGTCCATGTCCTTTACCTAATAGCCACACATGGTGTCTCTGGAGTTGCCCCATCACATAAGGGATGCTGTTATTCCTCAGAATGTAAGCGTCATGCACTGAGCCAGGAAACTTGGCATTCACATGGGAGATATACTGGTCGGCCAAACACACCATCTGCACATTCATCGAATCGTAACTCTTCTGGTTTCTGTACACCTGTTCACTCTTGCGGGGGGGCAAGGTCACATGTGTCCCAGCAATGGCACCAATGATGTTGGGGATATGTTCCAGGGCTTAGAAGTCACCTTTCACTGTAGGCAAATCCTCCACCTGAGGGAACACGATGTAGCTGCGCATGTGTTTCAGCAGGGCTGACAACACTCTGGACAACAAGTTGGAGAACATAGGCTGGGACATTCCTGATGCTATGGCCACTGTTGTTTGAAAAGACCCACTTGCCAGGAAATGGAGTACTGACAGGACCTGCACTAGAGAGGGTATCCATGTGGGATGGCGGATAGCTGACATCAGGTCTGGCTCCAACTGGGCACAAAGTTCCTGGATTGTGGCACGGTCCAGTCTGTAGGTGAGAATTACATGTTGCTCTTCCATTGTCGACAGGTCCACCAGCGGTCTGTACACCAGAGGATGCCGCCATCTCCTCACCTGCCCCAGCGGACGTGCTCTATGGAGGAGAACAGCGAGCAGAGTCAGCCAACACTGAGGTACGAAAACACAACTTTATTCCACAAATTTTTAAATCCGCTATGTGCCTGTCTTAGTGTATGCAAGTCCTAGATATGTGTGACGCATTTAAAATTAATGCCATGTGGCCCCCTGAAATGGCGGCTGCCTGACCTGTAATGTGGGACAAGGGGATATGAAGTAACTACGCTGGTGTTGTACACCGTCGATGTAGGCGGTCAAAGACCGTGGCGCAATCCTGCATTGGTTAACATTGGACCCTATGGGTCCCAGGAGCCAATGACGATGTACGCCGGCAGTAACGGTACGCACCGCCGCGGATGTGACCGCCATTTTCTCTCTATTCACTCACTTGATAACTGATCTTCGACAGGAGAGGACCTACACTGCAAGTGCTGCTGTGACCTCAGTCTGGAAGAGACAATGGCTCATGTGTCTGGGGAAAGGGCCCCTGCCTTCAGCACGGCGGAGTTGGAGAAACTAGTGGATGGGGACCTACCCCAGTACACGCTACTCTACGGTCCTCCAGACAAACAGATAAGTACACTGTGAGCATGCTGTATGGGCAATGCCTGTGTGGAGTGGTGTGGAGGGAAGATAGAGGGGGGAGAATGAGGCGTGCACGAAATGACGGTGAGTGGATGTGCGTCATGGCAAGGGTAGGGATGCAGGCCAATGACTGTGACGGTGCGGATGGTTATATCTTCTCCTTTTCCCCTGTACTATACCGGTAGATCAGCGCCCACCAGAAGAAGGATATTTGGCATGCCATCGCCAAGGAAGTCCGGACCCTGGGGGTCCACCACAGACGGAGCACCCAATGCCGGAAAAGATGGGAGGACATTCGCCGCTGGAGCAAGAAGCCCAGCTGGGGATGGCCTCCCAACGTGGAAAGGGTGCCTGTCGCACCATGACCCCCCTGATGTCCCGGATCCTGGCGGTGGCGTATCCCGAGTTGGATGGGTGCTTGAGGGCATCACAGCAGCCACAATGGGGTGAGTACACTCTCATTCAGCTGATTCAGCGCGCATTGGAGGTGTATGGGTGGGGAGGTGGGCTGTGGGTTCCCCTAGGCCAGGACGAGTTTAGTTGTCAAGGTCCCTTCGTAAGGCAGGCCATGTGACCCCCCCACCAGTGTTCAGAGGCAACTACACCTAGTCAGGCTCCTGTGACTTCCATGTGTGCAGCAATTGGGCATAGGCCTTGTAACCCATGACCCTGTGATTAATTATGGTACTCAAAGTGCACGGCGTAGAGCAGGGGGCTTCCGTGTCTGTAGTGTCCGCCAACGGTAGCGGTATTGCATGCACTGAACATTACTTTCTTCAGTCTCCCACCCCTTTTTGTGGTCTCCCTGTTCTTGTGTGCATTAGCATCATCAGGCGGAGGAGCTGTGCCACCGGAGCAGAAGGGAGCTGCATCCCACATGGCCCTGGAGGGCGACACAATGGAGTCTGAAGCCACCAGTGGGACAGAAGGTGAGGGGAGCTCCACTGTGGGGACGGGAGCTGAGACCAGCGACACGGACTCCTCCTCTGATGGGAGCTCTCTTGAAATGGCAGGCCCCTCTGTGCCCCCCGCATCCACAGGTACAGGCCACCCCCCCCTACCAGCACCGACCTCCCAGCAGCCCCTCAGTGTGTCTCCCGTGCCCGCTCACCCAGGAGGGTTGGCATCTCCTTCACCCCAGACACCTCAGCCCCTGCCCCTGTCAGCCCTGCTGCCCTCAGTGAGGAGGCCATTGACCTCCTCAGATCCCTCACTGTTGGTCAGTCTACCATTTTGAATGCCATCCAGGGTGTAGAGAGGCAGTTGCAACAGACCAATCCATACCTGGAGGGCATTCATTCTGGACAGGTAGCCCAACAGCAAGCTTTTCAGACTCTGGCCTCAGCACTGATGGCAGCCATTGTCCCTGTGTCCAGTCTCCCCCCAACTTCTTTCACCCAGCCCCAATCCCCTGTACCTCAGCCTATCCCAAGCACACCATCAGACCAGCATGCACACACCACAACACACAAGGGAAGCTCTGGCAAACATAAGCACCACACATCCCACAGGCACTCACACAAGCATCATACCCATGCACACATACCAACATCCACTGCCTCCACTGTGTCCCCCTCCTCCTCGTCTCCCTCCTCCCTCCCTGTCTCGTCCCCACTCACACCTGCATGCACTACATCTTCAGCCACTACGTCCATCACCAGCACACCCATCACCACACCCCGCTCACATGCACTCACCACCCCCACTACCATTCACACATCCCCTGTGTCCTCTCCCAGTGTGTATGTGAGCCCACCTCCCAAGGTACACACAACGCAGGCACCAACCCACCCAAAAGCCATCCACCTCGTGACAGCCTCCAGCCCATGCACCTTCACCAAAGTCAGCAAATGTACACCTCCTACAACCACTACCTCTTCCTCCACTCCCAAACCCCCTCCATCTACCCGTCCCAGTGTGTCCCAAAAACTTTTCCTGTCCAACCTTGACCTCTACCCCTCACCTCTCCCACCCCTTCCGTCCCCTAGGGCCCGCCTTTCCAGGTCCCAACCCAGCACCTCAGCCACGACATCACCGGGAACAGTGGTGCCAGCAGTAACTGGCTTCTGGGGTGCGCCAAGCAGCAGGGCAGCCAGTGTGCAAAGGAGCCAGACCACGGACAGTCCCCCACCTCAGAAGCATAAAAAGTTGGCCACTGCCCGGTGGGAGAAAGGCAACACATCTGGCACCAAAGGCTTTCCCAGGAGTACAGTTGGGAGTGGTAAGAAAGCTGTGCCACCATCCAAGGTGGGGAAGGGGCACAGAAAGAAAGGCAAGTTGCCGCAAACCTGACATCCACTACCTCAGTCCTTGGCAGGATGAAGCACTCTGGGCACAAAGCCCCTTCCAGAAGCAGTGGAGCATCTCATCCACTACCTCAGTCCTTGGCAGGATGAAGCACTCTGGGCACAAAGCCCCCTCCAGAACCAGTGGAGAAAGACATCCACTACCTCAGTCCTTGGCAGGATGAAGCACTCTGGGCACAAAGCCCCCTCCAGAAACAGTGGAGTATCTCATCCACTTCCTCAGTCCTTGGCAGGATGAAGCACTCTGGGCACAAAGCCCCCTCCAGAACCAGTGAAAAATGTTATCTACTTGAGAGACTGTGGCTTTGCACTCCCAGGATAAAGCAGTGGGCAACCCACCCACTTGAGAGACTTGTGAGACTGTGGCTTTGCACTCCCCAGGATAAAGCAGTAGGCAACCCACACACTGGAGAGACTTGTGAGACTGTGGCATTGCACTCCCCAGGATAAAGCAGTGGGCACCCCACCCACTGGAGAGACTTGTGAGACTGTGGCTTTGCACTCCCCAGGATAAAGCAGTGGGCAAACCACCCACTGGAGAGACTTGTGAGATTGTGGCTTTGCACTTCCCAGGATAAAGCAGTGGGCAGCCCACCCACTGAAAAGACTTGAGAGACTGTGGCTTTGCACTCCCCAGGATAAAGCAGTGGGCAACCCACCCACTGGAGAGACTTGTGAGACTGTGGCTTTGCACTCCCCAGGGTACAGCAGTGGAGGTGGAGCTCCCTCGTGGATCTGGCGTTGTGCACTCATCCGGCTGAGGTGCCCCCACTTCCCTTCCCCCTGAGGTGCCTGTTGTATTTCTATCTGATGCCCCTGCAGTGTTCTCTCCGTTTTGATCGGGTACTGAGTGTGGGCCTCGCCCATGCATTTTGGGCCCAGTGGTCCACGGACTTTAATGGTGCAATACCTGGACTTGTATTTTTGGTGTATATATTTGTTTGTAGTGTATATATATTTTTGAGGACTGGATTCTAATAGATTACAAACGTTCAAATCATTTCCTTTTGTCTTTGCATTCTTCCGGGGGGGTTGGGGAGTGTAACTGTAATGTATCAATATGTATTAGTGTGTGTGTTGTAGTGGGTGAGGGTGGCGGTGTGGGTGGGGGTGTTGCGTGTGTGTGTCACTCTTTTTTCCCTCACCCTTCTCCTGTGTCATAGGTGCAGTATTCACCGTGGTTGTCGCTGCCAGCATTCGTGCTCCTGGTAGAGGAGCAGGAAGACAAAGGCAGGGAGAATCTGGAGTTCCGATTCCATGGCGTCCTGGTTCCTCGTGGGGTGTGTAGAGGTGAGCGTTTTCCCTACCAAGTCCTGGTTCCGCTGTGTTTCTGTTCGCGGTGAATCCGCCCCGGAAAAGGTGACGGATTGGCCTGTTGGGCGGTGCATTGTGTTCCGTCCGTCTGTTGGCGGTTACCGCTGCGGTGTTTGTTTGTACCTCCGTGGCAATGGGAGTGTTAAAGTGGCTGTCTATGTTGGCGGTTTCCGCCACGGTCGTGATTCCATTTTTTTTACCGCCGGCCTGTTGGCGGTTTTACCGCCGCTTTAACACCGACCGCCAGGGTTGTAATGACCACCTTTAATTGCACATGAAATAAGTGGCATAGCACTATCAAGTATTAAAGTGACTCTTTTTTTATCTGGCATACACTCACACACAAATACAAGATATCAATGTTCATACTCCGTCTTCCCTGAATTTATTGTGAGAGGGAGGTTTTGAATTAGCTTGAGGGAATAAATGAAAATCTTCTGTCTCAGCAATGAAGCTCAACATGTTTGAGGTTTGTGGTCAAGCGTTAATATTTGCTTTGACGATACTGAACGTAGGCCCATATTTATTTATTTTGGGCCGCCTTTGTGTCATTTTTTTTTTGTTTAACGCAAAGTGGTGCAAACCTACCACCACATTTATATTTTGATGCTAGACCAGTCTCTGAGTTGGCGTCATTTTTTGAGAGCAGCAACCCACCTTGCATCGTTTTGCGACAATGATATGCAAGGTAGGCGCTCCCTCCCAAAAAAATTACGCTAGTCCTCCAGCGCCATATTTAACCCCTGATGCTAAAACAATGCAAGGAAAGGAACCGGTCCCAAGAAATTATACAAAGTAGGTTTGCGTCCAATTTTAACACCAGGTCAGACCAGCCATTAAAATCAGACCCACACACCACTACTAAAACACGCAGAAGGTCGCCTTGGCAACCTCCTGGACAACATGGAACTGTTACTGCTCCTACTTGGCACACACCGCACATATCAGTGATGACAACAGGTCTCTCAAGCACCACCACAGCAACTCTAAACATCACCACAGCAGCCACAAAGGCAGGGAAGAAAGCGGGAGAGGATCTTTCAACAGTATACAACCATCCTTGGGCTCATGTATTTAGGAATTACCGTCTGAACCAGGAGTCAATTGTACGCCTGCTGCACTACATAGCACCAGACATCACAAGGGTGGAAACTCCAACAAACATACCACCCATCACCAAACTCCTTGCGGTCCTCCATATGCTGGTGTCAGGATCCTTTCAGACAATGGGCGCACAAGTGGGTGGTATCTCCGAGCCATCCCTATCAGCCCTCCTGCCAAAGGTCCTGGATGCAATCATCCGTGTCACACCAGACACAACATCTGCTTCCCCAACACTCAGCAACTGCAGCAGGAGTCCAAGCAAGGTTTTTATCTAATTGTGGGGTTTCCGCATGTGCTGGGTGCAATGGACTGCACCCATGTACAACTGGTGCCACCTGCAGCAACGGAACATCTATACAGGAACTGCGAGCACACCCATTCTATAAATGTACAGGCCATTGTGGACTACCATGGGCTCTTCACAAACATCCTTGCCAAATACCCTGGCAGCGACCATGATACGTACATATTCTGGCATTCCACCATCAACGAGCGGTTCCAGGATGGGCAACATGGCAATGGGCTACTCGTAGGTAAGCCACCATACCAATCAGTACACAGACATCACACCAACCTTATAGGAGAAACAAGACATACACCACACTAAACATACATGGGTATGGGAACGCAGATGTACAGGCAACAACACATATTCCACATGCCACACTACACTGCAATCATTGCATATCAGACACACATGCACCCACATGTACATACAACAGCCACAACCTGACTGGCACACCACATGAGAACAGGTGGATCTATGTCCCCATTGCATACCGAAGCTGGGCCCAATCCACTACTAGTATTCACAGTTGACACCTAAATACAGATACCACAAACATTACACCAAACAATGAACAGCTCAGCTATGTGAATGGCATAGGCCATGTCAATGTAAAGAAAGTCACAAATAGACACAGCCCCACATTAGTCATTGTGTCCAAGCCTCTGGCAGCACCAATATCAAATGCCACCCAAGTTTTGCCATTACCAGTGACATATCACCTACACATACCTGTAGTGTGCACATTCACCTGTGTTCTGCATTGTCTCACACATAGGAATACAACATTACCTGCCATGAAAGACCATGGGGCAGACTAATGAGAAGTGGTGCATCACCTAGTCCAGTTACACCTCACAAGTGCCCCTTAGTGGCCCCTAATGCTACCATGTGTATGCCGCATACAGGAAACGGCCCACCATGGCGCGGAGTTTGTGCTATACTGTAAAGATCATGGATGCCATAGTAGGACTCAGTAGGAGTATAGAGGACATACCTGACCTTTCATGCACCGTACATAGGGACCCATGTAAAAAAATGGTGTGCCCACTTCCAACTCCTGCACTGTGCATGTGTTAAAATTGTCTCTGATAAATTATATAAAGGAACCTAGGGGATTCCACTGCACCAATTTTGCTCATCCTCCAATTGTGTGATTCACTCCCTAGTACACTTGGTGGCTGGCACGGCCATCATCTGCCACAAAGGGCCACTAAGTGTTGCACTGCATGTGTAGTGCCACCTGGTAACATGAAGGCCAGAGTTTATCTTTGTAGGGCTACAATGGTGTCTCTACATATGACACCACTGTGGTGCAAGGAGGTGGTAGGTTCCACCAACAATAGGACACTGCCCCGAATATGGACAACGTAACACATATTTGCAATGGTTGAATCATCAGTTTGGATATAATTTGACAATCCGCAGGTCCCTCAGCCACAACCCAAGACTGTAATGTCCATCAACACAGACCAATGAAATCATTTCACAAAACAGGAATGTACACAATAGCAGAAGCAAGTCTAAGTCACCATACCACCTAAAACTAACAACTGCCAAGGTACATACGAAACCACTATTAAGCATTACCAACACATGTTCTCTCATTCCATTACAACCAACCAAGGTTACGACATACAGCCAAGGGGGATGACTCCGCTTGGCAACTCCACAAAGGTGGAACAGTGTGCCTATAATGAAGGGCACTAAAGGACACAAAATATGATGGAGAGGACATTTGGGTTTCTGGAGTCAGGGTTCAGGTGCCTGGCCCTGACAGGAGGAAGCCTCTTATATGCACGGCCACAGGTATACAAGATGATACTGGTATGTGCAATCTTACATAATATATGTATACGGACCAATGTTCCCTGGGATGAACAGGTAGATGTCCCTAATGAGGAGGAGGATGACAATGGTGCAGCACATTTGAAGGGGGAACTAAAACACTGCTACAGGAGTTTGCAGGAGACTACAAACTGTACAGAACTTCCACACATTGCTACTGTACAAATATTATAACATTGTAAATATCACCAATAAAAAACTTTGCACCAGAATGTCTATGGTCTACTCATTATCCACTACATATACCATTGGAATGTTACTCGTACCTCAGAGAGCTAGAAAGAAACAAAACAGTTACAAGTATGGTTACAACATAGTTTGTGGTGTAAGAGGGTCTAGCACCTCCATGTCACACATCAGTGTCAGATAACTAATGGCCATGTGGCTCACAAAGGCTTAAATCCATGCACCACAAAATCTTATATGGCATTAAGTGGAAATGTGCACAATCCTAGCCCTTTGCCCACATCATCCCCACACCTGGCAGTATGTATGCAAGGGGGCATCCATAAGGAAGGGGCTGTTATCAAATGGTGCTTTAGTAATGTAGGAACTGAACTGTGTCACATCTTAGGCCTATCGCTGCTACGCCAGTACAGTGCAAATGTGACAAGGGGGGACACCATTGGTAACAATGGACCTTCATTAACTGTCCAGGGTTAGTAACCAACGTTAGAGCCAGAGCCTGCACTGTATATCAATGGGCTTACATCCTGGCACTGCCATTCAGCCCAACCCTGCCTCATGGTGTGCTGTATCTCAAATATAGCATATACACGTTGGCTGTGGACTGCGCTACTGGTTGCTAGACAAATGAAGCAGCAATGGGTGCTGAACCACTCTCCATACATATGGTCCAATGTCAGGACTTAATAAAATAGGACAGTGCACCACCAAATTAATGTTTGGGTGAAATGTAGGCAGAGTGTGTTCCACTCCCTACATACATACTATACACATTTGCCACACAAATCTACTGTCTTGACACATGCCTACAGCTAATTTCCATATATACCTTTGAAGACTAATGTACCGATGTATGACCTAGGGAGGAAAGGGTTTGCAATTACCTCCAGTGGTTGATATGTGTCAGCAAGGTAACCTAGTATAGTCTGTATTACACCATCTGCACCACATATCAATACACACCTTTCATTGACACTCACATGCCAGACCAAGAGAAAGTTACCAATAGTGACAGAATTCCCTAATATGTCTATGTTCCAACATGCCACTTAGATGTGGGATGTGCAGGTATGTCCAGCGATACCCAAACATGTCACAGGCCCACCCAAAAATGTATGGGAGAAGAAAGAGACATATGTTGAATGTGCCTAATAAAAAAGCACCACTGTGATGATTTCACACACTAACCTAATACACTCATGGTGAAAGCGACATAGGTTGTGGAATGCAGGAATTAGTGCATACCCATGTACAACTAAGAATGTGGACGGACAGCTGTGAGATAACCCCAGATACTTGGAGATACCTCGTGGGGAAGTCACTTGGAGACGTTTACAAGTGCTGTGACAGATGTCATTTCATGTGCGTGTGTAAGTCATGTAATTTCGCAAAGCCAGGCAATGGGACGGTAACTATCACGTAGCCAGTAGTAGAAGATGTGTACAGCTTCAATTTACATAAGTCACATGTTGCATCCTGTCGATGTATGACTGGACAATGTTGCTGTCGAAGATGTGTACAAAGTGTAAGCAGCCTAAATATTGGCTACAATGTAGGACACAATCTATTCCTAGCATGATATGGGGTAAAAGTTGGAAAAGGTACACATAGACCAATACTGACTGTGCAACACATCAATGTCACCTTGTGATCACCCACCATATGTACAGAAAGGATGCCTAGGTCAGTACATAACCCACTCATGTTTGCCATTAAAATAACTTAGTTGCCCTTAGCATACTATTCTGACAGGAGGCAGTGACAGATGACATCTTCTGTCCCCTGCCTCGTTCCAAAATTATAAATTATAACAGAGATACAAGCCCTAACTAAGCTTCTCATGGAAAGTACAAAGGAAGTAAAATCATGTCTGTCAGACCATGCCAAATGATGGGGTATGTCCTACACGTACAAGCAGCCAGTCCTCAGTACATGATAGGGCAAGGCTGACATCAAGTACCCCATAGGAAAGAAAAATCCCAGTCCTTCTGGTCACAATTGTGCATGTGTCTGTGTGCAGGGGACTGTGCATTGCTCTGCTGAAGAGCTATCATGAAGAGGCTAGATCTTTGCCCAAAACCCCATAACCCCACTGTGAAGGCTACATTGACTATTGACATAGTCAGGGGTCTGATGCATGTGCACAGTGGACTGAGGAGAGTGTAGCACCGTAAACCTGAGTCTAAAGATGCAGCCATCGGTCTGTGTGGGCATAAAAACTCCCGCAGTAGTGATGATGACTAGGCTGCCATCTTTGCCTGACTGCAACACTGCTACAAGTAGTATGCCATTATATATGACAGCCACAACAAACATGATGTGGTCGATTGTAAGTACCTTGTTGGTGGAATGCACACATATGCCAGATATCTCAGCATACACGTAACACTTAAATGGCACAGGCCTGGCAATGTGTATTGGAGTCTGCACAAAATGCAACTTTCGACAAATGAAAATACATATGTATCACAAGATCAATGATAGAACAAAATTACCTTCAGATGTGTTCCGACATACGGAAACATAGGTGGCACTGATATGTCTGCACAGGCATTTGACAAAGTCCAACAGGTGTCCATGCAAGAAGATAGATATTTGAGGTTTCATATCCCATGAACACACTGCTGTGGTCATAGTTTACAGATAGGACATTACACGTCTTTCCACACACACAGCACATACCAACTGTGACAGGGTTCCAGCGGCTACTCCAGCAAGGTCCACCGGGTCAGCTCATTCGGAGATCCCCAATAGGTGCCATGGGGAACCTCGACAAGCAGCTCTGCCCGACTGGAAAACTGCTTCCGGTGCCGGCCGGAAGAAGAGGGCAAATGGAGACAGGAAGAAGAGAAGGAAGGCGCTGGACAAGAGGAAAGAGAGAGAGAACGCGCTGGTGAGAAGACGGGGGACCTGAGGTAGGAGAGAGAATGTGCAGGAAAGAAGACACAGGACCAGAGAGAGAGGAGGGGACAGACAGGAAGGAAGACGCGGGACCCGAAATGAAGCCTACAGAAGAGCCTGCCCAGGGAGAACCCAAGGACGGAGGAGAACGGCTCTGCGAGGTGGTCTGGGGAACTAACAGAGGAAGAATCCATACCAGACAGTCAGGCCATGTTCCTGGAGGAGTGTGGGTAAACAAGGTATGGTCTTTTTCGTATTGAACCATATCCCACAATAAAATGGGGGAGGGAGGTGCAGAGACGGGGGAGAGATCACACCTTATGTGTGACAGTTGAAGCTTATAGTGAAGGGCCCTTCTCTAGACACTTTTCCACTTTGGACCACCACATGGGTGTTTATCACCAAAGATTAATAATCCCACCCACCGATCACTCACAAGCACCTCTCTGGCTTTCCTACCCCATAACCCCAAGATTTCAAGCACTTACCTGACTCTGGTTCCTTGCGTCTCTCACTCTTCCTTCAAGGTAGATTTATTGGCTTACCACGGGTGGCCAGAAGACGTCCCCAACCTAGGAAAACCAGAAAGATCATACAACCTAAAGAGATAACATAAAAAAAGGAAGAGAGACAATAAATACTCTGAAGTGAGAACAAGAGGGAAAAGAGAGAAATAAAGAGAACCCACATCAAGAAAAATTGCCTGTGATGCCTTCTTTTTAACATAACCCATGACTGTGGTGTCAGAAGTGGGATAAGTATACCCCAAGAGCCCTACTAGCTGCTTATATGGAAACCAGGACGGCGATGGAGGACATGATACGCCAACTGGCAGAAGGACAAAGGCATCAACAGTTGATAATATAGGAACAAGTTAAAACAGCACAAAGGTGACAGAGAACAGTTACAGGAAGCTTTGAAAAGTCAAGCAACCATAACTGCTAATAATCAACTACTTCATGAGAATGCCCTACAACAGTTAACAGAGACCATTCCGAGTTTCAGAGTACATCTCAATGTACCTATTTCGGTATTACAAAGGTTTTGGATGAGGGAAGATTCTGATTCAGTTTTTTACCAGCTTTGAGAGTGTTGCCACTTCAGCCACTTGGCCTAATGAGTGATGGGGTAAATATATCGCCCCTTTGTTAGCAGGAGTGCTGCAGACAGCGTATCAAGCTGCCAATCCAGAAGGGACCACTCTCTATGACGAGATAAAAAGGGCAATGCTGGAAAGACTGGTGTATGATACAGAACATTATAGACTGAAGTTCCATGAGAAAAATGGGGTAGTCATGATAACCTGAGGGCATTTTTCTCCAGAATAAAAGGGCCTCAGCCTAAGGTGGTTAAAACCAGAGGAATCCACTAAGGAACAGCTGGTAAACAAAATACTTTTGGAACAGTACTTAGAGGTCCTCCCCAGTGCTACCCGGCTCTGGATTCGACAACATCTGAATATATCAGTACCTGAAGCTATTGAATGGGCTAGTGCTTATCACCGAACAACGGATAACAAGGGATACCAGCCTTGAGGAGCCTTTGGGTCTTTCCCTGGATAAAAGACCCCTAGCAGGAAAATCCCTCAGAGAGGACTTCCAGAGATCCATAGGTTTTCCAGACCTCTTGGGAGAGAAATAATGCCACAACCCCAGTGTTATAACTGTGCAGAGTGGGAACCCATCACCTGGAATTGTCTCCGGTGGGTCCAGCATCCGCAACCGATAGAAGTGGGACTCTCAAAAGGGGGTGTACAACGGCCTGCAGATGGAACCTCCAGATTTATTCTCAAAATTCAATTGAGTGGTCAACCTGCCCATGTTCTTATAGACTCTGGATATCATCAGTCCATTGTGAATGCTAATAGGGTGTCTCCTCAACAACGGAGTAAAGAGGATAAAACTGCCATACATGTATACATGGGGAAACTAGAATCTCACCCATAGCCCAAGTGGCTTTGGAATGGAGAGGGTTTATGGCGTTAGTAAACGTCAGAGGTATCCCTAACTTGATTGAAGACCTGATCATAGGTACCGATTATAATGATTTTTTGCTACTGTTGAGTCAAGCTGTCAGCCAGGAAAACACCTCCAGCTGGTTAACAATGGCCCCCTATCATGGGAAAACGTTAGAGGGTGGTAAGGAAAGGAATAAAATGAGTCGTAGGGAATGAAGGGTGGAGAGGAAGAAACACTCACTTTTATTACTACCACATATTCTTTCTTTCTCTCCCACAGCAACCCACAGAGATCCTAACCTGGGGAACTTTCGAGCATGTCAGAGGGAGGGTCCAACACTCAAATGCCTGGGAGCAGATTATATCAGAGGTCGCGGACAAGGTAGGAATCTTTTTTATTATCAAGAAGGGGTTTCTGTACCAAAATGTAACAAAGGCTAATAGAACACCAACACAACTGATCACCCCAGCCCCATATAGATCCCAAGTCCTACACTTAGCCCATAGCCAGACATGGGGAGGGCACTATGGCAAGGAAAAAATTGAATCATATCTCCTTAGCCATTTCTATTGGCCAGGGGTCTATGCAGATATCCAACGGTTTTGTGCCTCTTGCTCAAGATGTCAACTTACCAATAGTAAATAAATCCCCAAAGCCCACTTATTTCCCCTACACATAATTGATATCCCATTCTCTAGACTTGGTATGGATTTTGACGGTCCATTAGTCACGTCCTTCCGTGGATATTGTTACATTTTGGTGCTGGTAGATAACGCAACCAGATACCCAGAGGCAGTTCCACTGAAAAGCTTGACTACTCGGGTTTTAGCACAAGCCATGATAGAGTCTTACAGGGGACCGAAAGAAGCAAGTCATATCCCTTGTAGAACGCCTTAGGGACGTGTTTTCCACAGCCCCAGGGCAAACGCCATTCGCTATCTGTCACATGCATACAGAGGAGGGGAAACACATACGACTGAAACCCTATGTATTCCCGAGGCTCGCAGATGTGCAGTTGAGGAGGAGGTAACCAAGATGTTGGAAGGCGGTATTATTGAACCTTCCACAAGTTCCTGGTGTTCCCCGATTATACTGGTCCCAAAACCGTATGGTAGGATCAGGTTCTGTATAGACTTCCATCAGTTGAACTTCATATTAACCTTTGATACCTATACCATGCCCAGGGTTGATGTAATGATCGAAAAGTTAGGAACAGCAAAGTATCTCACCACTTTAGACCTCACAAAGGGTTACTGGCAAATACATTTGTCCCCAGAAGATTGAAATAAAACTGCTTTCTCGACCCCTTCCGGTCTTTATCATTTCAAAGTCATGCCATTTGGGTTGCATGGGGCCCCTGCTACCTTCCAGCTACCTTCCAGTGATTAATGGATAAAATTCTTAGGACCCACCACACCCATGCCGCCACATATCTTGACGACATTGTCATCTTCAGTCCTTCCTGGGATACACATCTGAGGCACTTAGACACATTCTAGGTACCCTTAGGGAAGCACAACTGACAGCAAATCCCAGTAAGTGCTGAATGGCCCATGAATCCATCCAATACTTAGGTTATCAAATCCCGCAGGGTACTATCTGAGCCCAAGTTGATAAAATCAAGGCCATAAGGGATATCCTGTATCCCTCAACAAAAAGACAGATGCGATCATTCCTGGGACTAGTTGAGTATTACCAAAGATTCATTCCACACTTTGCTGATGAGGCAGCCCCTCTTATGAAGCCAAAAGCCCCAATAAGCTAACATCCCTAATGACAACCCAGAAGAAGGGGTTTGATACCCTCTAAAACATTATCTGTGCCCCCTCCCCGGTCCTGTGCTGTCCCGATTTCTTCAAACCGTTTGTCCTGCAGATTGATGCTTCTGATCAAGGATTGGGGGCAGTAATACTACAACCAGTCAGTCAGGAGGAGCTCCACCCAGTGGTGTACATCAGTTGTAAACTGTTGCCCCGAGAACAGCGGTATCCAACCATAGAGAAGGAATGTTTATGTACTAAATGGGCAGTCGAAGCTCTTCAATATTATTTGTTGGGTCGGTCATTCACTGTTCTCAAAGACCACGCACTGTTGACATGGCTTTCCTGTAAAAGAAACACTAACCTGAGAATTCTTCCTGGTTTCAGCCTTACATCCCTTTTCCTTTCAGACATGTCATTCTCCGGTAAAGCATCAGATCCGCTGCGGACTACCTGTCATGGACCCTGGGGTCTTCATGGCCCAATTGGCCATGCCTAGATCGGGGGCCTTGTGACGGTGTTCCAGTGGTGACTCCAGCAAGGTCCATCAGGTTGCCTCACTCAGAGATCCCCGATAGGTGCCCTGGGGGAACCTCGATGAGCAGCTCTGCCCAAAGGGAGAACTGCTTCCGGTGCCAGCCGGAAGAAGAGGGCGAACGGGGACCGGAAGAAGAAGAGAAGGAAGACGTGGGACCCGAGGAAAGGGAGAGAATGCACTGGAGAGAAGACAGGGGACCCAAGGGAGGTGAGAGAAGGTCAAGAAAGATATGTGGAACCTGAGCGAGAGGAGGGAACACGCTGGAAAGAAGAAGTGGGACCCGAGTGAGAGAAGGGAACACGCCGGAAAGAAGACCTGGGACCTGAGCGAGAGGAGGGGATGCACAAGGACAGAGGAGGACGGCTCCGCAAGGAGGTCTGGGGATCCAACAGAGGAAGAATCCATACCAGCCAGCCACGCCACATTCCAGGAGAAGCATGGCTAAACAAGGTACGGTCTTTTTGGTATCGAACCATATCCTACAATAAAATGAGGGAGGGAGGTGCAGACACAGGGGGAGAGAAAACACTGTGTGTGACGGTTGAGGTTTATGGTAAAGGGCCCTTCTCTAGACACTTTTCCACATGGCACCACCACATGGATGCACATCACCAAAGATTAATAATCCCCCCCACCGGTCACTCAAGAGCACCTCCCCGGCTTTCCCACCCCATAACCCCAAGATCTGAAGCACTTACCTGACTCCGCTTCCCTGTTTCTTTCACTCTTCCTTCGAGGTGGATCGTTTGGCATACTACGGGTGGCCATAAGATGTTCCCAACCTAGGAAAACCAGAAAGAAAAGACTACATTAAAAAGGAAGAGAGACAATAAATACTCTGAAGCGAGAACTAGAGGGAAAAGAGAGAAATAAAGAGAACCCACATTAAGAAAAATCGGCTGGTGACTCTATCTTTTTAACATAACCCATGACACCAACCTTTAATGACACATGTGTGTACCCCATCTTCTACATCTAAGATACATGGGGAACTATATGTTACACGTGTAGCAGAGCATCTTGAAAGCTTAACTTAACTACACACCACAGTGTGGACACACATGCACTCACATTGCCAGGGGTAACATGAACTCAACCAAGCAGTAGTCCACTGCATCCTCTGAGTACGATTTGTCATGAGTATCACATGCATTACCATGTATTGGACATATGCCATCATATCTACTGTGTTGTTGGTGTAAGTAGATTTGTATATCAGACATTACAATGTGGTACCCAACAATATGTGTTACATCACATATGTACACTCCTAGTACACATGTGATAACATGTATGTGGACGCAGTCTAGCAACACATGCACATATACACACAGTATCAGTCATCGCATGCATCACACACATATACAAACATATTGGTAACACATACCAATGTTACCGTAAATATATGAATGGGCGTACACACACAGGTAGCCATACCATACTGACTACATACATGCATAGTATGTGTGACAGTGTATGTGAATCTGGGTGCACTGGAAAGCCTTTCCAAAACAAACACGCATTTCCGTCATGCATCAAAATATTTTGTCGCAAAAGGCAATATTCCATACTCTGCA
Organism: Pleurodeles waltl; assembly: GCF_031143425.1. Lineage (NCBI taxonomy): Eukaryota > Metazoa > Chordata > Amphibia > Caudata > Salamandridae > Pleurodeles > Pleurodeles waltl. Next base: position 1,408,191,175 of record NC_090445.1, on the reverse strand, counting down.
AGGGCAAAAAAAATTGCCTGGCCCGGAGTGTCAATCGCAAGTCCACAGAGAAGGAATACCATGCATTTCCATCATGCATCAAACTTTTAGATGCAAATGTCAAAACTTCATACTTTCCAATTTAGAAAAATGACGTCTGGCCTGTGCGCGCCAATTGCAAGTATTGAGGCCTTGTCAGCCTCAATGGGAAAAAATCAGAGCACGACTGTCATGAGTCACAAAAACGACGCATATCTCAAAACTTGACGCACATGCCCACAAAGTGATGAAACAGGACATCCTGCCTGCATACATGATACAGTGAGTTCCCTTTCACTTCACAGTCTTATTGTCTGTGACTGTGTGTGAGTGTGTGGAGCTGGTGTTGTTGGAGGATTGGCGTTAGAAGAGAGCTTTGTACTGTGTCCTGTTGTGTTATATTTGTCATTTCCTCAGTCTTTTGTAGTGTTTTTGTCTATACCCCCAATCCAAATCAGCTTAAACATTGTTGAGCTGACCTGATCTCAAGGGAACAAAACCTACTGAATTATCTGGTGATTCTGATTGGTGGACCAGTTGGTAAGTATCCCATTTGCATAGCAACACCATTATTTGCATGTGCATGACAGGCGGACATAGGTTTGAGTGCAGCATGTTTTGTCAAGGGATCTGGACAGGTTGTTTTGGACCTGATTAAAGAGCCCCCGTACCACCTTAGGGCTGCCATTGTGATTTTCATTAATGAACCTGAGGCCGGTGCAGAGGTGCCATCTCCTCTGCGCCATATTAACAAAGTGGTGCAATGCATGCATAAAGCCACTCAGTTAAGCCTTGCACAACATGATGGCTGCGCCAGGCATCATGCATGGAAGGGGGGATTTACCCCTGTATGGAGGGCTAAAGTTCAATGGTCTGGGAAATCTGATATATTTCCTAGCACCATAATTCCCACACTTTGAACGCCTGTTCAAAGCAGATGTTAAAAGGGTACATGCCATTGTATATGATGGGCCCCTTTGTACTCAGCAGAAGTCGGGCACATTGTTTGGTGCTACTCCTGCTGAGTACATCCTTTGCGTCCGTATAAACTGACATGATCGCCCCTTACCTGCACCATGCTATGCTGTATATTTTATATTCGCACATATAGTGGGGGGAAGTAGCTAAGAGGCACAAGGACAGTGTTGATGCACTAGGTGCAGCCCCACATTCCTTAAATCGCTCCTTTGTGTCATTGGCCAACAGCATTTAAGGGAGCTTGTCTACGCCCCGGGACTTGGCTAATAGCACATTCCTCTTTCTGTACATTGTGCATCACATACACCTCATAATGTGTCTATTACCCCACACACGTGCTGAATTTATATCACTGGTTCAGCGTCTTACAGACAGTATGGGGCAGGCCTGCATCTGCGCCAGCACTAGCATATTTCTCAGAATCCTGCACCAAAACAGGCATCATTGGACCATAGAGCAAGTGTGTCTGTGTTGACAAATACATGAACATAAGTAAACTGCCATGGTAAAAGTGCTCAAGTGTGTGTGCCTTGTAATAGCACAAACATATTAGAAACAAGGATGTATCAATGCATTCCTCAACACTTTGCCACACTCACACAACCCCTAGGCAGATGTCAGTCTTTTGGCGCTGATAATGAGTTATATGTTTTCAACATCTGGGGTAGGGTCAAAAGTAATGCGTGTTACAATGGCATGTTCACTGTAACAACAATTGCATGCCCCTGAGATGTAGAATACAGTGTCATGCAGCCCCATATGGTAATGGAGGCGTAAAGCAACAAAACAGCAGCATGACAGTTCCATGTACATATGGTGCAGTTAAATGCACAGCAGGAGTGTCTGGGAAAGTGATGCTTTGTTGGTGCCAAGGTCTCCATGATCTAGCCCTATGTCTCACACAGATCATATATGTTTGACAGTTGTTCAAATCTACTACTAGGTTGACTTGCTCATTCAGCTTAACAAGTTTATATTGAAACTGTTGTCCATGCACAGAAATGTCCAAATATCAGTAAGTTATGTTTTCCTTTCATTTATTGCAGGTGGGCCTCCAGCATACACCAGTGGAGATGCTCCAGATTCGAAGACCTCAATGCTTCCAGTAGGTGTCACCTTGTGCCTCACATGTGGCATTCCAAGGTTTTGTCTGAGACAGTCTGATGTGTGCAATGCATTGAATAAACATATTATGTGACCAATTATATGAAATCATGTGAGTCAGGCTGTGGACATCATGTCTGATGCAATGTTGAGGATTGAGAATGGGTTGATTGTTGCAAAAGTGGCAATGTACGCTGCTATGGAATTGTGGGTGTTAGGAAATGGAAAGCATGTTCAAATCTACATTGATGTCAACCATGATAGGTGTCAGAGCTGCCTTTTATCTGATTAGAATGCCCATTGCCATCAAATTTGTCTCTGAACTTTTGACAGCACTGTGTGCTACACTTAGCTTTCAGTTACTCACGAAGCGGTACAGATGAAGTAAATGTATTGAGGTCTCTGGGGGGCTTATGTAGGAGACACTTGCACTCTTCAGATTTTAATTATGGCTGCAGTTGTGCAGGGAGCCTTATTGTGCTGCCCAACAGTCTGCAGAGTTCACAATGAGAATACAACTCAGCTCCAGATGGTTGTAGGAAATGTCTACGGATTGTAGCAAGCTAGATCTCTGCAGCTTTACCAACATGGTCTACCCATCATGATATTTGTGAGTGATCTTGGCCCCTTCACATGTGCACAAGATGAGAATGCTGTGTGTGTACCTGGTACTTAGGAGATGTCTCACATGCATGTCCACATGTTGTTCAATTAGATAGGAATACTGTAGCTGCACCCAGTGCAATGCCAATCTTACTGTGCCCCTAAGGCCCCCCATACAGCCACCATGTGTGTGACACATTACAAATTTTGCACAACATGGCACAGGGTGGGGGGCAATAGTTACGAAATTTGTAGACAACTTTGATGTGCTGTTAAAGCTTTGCCCAAACTACATGGGCACTTTGCCTAAATTGTACATGTGGGCACATTGGGAGCAATGGTGTGCCTCACTGTAATACATGCTCTGAGCAGGAGTTAACCCAGTACACATGAATAAAGCTTTACCTAACCTTAGAATTGCCAGTGGGAAGTTTCCTGTCCCCCTATCAGATGACCCCCACGTTGCATCCATGATACCCGGGCAAGGCTTGATGTAGCACCAGAGGTGCCAAAGTGATGGATTGCATACAAAGCGCCACAATGGCACAGAGATTCTGGACTTGTTGGGCCACTTGACCCTCACTAGTTTCATCACACACATTTTGAGCAAGGATGCAGTAGTCCACCTTCCTCTGGACCCTGATGGTCCACAATGGATAGCCGATACCCCAGTGACATGAATATGATACCATAGTTGGCTGGTAGGAACTTGGTATAGATATGGAGTCAGTCAGTGTTTTGGAATGTTTGATGGGGATGCTGTGTACATTGCATGTCTGTTCTACCTCCACCCAATACTGAATTTAATCCATTATTCTCCTTATATTTCAGCTGCCAATATGACCCCAGCAGAAAAACATGCTTTCAACAAGTGGGCTGACAGGTACAGGTCCGTATTGGAGGTGAACGCCGGGTACCAAAGGATGGAGAGGAGATTTAGGAAGGAGAAAGCCACTGGGGCTTGGTGTACATTCACACATGGGGACCTCTGCAACAGCCAACAACAAAGCAGGCCACACAGGGGAAGAATTCTGGGGTCCGGCTGGCATCAGTGGGTCCACCCCCTCCACATCTGCTGCACCTGTCTCTAGCCAGGCACCCATACAGCCACCTGCTCCAGCCACAACATCCAGCTTTGAATCAGAGATGAGACGGGACATGGCCGCCACAATGGCCAGATTAGAAAAGTTGGAGAAAGAAAATTAAAGAAATTATAAGTTGCTCAAGTACTGCAAGTGAAAACTGTGAAACTGTGAACTGTCGTGCCACAGCCTCCCAGTTCCTTCCCTCTCCCTTTTGCTGATACTTTATATTTATAGTGGGTTTTAGATGGGCGGTGTTAGATTAGTAAATAGTGTAGGGTAGGCATAGGTTAGAGTAAGTACAGTGGAGGGGTTTGGTACATTTTGTTTTGGGTTGTTGGGGTTTCTATGAAAAGACAATCTAACAAATACTTTGAAAAAATATATATAGGTTAAGTTAGTCCATGTGTAGCCTTAGTTTATGTTGTCCTACTTGAATTATGTCTCTTAAGGGTGTTGGAGGGACAATGTATAGAGTGTGGCATTACACGTGAAAGATAAGTTTAGAATAGGATAGATAGGTGTAAATTAATAAAAGTTAGTGTAGGTTAGTTTAGAGTAGGGTAGTGTATAGGGTAGGTTTAGATATGTTGTTCTTAAATTGTTTTAATAAATCCTGTTAGTATTAGACAATCATCTCTCTGTTTTGATTGAGTGTCTGGGTGTTCTCATGTGTGCACTGGCCAAATAGGAGAAATGCCTTAGGTATGCTTACTGCCTTGATTTCCATGGATGACCGTGCGTATCCCCTATGACCAAGGAGCTGTCAGATTGGCTGCTAAATGACATCAGGTAGTCAAAACATTTGTCATCCACAGTTCCAGCTAGTCACATTGTGTATGTATGTGGTATTTTGGACAGGTAGTATGGAACTTCAAATGTCATTGCTGGGGTCTGGCAGTATTATTGTTGGAAAGTGTGGCACATATGACATTTGCCATACTTGGGTCTGTATCCTTCCACACTGACAGCTGCCTGTCACTGATAAGATTCGCCTCTTCTGAATCACACATATAAGTTGTACTAGTGCTCTCATCTGGGGAAATTACCATACACTTGTTTCAGACCCATACCTGTCATATTTCAACTTCCATGGATATCTCTTAAAAAGATGTATTGAAGACTCTCAAAGTTGGTTGTAGCCCACAACACCTCATTCAGCTTTTTCAAGTTAGGATCATAGTGTGTGGCTTTGTGTCTGACAGTAATGCACACATGTAATTATGTTCTGTTCTCATTGACATAGCTTCACACAATGCATACATTTAACTGAGTTGATGGATCACAGTAAACATTGAAATGTTACATGTGAACAAGGTGATTTATTTACAGGTGCAAGTGCTTTTTCCATTGCTATACAATGTCCATTTCACAGACCCCATGAGAGTTCCTGAGCTATTTGTTGTACAGGGGAGAGGGACATGTCATAAAACATGGTTATGAAAAGTGTGATTTAGTGAGGAGGTATCCAAATTGCCAATAGGTACGATTTGAGACAATAACAGTACATAGCAGAGAAGTCAAGAATGGTTGAGTGAAGAGGGCACATTGCCTGCTGTAACAACACTGGTATGATCTTAAGCACAGAACTAAAGAGATACTGTCCATGTGGCGCAGACTGGTGCTACTGGTGATTTCCTTGTGAATGATGTTCCTTCCACAACTTCATGCTCTGATGTGTGTGGTGCCTTCTGTGTCATGGGTGGTGCTATTGTTGAGGATGAGGGGGCCACACACACACCAGGGGATAGAGATGTACAGTCAAAGGTCCCGGTAGCTGCCATTTGTGGGAACACATAAGGCAACACTGCAGCAACTAGGAACTGCTGACTTCTCAACACCGCAGCAACATCAAGGTGGTAGGCAGCCATATTTTCCCTGAGGGAGGCCCCTTCCCCCTGTATGGACGTCAGGGTATTCTATACAGCCCCCAGCCTATTGTCTATCCTACTGCTGTCACTTTGGGAGGGCAATTGTTGAAGCCTCTGCCTCATGACAGCAGCTATGTCTGCGAAGGGCCACGTAGCAGGGAGTGGGTGGCTCTGATAGCAGCTGAGATGTCCTTAATTGGACTGAGGCACCTCTGCACTCCCTTTAGACTGCCTGCCATGGTCTTGATCCCCAACCGCACCGGCTTGGCCAGCTTCCACTGGACTCCTACCACTGTCCACTGGAAGGTGATGTGTGGGTCCTCAGAGTCCAAAGCTATGTCAGTACTGGCTGGTGCTGTGTGTTGGTAGCTGAGTTGTTCATGTGGAGACCCTGCAACACTGTGTGTCATCCCTGCAACCGGAGGTAGTGTGTGGAGGGATCCTAGGACATCCTGGAGAGGCTCTTCATTGACGGTCGGGAGCTGGTCATCCATGCCATCTGTAAAATCCAGGACAGGCAGGTCGGCAGGAGGTGAGGCTTCATCTTCCGTAGTGAGATAGTGATATGTCAATCTTTGATTGCGGTGACTGTTGACACGGCGTCGACTGGCGTTGTTTCACAGGATTTTACCAGAAATTCATGCTCAGTGGCCCAGGAACTGGAATGGCAGCCTCTGACAACCTAGAGTCCACAGCAAGCAGACTCAGAGATGTTTTGGTGAAGCCTTTGCTGTCCCTGAGGCTTCAAAAGCAGGAGGCAAACTCAGTCTAAGCCCTTGGAGATTCTTCTCAAACAGGAATGCACGATAAAGTCCAGTCTTTGTCCCCTTTCACAGGCAGAAGCAGCTGCAGGATAGCCCAACAAAGCACACTCACAGGCAGGGGCAGCACTTCTCAGCTGTTCGACACTTCTCCTTGGCAGAGGTTCCTACATGTTCCAGAAGCAAATCTTGAACAAATTTAAAGTCTGGGGTTTTGTGTCCAATATTAATACCCCTTTCTGCCTTTGAAGTAGGCAAACTTCAAGTCTTTGTTGTTTACAGGATCCTGCCTTTCCCATCCCAGGCCCCAGACATACACCAGGGGGTTGGAGGCTATATTGTGTGAGGGCAGGCACAGCCCATTCAGGTGTAAGTGCACAGTCCTCCCTCCACTCTAGCCCATCAGGATATGCAGGCTACACCCCAGCTCCCTTTGTGTCACTGTCTAGAGGAGATTCACAAACAGACCGACTGTCAGTTTGGCCCAGACAGGGAATCCACTAACAGGCAGAGTCACAGAATGGTTACAGCAAGAAAATGTCTACTTTCCAAAAGTGGCATTTTCACCCTAACAGTCTAAAAAAACAACTTCGCTAACAGATGTATTTTTAAATTGTGAGTTCGGAGACCCTAATCTCCAACTTTCTGTTTGCTCTCAAAGGGAAACTACACTTTAAGGACATTTTAAGTCAGCCCTCTTTCACTGTTAGGACATGTAAAACACATCATCAGTACCGGTCCCACCTTTAACATACACTGCATCCTGCTCATGGGGAAAACTAGGGACTACCTTAGGGACGCCTTACATGTATAAAAAGGGTCAGTTTGGGCCGGGCAAGTGGGTATACTTGCCAGGTTGATATGGCAGGTTAAAACTGCTCACACAGACACTGCAATGGCAGGTCTGACCCCTGTTTGCAGGGCTACTCATGTGAGTGCCACAATCAGTGCTGCAGGCCCATAATAGCATTTGATTTACAGGCCCTAGGCACCTCTAGTGCCCTTTACTAGGGGCTTACTAGTAAAACAAATAAGCCAATCAGAAAAAAGCCAATTACAGATATAATTTCACACAGGGAGCATTTGTACTTTAGCACTGGTCAGCAGTGGTAAAGTGCCCAGAGTAACAACAACAGCAAATACAGAGTACAGCACACAATCAACAACATGGGAAGCAGAGGCAAAAAAGTTAGGGGAGACCATGCCAAGGATGGCAGGTCTAACAAAGATGTAATCATGAAGGCAGAAAAATCCTTTTTTTATTCCTAATCCTGGGACCATCAATTGTGTTGATGTTGATTAAAAAGGACACAACCTCTCCATATATGGGCTCATCGGGTAATAAAGTGTATGTCAAAGGCGTCATAGTTGGCGTCATATGTAATACTTAGGTGCTGTTCCCACCCGTCGGAAGCAGGCAGCAGGGGATCCATAGGAGCTCACAGGATACCTGCCTAGCAGACATACTCAGGGGGTCATTCCAACCCTGGCGGTCGGTGATAAAGCGGCGGCCAACCCACCAACAGGCAGGCGGTCAAAAAAATGGAATTCTGACCCTGGCGGGAACCGCCAACACAGGCCGCCACTTTAACACTCCGACCGCCACGGCGGGACAAACAAACAGCGCGGCGGTCACCGCCAACAGGCAGGCGGCAGACAATGTACCGCCCACCCTATCACAACTCACCAATCCGCCACCTTTTCCGGGGCGGGAGCCCCGCCGATAAAAACACGGCGGAAACAGACTACGAACGGGAAAACGCTCACCTCTAAACACTCCACGAGGAATCTGGACAGCATGGAACCCAAATTAAACATCCTACCAGCCATTGTCTACCTGCTTATCTACCACGAGTACGAACGCCGGCGCAGACGACAACGTTGAGTACTGCACCTACGACACAGGGGAGGGGGGAGGAGGAAGGGTTACGGGCACACACATACGCAATACACCCACCCCCCCACCCCCCCTCCAAATACCTACACACCATTGCCGAGCAACAAGTCAGAGTCACACCCCCCAAACCCCACGGAATAATGCAAAGACAAAATCAAATGAACATTGAAATTGAAGTATATAATAGCACAAATGAAGTAATGTGAAATATGAAATAAGAAAGATACAAAATAAGGAATGAACATAGTAAAAAATATATACATATGCAATAAGTCCTGCCCATTCTGTCAAAGTTCCATAGTCCGTGGGCCAATGTGCACAAACACAGGGGCAAAGCCCACACAGGAGACACGAATCCATTGGAGAGAACACTGCTGGGGCATCAGATGACAAAACTACAGGCACCTCAGGGGGAAGGGAAGGGGGGGCACCTCAGCCACATGAGTCCACGATGCCAGATCCACGAGGGGCCTCCATGCCCACTGCGCAATCCTGGGGAGTGCAAAGCCACAGTCTCACAAGTCTCTACAGTGGGTGGATTGCCCACTGCGCCATCCTGGGGAGTGCAAAGCCACAGTCTCACAAGTCTCTACAGTGGGTGGATTGCCCACTGCGCCATCCTGGGGAGTGCAAAGCCACAGTCTCACAAGTCTCTACAGTGGGTGGATTGCCCACTGCGCCATCCTGGGGAGTGCAAAGCCACAGGCCATCAGATGGATTATTGACTCCACTGTCAATGGAGGAGGCACGGTGCCCAGAGTGCTACGTGAAGCCCTGCTCGACACAGACCCGGCACTGTCAATGGGCCAGCGGAGCTTGAGACGGCGTTGCCCAGCGGAGCGGTGCCTGAGACGGCGGTGGCCAGCGGAGCGGTGCTTGACAGGAAGGGCCCAGCGGAGCGGTGCTTGACAGGAAGGGCCCAGCGGAGCAGTGCTTGACAGGAAGGGCCCAGCGGAGCGGTGCTTGACATGAAGGGCCCAGCGGAGCGGTGCTTGAGACGGCGGTGTCCAGCGGAGCGGTGCTTGACAGGAAGGGCCCAGCGGAGCGGTGCTTGACAGGAAGGGCCCAGCGGAGCGGTGCTTGACATGAAGGGCCCAGCGGAGCGGTGCTTGAGACGGCGGTGTCCAGCGGAGCGGTGCTTGACAGGAAGGGCCCAGCGGAGCGGTGCTTGACAGGAAGGGCCCAGCGGAGCGGTGCTTGACAGGAAGGGCCCAGCGGAGCGGTGCTTGAGACGGCGGTGTCCAGCGGAGCGGTGCTTGACAGGAAGGGCCCAGCGGAGCGGTGCTTGACAGGAAGGGCCCAGCGGAGCGGTGCTTGACGGGAAGGGCCCAGCGGAGCGGTGCTTGAGAGGAAGGGCCCAGCGGAGCGGTGCTTGAGACGGCGGTGGCCAGCGGAGCGGTGCTTGAGATGAAGGGCTCCTGTTCAGCGGTGCTTCTCACGGCGGGCCCCTGTTCAGCGGTGCTTCTCACGGCGGGCCCCTGTTCAGCGGTTTCCTCACGGCGGGCCCCTGTTCAGCGGTGCTTCTCACGGCAGGCCCCTGTTCAGCGGTTCTCCTCACGGCGGGCCCCTGTTCAGCGGTTCTCCTCACGGCCGGCCCCTGTTCAGCGGTGCTTCTCACGGCGGGCCCCTGTTCAGCGGTGCTTCTCACGGCGGGCCCCTGTTCAGCGGTTCTCCTCACGGCGGGCCCCTGTTCAGCGGTGCTTAACACGGCAGGCCCCTGTTCAGCGGTTCTCCTCACGGCCGGCCCCTGTTCAGCGGTGCTTCTCACGGCGGGCCCCTGTTCTGCGGTTCTCCTCACGGCGGGCCCCTGTTCAGCGGTTCTCCTCACGGCGGGCCCCTGTTCAGCGGTGCTTCTCACGGCGGGCCCCTGTTCTGTGGTTCTCCTCACGGCGGGCCCCTGTTCAGCGGTGCTTCTCACGGCGGGCCCCTGTTCAGCGGTGCTTGTCCTGTGTTTCTAGGGAGCCAGACCTGGCCAAGACTCCCCGCTCACTCGGCATCCGGCGGTCGCGGGGCCCTCCTGTGATGGAGTCCTGGGCCCGTGGGTGTCGTCCGTCACACCCGGAATGGGGCTGGTGGGGCCCTCCTGGGCAGCTCGGCTGCTGCCTGACTCCTCCGCCCTGCTGCCCTTGACCTCCTTCGCTGAAGCTCTGTGGCCCTTGCCTCCCTTTGATGATGTGGCAGGTGACGGGGCATGGCTACTGTCCTTGGTGGCAGCCGTCTCAGGCTTGTTGCGCCGGCCCTTGTTCTTTTTTGTCCTCTTCCCAGGGGGTGGGCTGGCTGTCCCCTTGCTGCTGGGCGATGTTCCTGTCCTAGGAGCTGGTGGACTCCAATAGCCCGGCACTATGGTCACAGTAGATGCCGGGCTGGTGGTGGCTGAGGTGCTGTTTGGACTCTTACCAGGTGGAGGGGGTGGGTCAGGTGAGGCAAAGAGGTCAATTTTGGAGGGGAAAAGTTTTTTAGGAGCCATGGGAAGGGTAGGTGCAGTGGGTATGGGAGTGGAGGAAGAGGATGTGGTTGTAGGAGAGTCAAGTGTGCTGTCTTTGGGTGCAGGTGCTTGTGACGGAGGCTGTCGGGAGGTGGATGGCTGTTGGGTGGGTGGCTGCCTGCGTTTGTGTGTTTTGGAAGAGGGGGTGACAGACACACTGGGAGAGGACACAGGGGACGTGTAAATGGCAGTGGGGGTGGTGACTGCACGTGTGCGGACTGTAATAGAGGGTGTGCTGGTGATGGAAGTACTGGATGTTGGTGGTGTGCATGCAGGTGTGAGTGGAGACGTCACAGGGAGGGAGGAGGGAGATGAGGAGGTGGGGGACACAGAGGTGGTAGTGACTGTTGGCATGTCTGCATCTGGATGTTGCGTGGGTGAATGCTTGTGGGATCTGTGGTGCTTATGTCTGGATGAGCTGCCCTTGGGTGTTGAGGTGTGTGCAGGCTGGTCTGATGGTGTGGATGGGACAGGCAGAGGAACAGGACACTGGGACTGGGTGGAGGGAGTCAGAAGAGGGAGGCTGGAGACAGGGACAATGGCTGCCGTCAGTGCTGAGGCCAGAGCGTTGAACGATCACTGATGGGCAGCCTGACCCGAATGAATGCCCTCCAGGTATTCGTTGCTCCGATGCACCTCCCTTTCTACACCCTGGATGGCATTCAAAAGGGTAGACTGCCCAACAATGATGGTCCTCAGGAGGTCAATGACCTCCTCACTGAGGGCAGCAGGGGTAACTGGGGCAGGGCCTGAGGTGCCTGGGGCGAAGGAGATGGCCGGCTTCCTGGCCGAGCGGGCACGGGGCGAACGCGGAGGGGCTGCTGGGAGGGCGGGGCTGGTGCGCTGGGTGGCGGCTGTACCTGTTGTTGCGGTGGGCACGGATGTTGCCGCCACCACAAGGGAGCTCCCTTCCGAGGACGTGTCGGTGTCGCTGACGTCGCCACGGGTCCCCGTTGTGGAGCTCCCCTCGCCCTCCGTCTCACTGGTGTACTCAGGTTCTGTTGCATGGCCCTCCGGGGCCATGTGAGATGCAGTTCCCTCGTGCGCCGATGCCACTTCTCCTCCGCCTGATGATGCTAATGCACACATGAACAGGAAGACAAAGAAAATGGGGGGGGGAGAAATGAAGACAGGTTGAGTGCATGCATTGGCGGCACCGTTGGCGGAGAGGACAGACACAGAAGCCCCCTGCACTACGCCGCGCACTCGGGGTACACTACTCAGTTATTATGACTAGGCCTACAGGTCAATGGACGACAAATGCACACATGGATGAGGCCGGACCATGGATAGCTGTACTTGGCACCCTACAGAGGTGGGGGGCGGGGGCACAGGGCCATGCCTAACGGAGGGGCTAGCCTACAGAATGCGTCCTGGCCTAGAGATAGCCCCAGCCGTCCTCCCCCACCCAGACACCTTCACTGCGCGTAAAGATAGCAGATTGTGCTGATACTCACCCCCTTGTGTCTGCTGTGATGCCCTCACGCGCCCATCCAAATCGGGGTAGGCCACCGCCAGGATCCGGGACATCAGGGGGGTCAATTGGCGGCTGGCACCCCTCCTACGTTGGGAGGCCATCCCCAGCAGAGACTCGGCGGTCTTTCTGGTCCCGCGGCGGATGTCCTCCCACCTCTTTCGGCAGTGGGTGCCCCGTCTGTTGTGGACCCCCAGGGCCCGGACGTCCTTGGCGATGGCACGCCAAATGTCGATCTTCTGATGGGCGCTGACCTATGTAACATGTACAGGGTTGAAACATAAATAGCATCACTTTTCTGCCTGGTCAATGTGAGTGGCCCCCCCCCTCCCCAACCTTGCCATGTGGCACATGCTCTCATCCTTCGTGCGTTGCACTCCTCATTCGCTCCCATCCCCACCATCTTACATCCACCCCACTCAACACAGGCATAGCCCATTCAACGTGCATCCTGTGTACTATCCTGTTGGTCTGGAGGACCGTAGAGTAGCGCATACTGGGGGAGGACCCCATCAACAAGTTTCTCCAATTTTTCTGAAGTGAAGGCAGGGGCCCTTTCCCCAGTCGCAGCAGCCATTGTATCTTCCAGACCGAGGTCACAGCAGCACTTGCAGTATAGGTCCTCTCCTGTGGATGATCAGGTCTCGAGTGATTAATCAGATAGAAAATGGCGGTCACGCCCGCGGCGGTGCATACCGCCGCGGTGCGTACCGCGACCGCCGGCGCACATCGTCATTGGCTACTGAAACCCATAGGGTTCAATGTTAACCAATGCGGCTTAACCCCGCGGTCTTTGACCGCCTACCGCCACTGTGTGCCACGCCAGCGCATTGACCTCACATCCCACTGTCACACTTCACAGGTCAGGCAGCTGCCATTTCAAGGGCCCACATGGCTTGATTTCTACTGCGTCACACAGGCCTAGGCCTTGCATCAACACTCATACAAGCCTTTCAATGCATAGCGAATCGTGTACTGTGCAAGCTGTGTGAACGAACCTGTGGGTTGCTTGACTGTGTGCTCCATGTTGTCCTTCCTAGGCACCGTCCGCTGGGACTTGCGAGGAGAAGGAGGAATCCTCCCGTGTACCGACCGCTGGTGGGCCTGTCGACAATGGAAGAACGACATATCATTCTTACATACCGGCTTGACAGAGCAACTATACATGAACTATGTGCCCAGCTGGAGCCAGACCTGATGTCCCCCATCCGCCAACCCACAGGGATTCCCCCTCTGGTGCAGGTTCTGTCAGTACTTCATTTTTTGGCAAGTGGGTCTTTTCAGACAACAGTGGCCATATCATCAGGGATGTCTCAGCCTATGTTTTCCAAGGTTTTGTCCAGAGTGATGTCTGCCCTGATGAAATACTTGCGGAGCTACATTATTTTCCCTGAGGTGGGCGAATTGGCTACAGTGAAGGGTGATTTCTATGCCCTTGGACATATCCCCAACATCATTGGTGCCATTGATGGGACCCATGTGGCTTTGGTTCCCCCCAGTGAAAGTGAGCAGGTGTACAGGAACAGAAAAAGTTATCATTCGATGAATGTCCAGGTGGTCTGTTTGGCTGACCAGTACATCTCCCATGTAAATGCAAAGTTCCCTGGGTCAGTGCATGACGCGTATGTCATGCGAAATAGCAGCATCCCGTATGTGATGGAACAGCTACAGAGACACCGTGTGTGGCTAATAGGTGACTCTGGTTACCCCAACCTGTCGTGGCTACTGACCCTAGTGAGGAATCCCAGGACAAGGGCAGAGGAATGGTACAATGAGGCCCATGTGCGAACTCGGAGGATAATAGAAAGGACCTTCGGCCTCCTGAAGGCCAGGTTTAGGTGCCTGCATATGACAGGGGGATCCCTTATGTACTCACCAAAGAAGGTGTGCCATATCATCGTGGCCTGCTGTATGCTGCACAATCTTACTTTGCGACGCCAGGTGCCTTTCCTACAGGAGGATGGTCCAGATGGTGGTGTTGTAGCAGCTGTGGAGCCTGTGGAGAGTGAAGAGGAGGAAGACGACGGGGACGACACGGACAACAGGGATACAGTCATACAACAATATTTTCAGTAGCACACAGGTAAGATTCACCCACGCCATATTACATTTACTTAAGGCCTCATGCGTCTGTACTGTCTGTGTTTCCCCCCAGTTCCCGTTAACTGATTTGTGACTTTCCCTTCCCTTTTCAGAGCTGTATGACCCACTGCGTGACTTCTGCTTTGTTTGCCCATGGACTAAAGCTAATTGAAATTGGTATGTTGTTGTCACAAAGTTACTGGACATTATTGCACCGTTATGTGTAATACATTTGTTGAGAATAAAAGCAGACTCCTGTTATTTGAAGTGCAATAAGTGATTTATTTGAAGTGCTACATATTCGTACATGATTGTCAAACGGTGATGGGTGTGGGTGGAGTAATGTCCATGGCAGAGTCCTGTTCTCAGTCGCACAGGTGCATTGTCCATATGCCTGTGGAAGGATGGAGCAGGGGCAGTTCAAGGTTGGACAGGGTGACAATGTGGGACAGTGGGATAACATCAGGGGGTATCTTATGCTGGTGGGGGTCTTGGCATCCTACTCTGTCTTCTTGTGAGATCTCAGGTTCCGCTTGCGGGTGGTTCTTCTTCAGCAGGAGGTGGGGTTCTGGTGGCCTGTTGTTGTGTGGGGGCCTCCTGTCCACTAGTGCCGGCGGAGGTGGTAGGCTGTTCCTGGCCTGGGCTAGTGACAGGGGCCCTTTGTGGTGCCACATGGTCCCGCAATGTGGTGACTATCTGGTTAAGGGCCAGGACGATGGTCCCCATTGCGGAACCGATGTTCCTCAGTTCCTCTCTGAACCCCATGTACCGTTCCTCCTGCTGTGCCTGGATCTCCTGGAACCTGGCCAGTACCGTCGCCATCGTCTCCTGGGAGTGGTGGTAAGCTCCCATGATGGAGGAGAGGGCCTCTTGGAGAGTGGGTTCCCTGGGCCTGTCCCCCCCCTGTCGCACAGCAGCCCTCCCAGTTCCCCTGTGTTCCTGGGCCTCTGTCCCCTGGACGGTGTGCCCACTACCACTGCCCCCAGGTCCCTGTTGTTGTTTTTGGTGGTGGGTCAACCTGGGTGCCCTGTAGTGGCAGACACACCGCTGATTGACGTGTCCTGGAGACAGAGGCATGGGCCCGCTGGGTGGGAGCTGTGCTGGTGTTCCCAGAGGGGGTTGGGTCTGGTGTAGCCTGTGGCTGTCTGTGGGGAACCGACTGTCCAGAGGTCCTCGATGGGCCAGGCTGGTCATCTGGGTCCAGGGAGACAGAGCTGCTGTCATCGCTGGGGGCCTCTTCTGGGGGTGGGATGGACATCTCTGTACCCTCCGTGGCGGTGTGGTGGCGTTCGGGTCCTGCAGGGGTATGAAGGTATGGTTATTGCTTCTGTGTGTGGCATTTCGTGTGATGGGTGGGTGTCCGTGTACCCAAGTGCAGGCATTCCCTTGTGGGGGCTTTTGTGAGGGTGGGTTGTGGGGGTGATGTGTGTGCGCAGTGGGCATGCTTTGGTGATGGGTGTCCATGCTTTGGGGACGCATGCAGGGCTAGGTATCGGGATGGGTGGGTTGTGATGGTGAGCCATTTGCAAGGAGTTGGTGTGATGGGGGTGGGGGTGAGGGTGGGGGTATGATTTGGCATGCAGGTGGGGTGGGGGTGGGAAGAAGTAGTTAAGATTTGACTTACCAGAGTCCATTCCTCCGCGTACTCCTGCGAGGCCCTCAGGATGCAGGATGTGCAAGACTTCCTCCTCCCATGCTGTGAATTCTGGGGGAGTAGGTGGGGGCCCGCCGCCAGTCTTCTGCACCGCAATGTTGTGCCTTGATACAATGGAACGCACCTTCCCCGTAGGTCGTTCCAGCGCTTCCTAATGTCATCCCGATTGCGTGGATGCTGTCCCGCCGCGTTGACCCTGTCCACTATCCTTTGCCATAGCTCCATCTTCCTGGCAATTGTGGTGTGCTGCACCTGTGCCCCGAAGAGCTGGGGCTCTACACGGACTATTTCCTCCGCCATGACCCTGAGTTCTGCGTCACTGAACCAGGGATGTCTTTGGGGTGCCATGGGGTGGTGTGGATGAGATGTGGGGTGGCGTTTGTGGTGATGAGTGTGGTGCGTGTGGTGGTGTGTGGTGTTTGGTGCGTGGATGTTGTGTGGGTGATGGTGTTGTGTGCCTCTGTGTTGTGTGATTGTCTATTCTGTGCTCTCTCTCTAGCCTTCGTCATTAATTTCGGGTCGTAGGGGTTTGTGGGTGATGTGGGTGTGTGTTTTATATTGTATTGGGTGTGTGGGAGTGGTGTTAGTATGTGTATCAGGTGTATGTGTTTAAAAATGACCAATGTGGCTGAGTTTTCTATGTGTGTGTGTATTTTGACCGCGGCGGTGTGTACCGCCAATGAAATACCGCGGTTGAAAGACCGCCACGTGGATTCGTGTGTCGTGATAGTGTGGGCGTATTTCTGTTGGCGTGACGGTGGAGGTTTGGTCATCGCAATTTTTTCGCCGACATTTGGTATGGCGGACTTTTGTGGATGTCGGGTTTTTGGCGGTTTGGCAGTTGCGGGTCAGAATTACCGTGGCGGTTTACCGCGGCCGCGGCGGTGTTATGGCGGTCTTCTGACCGGCGGTAAGCGCCTTTTACCGCCGAGGTCAGAATGACCCCCTCAGTGCATATTCAGGGCCTATACCACAACCCTGAAACAGCCCCAGCTGAGGTGTTTGTCGGCTTCTTGACGCCATGCCTAGGTCCACCAGGAACTACTGGTTTAGGTTCCAGTCAATGGGGTGAGATGTCCTTGCTGTGTTATTGACGAAGAGATTGCCTAGTCCTTTTCTGAAGCACTAGAAATTAAATAAATGCCACATTCCATTTTCCGTCAACTACAAGCCATGAGCAATTGGGGAAGCAGCTTTTATCACGTAGGCTAAACAACCAGAAGCCTTTAAAACAAAGGCTTTATAATGAAAATACCTGTACAACGAAAGGCTTTCACAACGTAATTTTTTATAGTGATTATTCCTTTACAACGGATGCCTTTTACAACAAAAGTCGTGGAAAATGTAGTTATATTGCAGATAAGTAAACAGCTTTCAAATATATTTATGTGTGCACATATACATATATATGTATATATATTTTAAATATATATGTGTGTATAATTTAAAAAATATATATACATATACGTGCACATATATATATATATATATATATATTCTAGAAGTTGAAGGAATATATTTCTACTACAACGTTTTAGCTTCCGCCTTCCTCAGGTAGTATAAGATGCTGAAACGTTGTAGTAGAAATATATTTTTGTTCTTTGGAGAGATCATCTCTTTGAATCACTTCTTTCTTGCTTATATATATATTTTATATTATCTGTAGGTTTTAGGGTGGATATAGGTTTTTGGATGGTAAGGGAATTTTTAGGGTTTCGGGTGGTTATGAGTTTTGGGTGCTAAGGGATTTTTTAAGTTTTAGGGTGGGCATGAGTTTTTGGGTGGAAATGAAACTTTTAGGGTGGTAAGGGAACTTTTAGGTTCTAGGGTAGGTATGTTTTTTTTGGGTGGTACGGGAACTTTTAGGTTTAGGGTGGTTATGGGTTTTTGAGTGGTAAGGGTAGTTTGGGGAGGGTAGAATTTATTTTACGGTTCGGAGGTTATTACTTAAAAGGTGTGTGCATGTGTGTGTGTATATATATATATATATATATATATATACATACATACATACAGATACACGCCATTTTCATTTGTTTGTACCAAGCACTAAGAATTAAGAGTGCAGTGACCGGACAGCATCGGCAGAGCACTTGGAGGAGGGGAGAATCGACAGACTCCGGTATTTGGAAAGAAGGAGAAAAGTCTCTGCTAGCTTTGATAAAACAGTTGCACATCTATTGGGGGAGAGGAAAAAAAGAAACACGTGAGTATGGGACATTGACAAGTTTACTTACGGAGAAGTTTAATTACGGAGAAGTGAACAGGAAAGTTAATGAAATTGTGGAGTGGAGCTTTAAGGGACTGTGGATTGACTTCAGAACAAAGCAACAAATAAAATACAAATGCAAATTAAACGGATTGACTGAAAGAAGTTAGACCCCTGGAGAATGTTGAATGCTCAGATAAGGTCTACTCCATGTGAGCTGAAAGAAGAAAGAGGGGCTTATCAATGGTTTCGCTGAGGTAAGAGAAAAAGGAAAAACAACTCCATTATATCTATTCTCTCTGACTCCCTGCTGCTTCATTGTAGGATAAAAATATTGAGACACAGTGTTGAAATCCTGTGAGGGAAAAGGAAATGGCTGTACCAGTGTATCCCCCTCCCCCAATTCCCAAGGAGCATGTAAGCAAGCATATTCTGATTAGTAGAATCACTCATAATTGATAAGCTTGAAGTGGAAAGTTATGTGCAATAGATTATAGTTATTTTGGTGTGATTTCACCAGATCTGGCTCAACCAATTGATATTGCAATACAGAAAATATTTATAAGGAATGTATGTCGGAACAACGCATGCCGGAACAACGCATGCCTGAACAACGAGTTCGGAACAATGACCGCGTTATTACCAATAATGCCTTTACCACGAATGCCTTAACAAGATTTTTCATTGTAAAGGCATTCCTGGTAAAGGCATTAGTGATAGGCATGCATTGTTCCAGCATGCGTCCCCCCTGTTCCCCCACCCCCACCCTAAAAATTACTGCGAACCCCCCACCCCCTCCCCTAAAACCACACCAACCCCCCACCCTTGCCCCTAAAACTACCCCAACCCCCACCTCGTCCCTAAAATTACCGCAACCCCCAAAACCTAAAACAACCCCAACCGCCACCCCATCCCAGAAACCTAAAGTACCCCAACCTCCACCCCTAAAACCTAAAACCACCCCACCCCTAAAACTACTCCGAGCCCCCCACCCTGCCCCTAAACCTAAACCCCCCAACCCCCTCACCCCACCCCTAAAATTGCCCAACCCTCCAACCCACCCCTAAAACCTGAAAACCACCCCAACCCCACCCCTAAAACAACCCCAACCCCACCCCATCCCTAAAACCTAAACTACCCCAACCTCCACCCCTAAAACCACCCCAACATCTCCGCCCCTAAAACTAAAAATACCCCAACCCCCCACCCCGGCCCCTAAACCGCCCCAACGCCCCCTCCCTAAAACTAAAACCCCAACCCCGCCCCTAAAACTAAAAATACCCCAACCCCCCCACCCGCCCCTGAAACTAAAACCCCAACCCTAAAACTAAAAATACCCCAACTCCCCACCCCGCCCCTAAAACTAAAACCCCAACCCCCCACCCCGCCCCAAAAACTAAAACCCCACCCCCGCCCCACTTATCTGACCCGACCGCCCACCCCTGCCCCTAAAACTAAAACCCCAACCCCCACCCCTAAAACTAAAAATACCCCGACTCCCACCTCCGCCCCTAAAACTAAAACCCCAAACCCCCCAACTCCGCCCCTAAAGCTAAAAATACCCGGACCCCCCACCCCTCCCCTAAAACCCCAACCCCCCACCCTCTGCTGTAAAACAAAAAATACCCCGACCCTCCACCCCCGGCCCTAATACCCCAACCCCCCACCCGACCCTAAAACTAAAAATACCCTGACCCCCCACTCCACCCCTAAAACTAAAACCCCAACCCCCACCCCCAAACTAAATATACCTCGACCCCCCGCCCATTAAGAAATGCTAAAATCTCACACAGCATGTTATTAAAAGAACTTGAATAAAAGAATGAAAATAAACAAATGGTGTGAGAAAGCAACATTGAAGAGATATATAGAATGTGGAAGAATTCTGAAGGAATTTAGGATTTTTGTATTGCCAACAATCAATGACATAGATGCTGATCTATTTAAACGGTGGCGGACAAACACAGTGGAATGCTCTATGAAATTTATGCAGACATTTATCATGCAAGCATAGCGAAAATTAGAAAAGAATTACAAAGGATAAAAGAAATTGACAATAAATTAGGACCTGTCAGTACATGAGGGGATACTAAGAACATGCTGGGCAAAATGGAAAAATTTATAGAAAAACATGAAAATGAGATACAAGTTAAAAAAGAGAAGACATTCAATAGAGGTAAGGTAGATTATTCTATGGGAAGGATATACATATTTGCAAGACACTTTGACTTCTTTCATGCCAAACAAAATATGGATAAGACTATTGAACAAGATAGAATGGTATCTAGTGTTGAAAGCTCTGGTCTACGTTTGGGGCACAAGCTCCCCTCAATAAAAGGGCCAGCTCTGGACTTCACAGGGGAAGTGCATGTCTTCACCATTGAAACAAGAAGGACAGGAAGAGGCATACAAAACAGACAGAGCACAAGCAGATTAAAGTGGAAGAGGCAAGGAAGGAGGAGGCGAACAATAGATCCAAATGAGTTGGGAAATCAAGAGGACTTAGAGATAAATCTGTCCTCAAGGTCATTAGAAGACAAGATTATAAGACAATTAAATAAAGGATTGGCTTTTTGCCCCATGGTTCAAATGGACTTAGCAACTGTCAGAATTGATCGATATGAATTTTCCAGGAAGTTAAAATTGAAACAAATTCTTTGCTTCAAAAAATCAACAAAAGAATCGAGAGCAGAATAAAAAGCTTCAAGATCTCCCTCCCATTAATATTGCAGAGATGGAACAACTAAGAAGTATTTTTGAGTTGGAAGAGGAATTAAGAGAGAGTACTGCAAGGTCAATTCCTGAAAACCTTTCTGATCAAGAATTCTGCCAAAACATAAGTATTCCAACAGATTGAACAGTTTTAAGTGAATGTAGACCGAAATTATGGTTCTGTCCCCAATTTCCCATGGGGAATAATGTAGACCTTTTTCAAGAAGTGATGGCAGATGGGTTAATGAAGATGCTTAGGAACCTACAAAACATAAAAAGACCAAAATGATGCAAGAAGATTGGGAAGCAATAAGAGACTTGAAAAATGAAGACACAATCATCATTAAAGCATCATATAAGGGGGTAACATTGCAATCTTGAACCGTAAGGAATACAATAAGAAGGCTAAGAGACAACTCAGTAACAAAGGAAGTTACATTAAGTTTGACAAGAATCCCTTGGATGAGCAAATGGTAGAATATCATCAGAAATTAGAAAGATGGCAAGACAGAAGTCTATTAGAAGAGAACGAAGTGAGGTATCTTAAGATAGGCCATCCCATCATCCCAACAATATACTTTTTACCGAAAGTACACAAGAACAAAACAAATCCACTGGGATGGCCAACTGTAAGCTCCGTATGGTCAATGCTAGAGCATACCTCTAAATTTGTGGATATATTTCTGTTTCCCTATGTTTGTAGTCTTCCCTCTTATCTGAGAGACTCCATGGATTTCCTCAACCGGATCAATAATGTACCATGAAAAAAAGAGTACATTATAGAAACAATTGATGTGGTCTCTCTATACACCTCAATAAAACACAAAGAGAGACTAGAGGCTTGCAGATACTTTTTAAGAGCTGGGTCCATCAGTGTAATGGAAGATATCGAGATGCTTTTGGAGATGTTACAATATTGTCTGACCCATAATGTCTTTCTGTTTCATGGTCTGTGCTATTTACAAAACGGAAGAACAACAATGGGTACTTCTTTTGCACCAATGTTCGCCAATGTTGTGATGGGATGGTGGGAAGCGGAAACCATCTGGCAAGAAAGTAATGATAAAGACTCGGAACATGTGATATTATGGGTTTGTTGCATCAACAATCTGTTCCTTATTTGGGAAGGAGAATAAGAAGCGCCAGAGAAATTCATCATCTCACTTAATAATAATCCACAACAATTAAAATCTCATATGAAAGAAGCATGGCTAATATTTCTTATTTGGCCATTGGTGTTGATGTAAAAGACAATATGATATTGTAATTGTAATTGTATTTATATAGTGCTTACTACCCCTGACGAGGCATTGAAGTGCTTTTTGGCGAGTAGTATGCTACTCTGGAACCCAAGAGGAATTAGTTTATTACGAGTTAATTTGAGCAGAGGATATGTGAGTTTGTTAGTTGGATTGACTAGAGTAATGGAGGGATGAGGAGGGAAGAATCCAGAAATCTTAATTGGGAGTTCATAATAATAGGATGAGGCTTGGAATTGGTAAAGGAGTATTGGAGGAGGGAAAAGTCTGTGGAAAGGGTGAGGGAGATCATAGTAGGAGGAGGGGTTTTGGATGAGTGAAAGGTGAGATAAATGAGGGAGAATTTAGTAGGATTGTTTGGGAGATCATGGTAGTAAACTGAGGTTTTAGGTGAACTAGATGCGGTAGAGGAGGGAAGAGCTTAGTCAGGGTTCTCTTGGAGATGAAAGTAGTAGAATGGGTTTCGGATGAGTCAGAGTGGGGATTGAGGATAGATTGATAGACACATGGGGTGATGGGGAGAAAGAGTAAAGCTTACAAGAGAGCAAATTCATATTATTTTTATTTTTTTAATTTTTTTTATTTATTATTTAAATTATTTAAGGTTGAATTTTATTTATAGATTTTATTTTACTTATGTTTATTTAATTTTTCTCTAGTACATTAGTATTAGAGAAATAAATAAATAGATATGTAAATACATAGTAAGGGAATATATGTACAAGCAATATAATAATGGGTACAATAATATGAGTAGAAAAGTAGCATGTATAACCAAAGACTTTCAAGATTTGTAATATTTGAAGTTAATTAATAGGTGTACTTTTCTGTTACAATATTGTCTGACCCATAATGTCTTTCTGTTTGATGGTCAGTGCTATTTACAAAACGGAAGAACAACAATGGGTACTTCTTTTGTACCAATGTTCGCCAATGTTGTGATGGGATGGTGGGAAGCGGAAACCATCTGGCAAGAAAGTAACGATAAAGACTCGGAACATGTGATATTATGGGTTTGTTACATCGACAATCTGTTCCTTATTTGGGAAGGAGAATAAGAAGCGCCAGAGAAATTCATCATCTCACTTAATAATAATCCTCAACAATTAAAATCTCATATGAAAGAAGCATGGCTAATATTACTTATTTGGCCATTGGTGTCTATGTAAAAGACAATATGATATTGTAATTGTATTTGTATTTATATAGTGCTTACTACCCCTGACGAGGCATTGAAGTGCTTTTCGGCGAGTAGCATGCTACTCTGGAACCCAAGAGGAATTAGTTTATTTCGAGTTAATTTGAGCAGAGGAAATGTGAGTTTGTTAGTTGGATTGACTAGAGTAATGGAGGGATGAGGAGGGAAGAATCCAGAAATCTTAATTGGGAGTTCATAATAATAGGATGAGGCTTGGAATTGGTAAAGGAGAATTGGAGGAGGGAAGAGTCTGTGGAAAGGGTTAGGGAGATCATAGTAGGAGGGAGGGGTTTTGGATGTGTAAATGGTGAGATAAATGAGGGTGAATTTCGTAGGATTGTTTGGGAGATCATGGTAGTAAACTGAGGTTTTAGGTGAGCTAGATGCGGTAGAGGAGGGAAGAGCTTAGTCAGGGTTCTCTTGGAGATGAAAGTAGTGGAATGGGTTTGGGATGAGTCAGAGTGGGGATTGAGGATAGATTGATAGACACATGAGGTGATGGGGAGAAAGAGTAAAGCTTACAAGAGAGCAAATTCGTATTATTTTTAATTTTTTTATGTTTTTTTATTTATTATTTAAATTATTTAAGGTTGAATTTTATTTATAGATGTTATTTTACTTATGTTTATTTAATTTTTCTCTAGTACATGAGTATTAGAGAAATAAATAAATAGATATGTAAATACATAGTAAGGGAATATATGTACAAGCAATATAATAATGGGTACAATAATATGAGTAGAAATGTAGTATGTATAAGCAAAGACGTTCAAGATTTGTAATATTTGAAGTTAATTAATAGGTGTACTTTTCTGTTACAATATTGTCTGACCCATAATGTCTTTCTATTTGATGGTCAGTGCTATTTACAAAACGGAAGAACAACAATGGGTACTTTTTTTGCACCAATGTTCGCCAATGTTGTGATGGGATGGTAGGAAGCGGAAACCATCTGGCAAGAAAGTAATGAAAAAGACTCAAAACATGTGATATTATGGGTTTGTTACATCGACAATCTGTTCCTTATTTGGGAAGGAGAATAAGAAGCACCAGAGAAATTCATCATCTCACTTAATAATAATCCACAACAATAAAAATCTCATATGAAAGAAGCATGGCTAATATTACTTATTTGGCCATTGGTGTCTATGTAAAAGACAATATGATATTGTAATTGTAATTGTATTTATATAGTGCTTACTACCCCTGACGAGGCGTTGAAGTGCTTTTCGGCGAGTAGCATGCTACTCTGGAACCCAGAGGAATTAGTTTATTACGAGTTAATTTGAGCAGAGGATATGTGAGTTTGTTAGCTGGATTTACTAGAGTAATGGAGGGATGAGGAGGGAAGAATCCAGAAATCTTAATTGGGAGTTCATAATAATAGGATGAGGCTTGGAATGGGTAAAGGAGAAATGGAGGAGGGAAGAGTCTGTGGAAAGGTTTAAGGAGATCATAGTAGGAGGAGGGGTTTTGGATGAGTGAAAGGTGAGATAAATGAGGGAGAATTTAGTAGGGTTGTTTGGGAGATCATGGTAGTAAACTGAGGTTTTATGGGAGCTAGATGCGGTAGAGCAGGGAAGAGCTTAATCAGGGTTCTTTTGGAGATGAAAGTAGTAGAATGGGTTTGGGATGAGTCAGAGTGGGGATTGAGGATAGATTAATAGACACATGGAGTGATGGGGAGAAAGAGTAAAGCTTACAAGAGAGCAAAATCATTTTTTTTTTTTTTTTAATGTTTTTTAATTTATTATTTAAATTATTTAAGGTTGAATTTTATTTATAGATTTTATTTTACTTATGTTTATTAGTATTAGAGAAAAACATAAATAGATATGTAAATACAAAGTAAGGGAATATATGTACAAGCAATATAATAATGGGTACAATAATATGAGTAGAAAAGTAGTATGCATCAGCAAAGACTTTCAAGATTTGTAATATTTGAAGTTAATTAATAGGTGTACTTTTCTAACATTCATTTACCTTTCCTCAATTTTTGAATAGCGAAATGCTTATAATAAAACATTTGATCATTGTGATATAAAAACAAAAGCAGGGATTCAAAAGTATCAATTATAACAACTTATCTGGGAGCTATGCAATGTCCCATGAACATGTTAAGCATAGAATAATATACACATATATATATGTATATATATATATATATATATACACACACACACACACATATATATATATACATATACATACACACACACATATATCTATACATATTTCTCAAAGAACTTTACATATCTAGAAAATACACATAATCAGATTATAAATATTTATCAACACAGGCATGTGCAGTCCACTGCTGTTTGAACATGGTGGTTATGAAGGAAAGAGAGAACTCTTGAATAGTTTTCTGAAGGAAAGATAGCCATCCATGGATCTTATACTTGGGGGTAATGAATTCTATACTTTGGCTCCTTGAACAGAGAAGGATGTACCACCTGTTCTCTTTTTCTTTTATAGTGGTGTTTTAAGGTGTGGTGCGAATCTTAAGCAGAGGTTTCTCTGTTGAATGTATTTGGTTATTTTGTTTCTGATGAAACATGGTCGTGTTCCATGTATAGCTTTATGAGTGATACAAAGCAGCCTGAAGTTGGATCTTCTGGCAACAGGTAACCAGTGCAGTGCTCTCAAGGTAGGGGAGATGTGGGCTTATGGCTTTACATGTAATAGTAGCCTGGCAGCTGTGTACTGAATATGTTGTAGATTTTTCAAAACAGATGGAGATGATCCATGGTAGAGGCCATTGGCATAATCCAGTTTGCATAGTACAGGAGAGATAGGAGCCTGCACCTTGTGTGGAAATCTGTGCGGGCAGAGATGCTTCGCATTACCTTTAAGGTGATGAAGCTTGATCGTGCTAATTTGTCCACTTGGACATTCATTGTTAACTTTAAGTCCGTGGTAATTCCAAGGTTTTTAGCTTCCTTGGATACTTGAGGAGGTGGACCAAGATCGTCAGGCCCACACTGGGTCATTATTTTTGAGTATTTCCATTTTGGAAGAATTTAGGGACATATTTATACTTGTTGTGCACCAACTTTGCATCATTTTTTTAATGGAAATTCTGTGCAAAACTAACACCATATTTATACTTTGGTGCTAGACCCGTCAAGCGCCAAATTTATGCAGTTAAAGTCATTGTTTGGACGTGGAAACCTACATTCCGTCACTGAGATGCAAAGTAGGCATTCCAGTGCAAAAAGTAACTCTGTGGCCTTAGCGTCATATTTATCCCCCGTGCTAAAATCATGCACAGGGGATGAGGGGTCAAATAATGGTGCATAGCTGGCTTTTCACCATTATTTAACAGCTGGGTCAGGGCAGACGTTAGGGGACCTGTGGGCCTATTTCCATGGTGGAACACCATGGAATCCCACAGGGGCCCTCCCCATGCCGCAGGGACACCCCCACCCACACCAGAGGGACAGCGGAGGATGGGGGACTCCATCCCAGGTAAGTATAGGTAAGTATAGGTAAGTACAGGTAAGTGTTTTTTGTTTTTTTAAAGTGCCATTGGGGTCCTTGAAGTGGGCCCCCGTACATGTCAACGAGTGCAATGGCCATGCCCAGGGGACCCTGGTCACCCTGGCTATTGGGGTGGTGGGCATGACTCCTATCTTTTCCAAGACAGGAGTCATGTGGTATAGACGGTTTTGCATCAGAAAATTATACTAGGCTGGTTAGAGTCATTTTTTTCACTCTAACTTGCCTAACGTCATTTTTTGGTGCAAAACCCCCTTCTTCCATTCCGCTCGCCCAACCCGGCTAACATCATTTTTTTTACTCTAGCCTACCCTTTGCACCGGCTTGTACCATTCCATAAATATGGTACCCGGCTGGTGCTCGGAAATGGTGCAAGCCGGTGCTAAACGTTTTGGTGCAAAACTGTGTTAGTGCAGTTTTGCAACAAAAAGTATATGTCAGGGCCTTAGTTTGAGATGGCTCCATGTCAGCAGTTGATCAACGGCTCTGAGGCAACAGAAGATTTGTGAGTTTTCAATGTCTTTGGGACATTCCAATTTAAGTAGTATTTGTGTATCATCTGCATAGTTTTAGCATGTGAGTTGAAAATCATTGATCAATTCTGGTAATTACATCATGTGGATGTTGAAAAGCATGGGTGAGATGATTGATCCTTGGGGAACCCCTGCTTTTGTGAGGTAGGGTTTGGTCGAGAAAGGGGGAGAATATATAATATTAGTTCTGTTTTGAAGGTAGGTGTCACAGTGTCCTTTCCTTGGGATCTGCACGTTGCTGAACAAAAGGCCCACTTCCCAGCATCACAACTCAGAAAGCTATTATAGCACAGAGTTATGATGAAGCCAGGTGGGGGGAAGGGAATTAGGGTAGGGAACTGCAGGGAGAGAGATCTGAAAATAAAAGGTTAAAACAAATATGCATATACTCATTCATTGCAATATAACTCATCAATAGACTCTTGACTAAAGGCGTCTCTGTGATATCAGATTGAGACCTCTTTTGAAGTGAAGGTAAAGCCCCTTCTTTAAATCATGGAACAAGAACAAACTACAACCTCAGAACCAAGAGATGGCAAGAGCTTTGGACTATGGTCATACTCTGAATATCAATCCTGTAACAACTATGCATTCATAACATAAACTTTTGATCATAGCCTAAAAATTCTCAAAGACTTAAATATGCTTTTCACATATTATGCTTTCCAAAAAACAGTGAAACTATAATTTGCTTATCTCCAAAAATGCTTTAACATTTACAACTATAGGCCTGAAAGTTTTACTCATTGAACTTGAAGCACTTTATTTGTTGGGCAGAAGCGCCTTGTTTATTGTTCATGAAGTGCTTTGTTTATTATACATGAAGCAATTTATTTCTTATGCCAGAAAGCGCTTTCACTTGTCTTATCTGAACCGCTATGCTGGTTATGCTAAAGGGCATTCTACTCATGTGGCCTGAATTACTTTGATTGCTGTGGCAAGGGCACTTTCCTCATGTGGACTGAAGCACTTTGATTGCCGTACCACAGGCGCTTTATTCATGTGGACTGAAGCGCTCTGACTACTGTGCCAAGGGCGCTTTACTCATGCGGACTGAAGCGCTTTGATTGCCGTACCAAGGGCGCTTTCCTCATGTGGACTGAAGCGCTTTGATTGCCGTGCCAAGGGCGATTTACTTATATGGACAGAAGCACTTTCATTGCCGTGCCAAAGGCACTTTACTTATGTGGACTGAAGCGCTTTGATTGCCGTACC
This sequence comes from Pleurodeles waltl, assembly GCF_031143425.1. Classification (NCBI taxonomy): domain Eukaryota; kingdom Metazoa; phylum Chordata; class Amphibia; order Caudata; family Salamandridae; genus Pleurodeles; species Pleurodeles waltl. The sequence goes on along the minus strand of NC_090445.1, from coordinate 1,408,162,536 downwards.
AAGGGCGCTTTCCTCATGTGGACTGAAGCGCTTTGATTGCCATGCCAAGGGCGATTTACTTATATGGACAGAAGCACTTTCATTGCCGTGCCAAAGGCACTTTACTTATGTGGACTGAAGCGCTTTGCTCGTTGTGCTTAGGGGCGCTTTACTTCTGTGCTCCGGAGCGCTTTGATCATCGCACCAAGGCTGCTTTACTCTGAAAACTGAAAACGCTTTGCTCGTTGTGCTAAAGGGCGCTTTACCTTTTGGAAGTAACAACTCCCTTCAAGATTGGGCTCATCAAGACATTACCGCTACGAGTATGACCTACTCGTATCTGAATTCACCATGGAAACAAGGATACTCCGATTTGCCATCAATCTGTCATGCAGGAAATCTGCTCTTCTTCAGAGGATTCCCCACGAGGTCTGACTGCATCGAAGTCTTCAAAATAGTGAGCAACGTGGTTGGGTGTGGCTGGGCTTTATAGGCCTGCCACACCCCAAGATGGTTGCTGCCTCTAAAAACATGGGAATTGTAGTCCCTTCATAAAATAGCACTGATAAATGCATCTTGTCCATCAATGTTCTGACCCTGCAGCTACATGAGCTTTACCACAGGGCAGACGATGCTGATGGCCACTTTTGGAACAAGAGGGGATGACAAGTGGTGCGCATAAAGTGCTGCAAATCCGCACAGCTGAGTTTCAGGCGGGACCTGGACCGCGCACAGCCTTATTCCTGACAGTAGGATATCATGAGGTCGAGAGCAGTCCCTTCTATGCTGCCTTCGTAGAGTCATTCCATTAGGGTGTCATGGTCAACAGTATCAAAGGCAGCTGAAAAGTCCAAGAGAAGTAGTGCAGCAAGTCCATTGGGGTCGACTATGTTTTTAAGATCACCCCAGATTGCTATGAGTGCCGATTCCGGTGCCTCTTCCTGGGCGGAATCCAGTTTGGTAGTCTGAAAGTATGGATTTGTCCTCAATGAATTGTGACATCTGGGCAAATGCTGCTCTTTCTATCAGTTTGTCCAGGAAAGGTCCATTTGTGATGTGTCTGTAGTTGCTGGGGTCCTGTGGGTCTAGGTTTTTTTTTTTTAATAACAAACGTATGTATGCCTTTTTTAGGTCTTCAGGAAATCCTGTAGTTAAAGAATTATTGATGATTCTTCTTACAAGTGTGATGGCAGAGGTAGATAAAAGAATGTTCTTGAAGATGTATGGTGGACTAGGGTTAGAAGGGCAATCGGAAGGCCTGCTTGCTTTAACCAAATCCATAAATTCATCTTGTGATATGTGTTTGAGGACTGCAGAGGCTGGGTTGGTTTATTCGTGGAGGGGATTTTAGGAAAGGGGTTAGTGCTGATGGTTTTCTTCTGTTTTAAATAGGAGTCCAATATATCTACTTTGATTGTGTAAAGAGTTGCCAGTTTGTTTGTGAAATTTTGAGTAGTGGGATGACTTCCTTCCACACATTTAGGTTTTTAAAATTAATTGAGAATTTTATAAAATTCTTAAGTTGTAGATTTAGCTTTTTAAATTCTGTCTGCGTAGCTTTTTTTTCGCTTTTTTGTTTGATGGTTTCTGTATTCTATTAAGCTTGTGTAGCTGACGTTTGTCTTGAATGTTGTTTGTTTTGAGCCATGCCCATTGCAACCTTCTGATTTGTTGCTTTATATTTTTAGGTTCTGTGTTTCTCCAAGGTATTGGTTTTCTTTTGTCCTGTTTAGTGTTCCTGTGTGGTATCTAAAGCTTCCTGTAGCCACTCATAAAGTTTTGGAACAGAATTAGTTGCATCTAGATCTGAGTTGGCTGTTAGGCGTGTTTCTAAGTCTTCAAAATTGAGTTTCCTCCATGGTTAATAGACGCATGTATGTAAGTTGTTATGGGGTGTGTTGATTTTGGAGTTTTATGTTGGAAATGGTGGTCTGACCATGTGATTGGTGGCTCTATGAACGGTAGCTAGATCAGGCTTCGAAAAAATGACATCTAGGATGTGAACAGCGATGTGTGTGGGATTGTGTACAATCTAATGTAGATTCAATGTGACTAGGCCAGTGGTGATAGCTTTTGGATGGGGCATATTGGGTTTGTCAGAGCAAACGTTTAGGTCCCCAAGAATGCGTAGGCTTGAGTATAATGTTATAAGGTTTGAGACTGTATCTAGAAAAGTGTCTGGGAATGTTGAGTTGGTAGGTGGAGGTCTGTAAAAGATGAGAAAGTTACAGGAAGAAGCTGGTGTATGGTTGCATCTGGTGAGGAGGACCTCACAACCGTGCATGGAAATGTTGTCTGTTTTACTGAGATTTATTGTTTGTTTCAATATAATAGCAAGTCCACCTCCTCTCTTGCCTATATGGTTTTGTGTGATGGTTTGATAGCCCAGAGGAATGGCTTCATGCAACACTAGGGTCATGTAATCTCCTAACCATGATTCTGTAACTAATAGTAAGTCAGGTTGTGTGTCCATGAGCAGGTCGTAGATGTGGTGCTTGTTTTTTCAGAGTGACTGACCACTTATGAGCAGGCAGTTAAGGAAATGTGTGTTTGTGACAGAGTTGTTTTGTTTTGGAGAAGGGTGAGCAGTCCATTTTGAGCTTGTGGCAGGTGCGTTGTTAGTAGTGATAACTCTGTGAGGTTCACCATAGTCCTCTTTTACAATATAGCGTTCCTCATCCAGCAGGATTAGGAGGCATTTTGTTGTGTCTGTATGTATTGGTGATGGATTTGGTGCCTGTGAGAGACATGAAGAGTGTACTTTTTTTTGTAGAGTAGCCTTATTATATAATAGACAAGGAGATGCGAAGTTGTTAAGAATGACATGTTTATTTTGAATGGGTTGGGGTGGTGAAGGGGCATGTGGGTCATAATGTAAGGCTTTAAATTTTGCAATGGTGAGAGGCCGGTGAATGAATGTTGCTGTGTTGGGGTGCTTGTGGTAGATATTTGTGAAGAGTGAGAATGCAGGAGGGAAGATTGGTCAGGATTTTTATTCTTTGTGTAGTCATGAGGGTGAGAGTGGGTGTGATGGAAAGTAATTTGAAAGTTTGTGTTATTTTGATGTGCTGATGTGTCTTGTCTGTTTTGTTTTTGTGGAATAGTGAGAGGAGATATTGATGTAGTGGTTTTTGTGAAGGATTTGTATGTGAGTTTGTTCTGGTGAGTGGTATTGGAATATTACAGGGGTGTTGATGTATTTTGTAGAAGAGTGTATGTGGTGTGTAAGAGGGAATGGATGTGGGTCAGGGGTGTTTGTGTGAGTTTTGATCACTGGAAGAGGTAATATGTGGGGTGGAGTGGAGTGTAAGGATTGTATAGTTGTGTGTAATTGGTGAAGAGAGGGGGAGGGTGTTTGTGTATGCTGTGTTTGAAAGCTGGGAAGAGGTATTGTCATGATAAAAGAAGGTCTGGCAGGAGCAAATGGAGGATAGTGCTGTTGGTTTGTAGGAACAGGGAGCGTGTATCTGAATGGTTGAAAATAATGTATAATGTGGTTTTGTGTTATGTGGGCGATGGCAGGTTGTGTTAGTTCAAATGGACAGAGTAGTGTTTTCTGTGAGACTGAAGGTGATTTACTGTAGCAGGTGTGGTGGATATGTGTATATGTGTGGTTTTGTGTGGGTTGATGGGGCATTGCAATATGTATGGTGTCAGTTTGGGATGCAAGAGTTGGATGTCCGCAGATAATGTGTTTGCATGTTGGTGGATGTGTGGGAGTAAGGTCCTTTCTGGTAAATGGAAATTTGGTCAGCATTTCTGGCCCTAGGTCCGACCTGAACAGTCCCAAACACGCAAATGCCCTTGTCCTCTCTGCCCTTATCTGTGATGCCCCAGCTGAGAAACCCTGAGCCCTAGGCTTAAATAGCCCTATTGGCCAATAGAAACCTAGTCCTAACCTTAACCAATCAGATTTGTAACCCTAAATCTCACAACCAATGGGAGGCCCAGCCCTGTTCCCCAATCATAACCCTAGTCCTCATAACCAATCACAACACTAACCCTAAAACCGCAAACCAAAAGAAACCCCAAACCTAGTACCATTCACAACATAACCCATGTTTGTTCGATACCAATACAGAGCCTATGGTGACTCATCTTTAATTCCCACAGACAGCTCTCCTGTGCTCTGCTCTTAGCAGGATCTTCCTCCTCCATTGTGAATGGATATCCAGAGAGGTCTGAGAGTCCACTTGTACAATGTACAAGAATTCATAGGAAGCCAACAAGTGTGAATAATCCGTGACACGCAAACAGTGGTCATCCCCCGGCCTTGAAATGGAGTATACCATATGGTGAATTCTTGAGGGTCAGATGTAACTGTTCAGATGAAGTTGAACTTGAAATACGAATGGAGGATATGTTTCAGCGAATTACTCTACGAGGTTATCCGGATTCAGTCCTGAAAGATGCCATGACCAGGGCAAAAAAATGTAAATGGGATGAACCCTTGATACCAAAGAAAAAACGCATCCCTGAAAAACCTAATAAAGAAGAGATCAGATATAGTATGAGATTTGACACTGCAAGAATTTGTTAAAGAATAATTGGAACCCTCTACGACTAGATGCGACATTGAAAGGAATATCATCAGATCATTCACAAATCACTTATAAGAAAGCACCATCCTTGGGGAGCACTTAACAAAAAGCTACATGGCTCCTCAAAATAGACGTTGTTCAAATTGGTTAGAACAAAAACAGATTGGATTTTGGAAATGTAGTAAAAGCAAGACATGCTCTATTGGATGAAACATGAGTATATTTGAACAATACAATGGAAAAACAATGAAAATTAAAGAGAAAATAACCTGTGAAACATTGTTTGTGGTTTACGTATTATACTGTGGATGTGGCAAGAAATATATGGAGAGTACTGTGAACAAACTAACACTCCAGCAACTCAGAGCAATTAACAACAAGGAAACAACATACTCCATGGCAAAGCACAGTTGGGAACAACACAATTGAGATCAGACAGGGTTAAAATATTATGGTATACAATGTAGCAATAGAAATCCCAGAGAAGGTGATCAGGAACAACATTTACAGACAGCAGCGTCTGAATGGATAACCCTAATGCGAACTGAGAATCCATGGGGGCTAAATGCAGATGCAGAATTACATGTCCATCTGTGAATCAAAGCAACAAGAAATGTAGAATCAAGAAAATGATATGAGTGCACTCCAGATATGAAATATTGGAAAACATATGGAAGATGGAGGAACCATATAGTCTATTAGGATGACATGATCACTGGATTGAGTTCTCTAGCAGTAGAAGGAATGGATTATCAAAGATGGGCATACACATGTAGTTAATGCAAAGTACTTAATAATGAAATGACAAATGTGAAAATGATGAAAAGTCATGAACCCGAAACTGCATTTGCACTTTAATCATTTGATCAGCCATATTGCTGATTAGGGTCCTTTGGACCATAACATTCGTTATAAGAGCATATGCACCTTGATTAAGCACTTTACTTAAAATGAGAAATGTATTTATAAGATTAGTGGTACTATAATAGCCTAGAGGTCAGGAGCTTAAATCTGCATTTGCACTTTAATTTGATCAGCCATATTGATGATAAGGGTCCTGTGGCCCATGACATTTTCTATAAGAGGATATGCACTTTGATTAGGAACTTTATCTAGAATGAGAAATGTGTTTATAAGATTAGCGGTACTGTAACTAGCTAGAGGTCAGAAACTCAAATCTGCATTTGCACTTTAATTTTTTGAGCAGCCATATTGTTCATAGGGGCCTATGGACCATGACATGTTTTTTTATAAGGGCATATGCACTTTGATTAAGTACTTTATCAAAAAAGAGAAATGTATGTGGTAGATTAGCGGTACTGTTACGGCCTAGAGGTAACCCAAATCCTAGATTTCTTAAGACCGAAGCAGGAGATGTAATGATATTAGTGAAGAGAGATATGTGCAAATACCCCTTTATGAAGTGCAATGTGATCAAAATGCAGACATTATGGATCAAACGTTTAGATAAGATTTAACTGGGTACTTTACCATGAATGTTGAGAATAAGAAAATAAGAACCAGAATGCTGCGGATGTGAATATGATTTGAATATATGATTAAATAACATTGCTGAGGGAATGTTGAAATAAACCAATACAGTCCAAACAGTACTCCCATGTGGAAATCGGAACGTTACCGGGTAATATAGAACATGAGGGTTAACGCTCTAGTATTTGTGCAATGTGTGTGAGGTGGGGTGCATTCATGTAGTAAAAGGCACTCTAGATCACAGAAGTCTTGGCCAGTCGAAGGCTTTGGGCCGAAACATGTCACCAATTTCATTTATTTGCACCAAGCATTTTATGACTCAAACTAAACAAACAAGAATTGTATTACAGATTTGGTGGTGCTGCCGTCTTTTTTCAGGACCCGAAAGGCAAAAGGGTCCTAGGTGGAAGAAAATAAGAAATATATATATATTTATATGTGTATAAAGGGTTTGTACTGGCTTGTTAAATACTTAGATCATACATTAAATGGTAAAGGCTTTTGCTGTCGAGGCATATTCATTGTAACACTTTTCTTCTCAATAATTTTACTGCAAGTGTTGCAGTGATAATACCAAAGATCCCATGGAGGATGTCATCAATGATATAGTATGTGGACTAATTAGCTATGCTTGGCAAACGCGCAAGTTATAGTTACTTGAAATAAGTCTAACTAGAATTGCTGAATTTCTATGGTTTTGTACAAGTAAATTCAGAACCTAAATATAACGTCCCCTTTGTTTTTTCAGTGACTTTTCATGGTTTTTAATGTAAAGCAATTTTAATTACTATACCCTTGCACAGTGGGATTTGGATTTGCCCTTGTGCAAGGGTTTGGCCACAGAGCTTGTCTCTGTCACTGGATTTGAGTGGGTGCGTGAGTTTCTGAGTGGGTCTGAAAGTATGTGTGTATGAGTCTATGAGTGGGTCTGAGTGGGTGCATGAGTATCTGAGTGGGTGTGTGAGTGGGTGCATGAGTCTCTGAGTGTATGTATGAGTGAATTAATTAGTGTATGAATGAGTCTGTGAATTTTTAACATTTTTGCATATTAGCGAATATTCTTGAATATCCTCAAATATCCTTCAATATTTAAGGATAGTAGAGGATATTCTACAATATCATGTATGGTGATGAAAAATCATTTTAAACCCATAATGTGACCCTAAAACTCCCCTATATTACACCCGGGGTGATTCTACCTCCACCCAGACCCCTTATACCCGTTAACATTTCTATTTTCAGCCCCTGGGACCCTCTCCCATAACATCAAATGGAGAATGCAACCTTCTAGTCAGGTTGTGGCCTGCCAAATGCGGAGCTTCTATTCACACACGCATTCACAAAAATTTGCAAATGCTCACCATTTATTTGTGGCCAGAGATATACGCATTTGGATTTTCCTTAATTTCTCGTAAACTACTCAACAGATTTACACCAAATAATCAAAAGCACAATCTGCGTACCGAAAGCTAGGTTTCTGCTAAATTTGGTGTAATTTTGTCCAGCGGTTAGGGCTGTAGTCCTGTCTAAAGGTCCTGTGGGAATTAACATGGGAAACACAACTTTTTTGCTACCCCCCTTTTTCTTGGTTCCCTGATTGACAGATCACCACAAAACTTTCTCTGCGCAACAAGAATCACCAAGACACTTCTTTTCGAAAAGTTTGTGAAGATCCGTCAAACAGTGCCAAAAATATAAAATATAAGCAAGTCAAAAAAAGCTTTTTCTTTGTAAACATGGTTCTAACTAAAACTATCAATGACTATCTATCTATCTATCTATCTATCTATCTATCTATCTATCTATCTATCTATCTATCTATCTATCTATCTATCTATCTATCTATCTATCTATCTGTCTCTCTATATATATAGTTACAATTGCTAATGCTTTTATTTACCAATGATATGTATAGACCTGTACTGTGTCCTACAGGATGTAATTCTCTTGTATATTTCACACTCCATAGCCATAGGCACAGCTTAGGAAGCAAGAAAACACCCATGTTCGGTATTTTTATTCAGTAAAAGACTCTATCAAATCTTTAAGTTTTGGACACATGCTAGAGAGGAGTGTTCTATGCCAGAATGTTTTAAGGACGGATGAGCGATATCCTCATGGACTTGGCTGCCTGAAAACATGGGGTCTGTGCTCCTTTCACAAACGCCGACTATGTGAGTATTTGGGTGCATTTCTATATGGAGTGAAAATACAATATAGGGATCTGTTAGTCCTTTCATAATATGTTAGGTTTAGTTTTTCATTCAGTCTTCTACTATTCACCTATGTCAATATTTTAAGTGTTAAATAGGGTGCCTAACTGGTTTGCAGCTATCACTATACTATTCATTCTCTTTGATATAGAAAATGGGAGGCTGGACTTGGAACCCAACACAGCCCTAGCAAATGTTGTCAGACCAGTCTCTGTATGGTGCATAGGGACCAAGTGAAGGAAGCAAGACTCACCCATACCAAGGGGCTTCAGGGGGTACTCTCCACGAGAAAAATTAGGACAGAATGTCAAAAATGGTGCATTTAAGAACACATTTTAAGGTCACAGCACACCTGTCTTGTTTGTTGGACATCTTGGGGACTTTCAGAAAGTTGACCTAGGAATGCATTCCATTAGTTGATTACCATTGGTGTTGCGGTTTGTAACTCACACTTTCTGGCTTACCATTTGTTAGTTTTATTTGCTTTAGGATCTTCAGGTTCAGCTCGTCCCTCTCTTTTCAGAAACAGTGTTTATTGAATCCTTCCACAAACTCACTTTCTGTTAACAGGCCTTTAAATATTGTACTTATCTTGTCACATTTGCTGTGCATTCAAAGACCGAGGTCAAATGTCAAGTGTTGTCTTACAAGGACTCTTGTTTAATTTTGTGACTCTGACTTCAAAGTGAGATCATTTATGTGACAATCTTGCTGGATACTGGGGGTTTGAAAGAGTTCTTTTCTAGCAAACAACATTTAAACAAACGTACAAGTATTTCTTCAACTAGGTGGTACAATCTTTACGCATCTTTATCCGTGCACTATATAGTTTTATTGTAAGACTGCATGCCTTTGCAAATGTAATAGTCATTTCAACTGAAAATGTGTTGTCTGTATTGGCAGTTTCTTACCACACCATGAATACTCCTCTCTAAGGCACTACACTCTAATCTGCACCACTCCACTTTACACCACTCCATGTCACTGCACTCTGCTCCACTGCACTCTATGCCACTTTACATTATGCCTCTCTACTCTACCCTGTGCACTCCACTCTATACCAATTCACTCCTTGCCCTTCTACTCTACACCACTGCACTCTAAACCACTCCAGTCTAGGCCACACCAATCTACTATGCACAGCTCCACCCCAGGCCACTGTACTCTAATGTAAATTGCAACACTGTACTGTTCACCACTGTATTCTATGCCAATACACTCTATGCCAATGCACTTTACTCTGTAGCACTCAACTGTATGCCCCTACACTTTATGCAATCCACTGTATGCCACTCTAACCTACTCTGCACCACTGCACTCATGCCACTGCACTCTACACTACTTTACTCTACGACATTACTCTCTAAGTCGCTCTATGCAACTGCACTCTAACCTGCACCACGCCATTCTGTACTCCTTCACTTTACTCTGAAACAATCTACTTTACGCCATTGCACTCTATTCCACTCTACTTCCACTCTGCAAGACTCCACTGTATGTCAGCGCAGTCTACACCACTCTGCTCCTAACCACTGCACTCTAAGCTAATGCACTCTACACAACTGAACTCTGTTACTGCTCTTTACACCATTTCATTCTACTCTGCATCCCCGTACTCTATGCCACTGCACTTTTTGCGACACTACTCCACTCTACACCACTGCACTCTGACACTCCACTTTGTAACACTTCACTCTCTGCCACTGAACTCTACATTACCCTACTCTGCATTATTCCACTCTGCAGAGCTGCACTCTATACCACTATACTCTACTCTGCACCATTCTATAGTAGTCTGCAACACTCATTAAAACTGCACTCTATGCCACTCAACTCTACTCTGAACTCTGTACGAAAGCCCTCTGCATTACTCAACTCTACATTACTCTACACCACTCCACTCTGCGCCACTGCACTCCGTGCCACTCCACTCTGCGCCACTCCGCTCTGTGCCACTGTACCCCACTATGCACAACTCTCATCTATTCCACTGCATTCTACAACTCTGTCAAAAATGCTGCTAAATTAAATTCTACTGCACTCAAAGCCACTGCATTCTATGCCACTATACTCTGCAACACTCTACGACAATGCACTCCACACCAGTCCACTCTAGTCTATGGCACTCCAGTGTAAAGCACTCTATGCGACTCCACACTATGCCACTCCAATACACAACACTCTACTCCACTCTTTGCCATTCCACTCCACGACACTCCAGGGCATTCTCCTCTGTGCCACTAACTTTTAGCCATGCTGAACAGCAGCCACGCTGGTGAACAATATGGCCAAAACACATCAGCAAAGCCAATCGCTCAGGCATAGGCAATACCTATTAGCTTTGCCAATGCTTGCGCATTATGTAAATGATGACCTTGCAGTTCACCAGAATATGACAATCTTTGTTGGGGCCTTTCAGTGATTCCCTCAATATCACCCACCAACAGTGTCCCTCATCTCTCCATAGCCCCTCTTCCACATGTATTTCATTTGTTTTACAGCACCTCTCATACCATTGTGGGGTGTCAGAGTACTTTACATCAAACACACATACAGAGCGAACAAACCATACGTATAGAAAATGCTACATAAGGCAAAGGGGACTACAAGCAGCAAGATTCACATGTGATCTCTACTGGTCGACACTTTTGCTTGGTCTGGAGAATCACAAACTCGGGATTCAACATATAACACAGTGGTTAGGATTGGCTTTACTAATAGGAATTTACACAACCACCCCTTTTTTAGCAACATTAGGATAATGAAAGACTGGGCAAAAACATACGTTTCTAACATGTACCATGCAGTTTGCAAGCAGCTCTTTGATGGCAGTTCACAGCTCACTGTTCTAGATTAAGTTTGTAATATATGAAGTAACAAATGTATCGCTGTGACTGACCAATGCACATAAAACACAAGTCAAGTGGTCTGTGCGATGCACGTTCTTAACATATCTCAAAACACAAATACGATTGTAACATTTGAAATGCACACAAAGAAAAAGATCTCTGTGACAAAAGTAGTGACCCACCGAGCTATGCAAATTAAATGAAGTTCCGTGATCTGCAACCATGTTAACCCTTTGCACTACTTTATCATTAGTCAAAACTGCAACTAGACAAACACAGATGTCTCCAACAGGAAGATGAATTAAGAGGGGCATCTTAACGCCTTTATTGTTTCCACCAGCCTGGGTGCCTACCAGCTCATGTCCCCAACCAGTGCTTTGAAAATAAAAATGTGCCGGTGCCCAAAGCTCTCCTCTGAAAAATGTGGCTGGTGAAAAAATGTGCGAGCACAGTAAACTGAGGCAACGTATTCCTGAAACCATCTCGGGCCTCTTTAATCCATTTATTGCCACCCCCTGTTCTTTCAGCTCACTCTTGTAGCTTTCTGCCTTTGTGCCGCTTTTTTGTTTTTCGGTTCCTCCGACTTTCCCATATGTGTCTTTTGCTCGCAGTCAATGCTTCTGGCAGAAAAATAAGTGCTGGCCCTTAAGAATAAATGTCGATGTCCCGCACCAGAAACCAGTAGCTCACATTAAGCACTACCAACAGCATACATTTAAGCAGTGGCAGTTTCTACACGAGGGCGTCGGGGCTCCGCCCTCGTAAACATAACCAAAAAAAAAAAAAAGGTGAAAACAAACTCCCCTAACTCCCAGTCCCTTCCTAAAAGAAATGCACACACCTCTTTCTTGCTTGGGGCTGGGTCATGTGAGATTAGACTGGCAGGATCAGGCCAGGCCCTCCCCTGACTGAGTCTATGTTTTCCGGGCTGATAAGCTCACAGCCTGAGACCTGTGAGGTCATCAGCTCGGCACAGACATAGCTCAGAGGACCAGTCTCCACCCCCTAATTACGTGTAGATAAACTTAGCCCCGGGCGCTTAAGGTTGAAGCCCTGTAGCGCTAGGGGCTTCACGTCAGTCAGGGTAGTGGAGGTTGGTCACCCCACCCTTTCCCAATTCGTCACGGAGGATGGGTGTAGCCCTGTGACAAGTTGGGAAATGGTGGGCGGGGCTTCAGGCAGGAAGGCAGGGAAAATCGAGTCTGCGCACTGCGCAGCTAATGCACTGGCAAACACGAGGTGTTTGCTTCCCGCGCCTCCTGCTCCTGAGCAGCCCGCAGCAGCACGGCAAGTTAGCTTTTGATAAAAAATTCGCAAGAACGGGATTCTTATGTTTTTTCAGCTTTTATTTTTTTGTCTTTCATCCCTCGGTGGGTGGCTGTTCAGATTTTATTGCAGTAGCCGAAACCTCGGTGCCCTTCTGGTCCGTGCCGGCTATCTGCCTGATGAATTATTAATGGTGCATTAAACAGGGACTGGAGAGGGGCCCTGGGACGCTGATAATCAGGAGCTAATTGAGGAAGAAATGAGATACTGCTGCCATCCCGGAGCGCGCCTGCCAGTGCAGCGCCGCCATACTGAAGGTGACCTTGGAGTAAGTGAAGGGGGTTTCCAGGCAGTCACTGGGAACTTTACTCCTGCGCGGGGCCTTGGTGCTGCGTGCGAGGGATATCAAGGCAGGCTTTCCGTTACTGTTACAGGCTTCCTAAAAGACCGATGCCTGGGGGGTCCGAGCTGTGCAGCACTGATTGCTCTACAGCGTTCTCAGTTCCCATTCAGCGTGCTCTGTGTGAGTGATATAGTGCGATGTATATGGTAATCGGAAATGGGCATCGCCCACTGGTGCTGCTAACGACATCATCCTAAAGAGCAGGTTAAAACAAAATGCGTAAGTGTAATGCAGAGATGCGGAGCACCGCAGTTTGCCGAGGCTCTAATTGTACTTGTTAGCACATATTGCAGATCTGTACTATTTTTGCATCAATGTTTTACCTACAAACTTACCCCGACCACTAGGCAATTTATCATTAGGCCCGTGTCTACATCTGACTAACTCAGATTTTAAAAAGCGCTCCCAATCTTGGAATAGTATTCGAAATAAAAGCAAGAGGTGGGCGCAAATGTAAATGCGCAGTTAATGCCACCTGCAGCAACTGCAGCCGCATGCAGCTAGCCAGGGCTCCTGAAACATGCTTCGTTTCACCGTGGCAGATATAAGACATTTGTAACTACAAATATCAAATGCATCCTTTATACCCACAGCTTTTCTATTGTAACCATCAATTATTTTATACAAATGCTAATCCTGCCTTTAATTACAAAGAATTAGATGTACGCGGGATTATATTTCTATTCAGGAGCGGCTAGTGACTTTTGAAAGTGGTAGTTACACTTATTTGATGGGGGTAGAGGGCTATTATTAAGTTATTTCCGTTAGCCGTCCGTGAGCCCCGAGACCTGCTGCTCTTGATTCGCCCCACCACTTTCAAATGTCACCAGCCGCTCCTGCATTTAAGACTGAAATTGGTTCAACATGCACCCGGTCAACATTTAGCACTGGTAGGTGCCTGCTGTGTCGGTAGCTGGTGGTGGCTGGCCTGGGGTTGGCTGTTGGTCTGGCTTACTCTCTGCAGGAATGCACCATCACAAGGTGCAACTAGAGGCTGTGTGTGAAGAGGTGATGGAGGGATAAGAGGGCAGCAAGAGTGGAGGGCAGGATAAAATAATTATTACAGGGCTGTCGTTGGTAGCACTTTCTCATGTTACTGCAGATTGACGGCCCTGTGAGCAAGAGTTGATCACCAGGGGTTCATTTTTTATATTTTCTTAAAATAAAATAAAACAGTTGAGTGCACCTTTAGAGCTTGGATGGCCCCAGGACGCTGAAAATAAGGTGGAGTACTGACTGGATTAAGCTTGCCTACCGATTGTGTTACTGGGAGCAGATATTGCAGTACTGCTTCAAAACCTGCTCACAGTAGCAAAAGCAGCACCCCCATCCTTCCAGCCTCCCAGAGAAATGCCCAATGACCGGCACAGCCAGTCCGGCCTTGGCGAGAACCCTGTCTTTTTCTTATGCTCTGGAGGTCCAAAGTATCTTTATAAGTCCCAGATAATAAAGGAAATATACACGTGGGGCCAAAATATCCTTAGGCTCACCTCCAAAGACCCCTCACGTTAGTGAGAGCCAATCTCCTAGATTCTTTATTTTTCTAGTATCTATGAGTACATCTCTTATATGTCAAAGGACCTGTCTAGGCATAAGCCTGTAACTGACATACTTTTTCCTAGTATGAGAACATCTCTAAGATGTAAAAGGTCCTTCCCTAAACATGTGACAGCCTTTCCCAGATACTTTCCTAATTTTTACATGTGCATCTTTAGGTTGTAGAAGGACCTCTCATTAGACAGCTGTAATACTGAATATCGACCACCAAAATATTGAGGCACAAGAATATTGAGGCTAGGCTATGGATGGACAAAATATTGAAAGGAAAGTGTCTATGTACCTTTAAGGTTTATATATATATATATATATATATATATATATATATATATATATATAATGACTGAAAAAACAAAAGGTTACAGGGACGTTGTAGTTATGAGATAGAATTAAAAAAACATAGAAATTCACTTTAAAAAAACAATGGTTACAGGGTCGTTATAGTTAGGCTCACATTTTAAACATACCAAACCATAGAAATTCAGCTGTTGTAGTTATCTCAAGTAACTAAAACTCATGCCCTAAGGTAACTATAACTCACACCCCCGCCATGCAGTTTTTTTCGGCAAAGATTTTACTGCAAATATTACATTGATATTATCAATGATGTTATCAAAGATGTCCTGAGTGCCCTAATTTGTGGGATAATTAGCAGAGCATGGTGAGGGCGTGAGTTATAGTTACCTTAAGAAACAAGTTACAGTTACTTGATAAAACTCAAACTATAACAGGTGAATTTCTATGGTTTGGTATGTTTAAAATGAGAGCCTAACTATAACTTTCCTGTAACCTTTGTTTCTTTAAGTGGATTTCTTTGTTTTTTTAAATTGTATTTCCTAACTATATTGTCCCTGTAACTTTTGTGTTTTTGTGTGAAATTCTATGGTCTTCTTTACATATAGTAATTTTCATTTGTGTATGTTACTTCAACCACCGCCGCACATAGTTGTGCGTGCTGGCCGTTAAGCATGGCCTAAGGCCAACCCCTTATAAGCACACAACCTTGTGCCATGCACGGCTGGGTTTTCCTGCAAGGCCTGGCCTGCAACCAGAGCCTGCAGCTGGCTCCCCTTAAACACCCAAGCCCATGCTGCGCACAGCCCTTTGCCAGTACGTGGGGGGAGTTGACCATTGCCTGTCTCTCTGGGTGTGAGAATAGGTGTGAGAGGGTGTATCTGGGGCTTAGGGTGGCTGTGAGAGTGTGGGGTGCATCAGTGTCCTAGTGGGTGCATTAATGTCTGTGTAGGTCTGTGAGTGGGTGCATGAGTGTTTTAGTGAGTCTGTGAGCAGTTGTGTGGGAGTATAAGTGGGTCTGTGAGTAGGTGTGTGAGTGGGTCTGTGAGTGGGTGCATGAGGGTCTGAATGGGTCTGTGAGTGGGTGCGTGAGTGTCTGAGTGGAACTGTGGGTGTGTGCTTAAGGGTCTTAGTGGGTGTGTTAGTGGGAGAAAGAGATTGAAAAAGAGAAATTGATGGAAAGAGAGGGAGAGGGAGAGCGATAGAGAGTGTTTTAGGCTTTGATGAATAATATTCTTAGGATGAGATCTTTCGGGACTAATTGAAAAGAAAAATGTACTTGTCAGTTAAAAAGAGTGAGCTCACCTTTCAGTATGAACCTTAAACTTTTGAAGATTAAAAGAAACTAAAGAAGAATAAGGTCCACAGACAAAACTCGAGTAGAACACTCAACTTTTAGTGTGAAGGTCTGTGACCTTAACCTTTATGCCGTAGGTCACTCGTTACTGTGATGCGCTCTCTCTCTCTCTTCCATCTCACTATGGGATGGAATAGAGAGAGATTGAGAGAGAGTGACAGGACCATGGGGGGAGCTTAAATGCCCCCAGCGATCTAGCCAGCTCCCCTCATACTGCGGCAGCTGGCATTCCTCCCACAAGCAGGAAGCTACTTTAAAAGTCAGCTGCCTGCTTGTGGGAAAAAGGTTTTCTTCTGTTTCCCTGCACCCAGTGCCCCCCCTGCATTATTTTAGTTCAAAACCTCAGGTAGGTGGCAAAACCCCAGGGCTGCGGTGGTGAGCGGCATCCTGCATCATATTAGTTGAAAGTCCTGGGGAGGTAGCTGTCCCCAGGGCTGAGGGTGGTCCGAGGGGTCACCCGCCTTACATTTGTTTAACGCCCCGTAGAGGTGGTGAACCCCAGGGCTCCGGGGGAAGGGACTGGGCAGAAACCCCCATGCGAAATTTAATTACCCCCGGGATCTCAGCCACCCCGGGGCTGTTTACAAAACAAGCATGGGAGCCTGCGCTTTAAAAAAAAAACATTTCGGCAGATCTGCACCAACATTTTTATAATAAAATATGCTTTAGAAGCCCTGGTGGGTCCTTCTGAGACCCCAGCACCAGAGCAAAGGGGACCGGGTGACTCTACCCTGGCCCACTTTTCTTTTTGTTGAGTTTTTTTTCTGAGTCTCAGCTGAAGCCGAGTCCCAACATTGCTGCCAACACTTCCTTGTTGAAGTGTTGGCAGCCAGTCAGATCTCAGCACGAGATTGGGAGGGTTTGCAAAGCCTTCACGTCCCTATACACACAAATTTGTTTTCTCTTTGATTACTAAAAAACTACAGAACGGATTGCTTTCTGGACCAAGAGATACCTTTCTGCCAAATTTGGTGTAATTCCTTCCAGTGATTTGGGTGGTATCGCTGTTCAAAATCCCTATGGAAAAATGAATGGTAAAAAAGCATTTTAGGTCTCCCTCTATTTCTCAGCCCCAAAACTTTCCAGACAGCAGCTTACTTGAGTGTCAATTTTTTTGGGAACATTTTGTGAAGATTCACCAACGGGCGCCAAAGATATAGGCAAGTAAAAAAACACCTTTTCTATGGAAACTAGGTCCTAACTATTACTACCTAGTGGTGACGGCCAGTAGGATCTATATTATATATATAGAAATACGTATGTAGCTGTAACCGGGTGGTTCCCACCCCGGCTACACCACGCCAGGATAACCCGAAGGAAAGGTGCCCCGGGGACACCACAGCCGTCACCCCGGAGGAGGAAGTCCCTGGAAACCCGGAAGTCCTGGTTTCCCTCAACATAAAAGAGTGGCAACCGCCGTGTGCCGCGTCGGGAATAAAAGATGAAGAGCCGAAGGAGGACCGAGAGAGACGAGATGCAGAAGTCACCCAACGCTAGTCAGGGGCATCTGGCAGCGTGGGCTATAGAAGCCCCGGGAGGCACACAGACCACAATGTCCCTGGTGGGGCGTGGCTAAGGCTGGTACATTTGTGCCTGCAGACCAGGTATCGGGCCCTTTTGGGAAGGGAGGAGGGAGTGGGAGGAGGAAAGGGGTAAAAAGGGGCAGACCTCACGAGGGAAAACACTAAAAGCACCTGTCTGTCTATATTTACCGGAGTGTTCTTTCCGTAGTTTCTGTTTTTCCTTTTCTCCTTTTCCTTCTTCCTTATTTCTCCACATTGATTTAAGTGATAATATCAAAGAAGAAAAGTTGTGGACACACTCCCTTTAACCCACTGCACGCCACTCTGAGGGGGACTGTGAAAACAACAGTTCCTTTCAGTAACCGGTTAAGATTTCTTTCTTTCTTTATTTTTTTTCTCTTTATCTTTCTACTTGCTTTCTGGGTCCGGGGACAATCCTTGGCCATATAGGGAAGTACTCTAAATCAAGGGAGAGCACAACCTGGGCAGATAGAGAGCACGTAGGACTGGTGTAAACCAAGACCCCTCCCACCTCACCGCACTCTTCCCTTTCTAACCACACCCCAAGTTCCCTAATTCCGAGACTTACCTTTACTTTTCTTTTCCCCGTTTCCTACGCAGGCCGTCCATACCACTGATCCTTCACTCGAGCGGAGACGCCAGAGGCTTGTACCCGGAAGGACACCTGAGAAGAAGAACAGAGTAGACATTAAAGATAAGAACTGTTGGGACTTGGACATAATAAACAGCATAAAAAGGAAGTCTTCAGGAAAAATATAGAATAAAATCACCTTAAATTACTGATCTCACGACCTGTTTCTATTCTGTCCGCGTCCCGCTACACCCACACCTCGTACAGTATCCAAGGTACCTTTATGTGTAGTTAGAGTAAGAAAATCTAGACTTATGTACCTGTTGATATTTTATTTTCAATATTTTGTCCCATTCATATTCTGCCATAGATATTCAGTATGCCCACCGATTAGAGAATGGGCCAGATGTAATAGCACATGCCCTGCACTAAAATACTTTTTCTCCTAGCCATAAAAGTGTCTCTGGTAAAGGTGAGAGTCTCGTGCAACAATAGAAGAATTTGTGGAGGAGATGTGTACTATCTACTTAAGGACATGCTACACATTTCCTTGATTGACGATTCAGAACCATTAATCATGTAAGCCTCACGGATTGAGTGACTGTGATAACAATATTACAATAATTGATAATTGCCTGTGCTGAGGAATGAAAACCCGTTTTGCGAAGCCAGAGTAGGCCACGCTTAAATTTGATGAATGAAGTCAACCATTACAGCGATCAGTCATCAAATAGCACTCATTCCTTGCTGCATTTAAAATATTTAATAAAATTGCTATATGCGCCTGAACTCAACAAGGTGAAGAGTTAAAAATGTTACTTTGTTTTATTGTTTAATCTAGTAATTCACTTTGTAGAAATAATATGTGCACGTCCTTATTCAAATAAATTATGCAAATGCACAGATGGAGAGTAATTTATATTACTTTTCCATAGTAAACCTTAATGTTTGATTTTCAAAGGTACAGTATTTCAGTGCCTTGCATGCCCTAAAATATTTCCAATAAATGTAATGCCTTCCACACTTCTAGATTAAACTTGTCTTCAATCTGCCTACATAATATTCACGTTTGATTTACTGCTGGAAAAGGTTCAGTGTTTTTATTAAATCATGTTCCAGTTGTAAATCCAAATTATGTCAAACCTAAATAACATAATTGTAGTGTAGTCATTGTTCTCATACCTGTGACAGTCACGTCCAACACGTGTTTCTTGTGGGATGGCGATGATCTGTATGGTCCAGTGTGCAAAAGTGTTTATGTGTATTTAATGTCTCCGGAATATTGTCATCTATTTGCATACAGTGCCTTCAACTCTATTTGCATACAGTGCCTTCAACTAGTTCTCATCGTCTCTCCTGTAACAGGGAAATTCTGCACCAGGATGCACGCTCTAAATAAGGTGGTCTTTTCATGTAACACATCTGCGGGCCCTTTGGCAGATAGACAAGCGCCAATGACGGTGGAGCCAGTGGAAGCTTCCAGCTCACAGCCAGTGGTTCCACACTTCTGAATTGGGCAGGAAAATCATGGGTTTTAGCACGGCCGAAGCCCCGTCGATTTACGGCACGACTCTTGCTTCCACCAAACTTTAAATGTTCCCACTGGCCTCTGCAAACATAACTAATAACACACTTTAGGGAAGGATTTCCTCTAAGCACCCTGATGTCCAACAACCACTGGGGTGGAGGCAATTGTGGGCACTGGTATTACGAGCTTGAATTGAAATATTGCTTTTCAGGCACAATATTTCCTTGAAACGGACAACTGTACAAAAGATGCACCATCTTATTCACTGTGGGCAGGATTTATTGGGTTGACTCTATAAGAAGAAGTCAATGTGACCCTTATACCACAGAAGCAGGGGCAATTGATGGTACTAGAGCTGGTCAACCCTTGATAATCATTTTGCAGACTGTCATGGAAATGGTTTCAGTGAAGTAGGGTAATAAATAGGGATGAGACTAAGTTAGTCTGCTGCAAAGGAAAGATGATGTAGTAGAGTGTTTCCTGATGTAGTAAGCTGTTTCATATGACACTAGATTGAGGAAGGATGGTATGGCATGGTAACTGGCGAAAAATATCGATAGGGGCTTGTTATAAAAAATGATTTCGCATTTGGAGAAAAGTGTTCATGAGAATTTTGGAGGTCTGGGCAAGACAGAAGGGGAAGGACGAGGATGAGAAAATACTGTAACAATAAACAAGTCAAGAAGGGCCATAGAAGTGTTAAATGTCCTGTTGCTTAGAGCATTATTTTGAGAATGTTTTGGTGCATTGAAGGTGACAGCAATAACAGAGAGTACAGGTTACGAGGATTATGGAATGTCAGCAGAGGGGAAGAACAAATGGGAATTCGGCTTCAGGACAGCAAAATAGACTACAGGATCACAGGAGCGTTGACTCTATCAAACAAAATGGGAGAATACGGTCTGGGGTCTGTGAACGGTAAGGGCAACTAGCTAGCTATAATATATTCACCTACAGGGACATTCTTCCTGTATGATGATGAAAAGGACTTAAAGAACAGTCAGGAGCTGGAATTGTTGATGCGATGAAGGGCCTAGGAGTCAGTGCTTGAAAATCACAAGAGTTCAGCACTCCAGCACTCCTTCTTATAGGGATGGATGTAGATGTCAAGTAGGTGGAATTAGGAATGCACCAGAGTTGATGGGACAAGCGTGTGTAGGTCACACAGGTTACATACACGCCATAGACAAGCAGGTACAGCAGTGTAAATGTATTTTGTCTGTACCCTCATTCAGGGAGCAAATTGATCAAGGGAATAAAGAAATAAGTATGGATCTAAGAGCAATTCATAATCACATGGTCCATGGTACTCAGAGCAAAGAATCTACTCTACTTTTTCCATTAAACACTACAACAATACACACCACTCTCCTCTATGCCTCTAACTTTTAGCCATGCTGAACAGCAGCCACGCTGGTGAACAACATGGTCACAACACACTGGGACGCCAACAGCTCTTGCATAAGTGAAACCTTTTGACTTTGCCAATGCTTTTTCATTAGGCAAATTATGACTATACAGTGCACCAGGATATGACAATCTTTGTTGGGGCCCTTCAGTGACTCCCTCAATATCATCCGCCAACAGTGTCCTCACCTATCCATAGGTCCTCTCTCACATGTATTTCATTTGTTTTATAGCGCCTCTCAAAACATTGTAGGGTGTCAGAGCACTTTACATCACAAACACACAGACACACAGAAACAATGAATCATACGTGGGTAAACCAGTGTATAGGAAATGCTACATAAGACAAAGGGGGCTACAAGATGTAGGATTCACAAGTGACCTATACTGGTAGGCATTTTTGCTTGGTCTGGAGAAGCACAAACTCAGGATTGAACATGTAACACAGTGGCTGGGATTGGCTTTACCAACAAGAATGTATTTCTACCCAAGAAACCCCTTCCCTTTTTAGCAACACTATGTTAATGAAAGACTAGGAAAAGCATAATGTTCTAACATGTACCATGCAGTGTGCATTACAGCTCTTTGAAAGCAGTTCATAGCTCGCTGTGCTAGATTCCGATAGTAATCTGTGACCTGAACAGTAACAAACAGATCTCAGTGACAAAAGCAGTACCGTACTGAGCTATGCAAATACAGTTCTGTGACCTGTGTGCTACACATTCTTTGCAGCAGAAATATTATTAACTCTCTATGCTACCTTAGAGGAGTCAACATTGCTACTAGACAATTCTCCTATCTCTCTCCAGCAGGAAGATAAATCACCAGATACATTTTGACACTTTTAATGTTGCCTGAAAACTATTGGATGTACAAGGAACTCTGCATCCAGTGCTTTTAAAATCATAAAATATTTCAAAGCACAGTATTTGCCCAAGCTCAGTGCTTGGTGCGGTGGCACCAGTCAGATTGCACTAAAGCCAGCCCTGGGTAAGACTGCCGGGGCCTCCTGATGTACTTCGCTGGTAGTGCACCAATATGTTGCAGGGCTAAGGAAATGCAGGCCGTGAGGAAGCAAGGAAGAATGGTGGGTGCACCAGTTCCTCCTTGGTCTTGGTCCCATAAATAGTCTTGCATGAAGCTCTTTGATGGCAGTTCCCAGCTCACCACGCTAGATTAAGATTGTAACTTCTGAAATGCACAGTAACAAAATGATCTCTGTGTCAAAAGTATTAACCCATTGAGCTTTGCAAATAAAAAGCAGTTCCATGATCTACATGTTCTTTGCAGCAGCCATGTTGAAACACTGCATTACTTTATGATGAGCACAACTGCCACTAGACAAAACACTGACATCTCTCCAGCAGGAAGATTAATTAACAGGGACATCTTGGCACTTTTATTGTTGCCACCAGCAAGGGTGCCTACCAGCACGGGTCACTAACAGCATCAATTTGAGACTGAAATTGGTTGCACATGCACCCAATCAACACATACCACTAGTAGGTGCCTGCCCTGTACCTGGATGTAGATGTCAAATGGGCACAACTAAGAAAGCACCCAGGGCCGGCTTTAGGGTGGTGCGAGCGGTGTGGCCGCACCAGATGCTGACCTGAATTGTGGGGTGCTGACCTCAGGGGGGTGCTGAGTTTAGCAATGAATCACAAAATTTGGATTTAAAAACACCTGCTTAAAGGTTCCTTGTGCGTCCAGCCTTCAGGAAGCAATTAAAATGTCAAGATACGTCTTGTGAGTAATGTTCCTCCTAGGGAGAGAGAGATGGGAGTTTCGTCTAGCGGCAACTTTGACTCACCATAAGGTAGCGAGGAGGGTTAATATGCCTGCTGCAAAGAACAGAATTATATTTTATGTGGATAGCTGAGCGGACTAGGGAAGCCATTAATTACCTGTGCTTTAAAGCAATTTAATGTATGTGAAAGGGGAACTATGGAGAGATGAGGGGCACATTTGCCAGATGGTGGTGAGTGAATCCAACAAGATGGTAATGGGGTGGGGGTGCCAAAAAAGTCTGTCACACAGGGCGCCACTAGTGCTAAGGCCGGCCCTGAATGCACCAGAGTTGATTGGGCAAGCATATTTAGGTCACACCTGTTACATACATGCGCCATAGACAAGAAGGTTAAGATATGGTGTAAATGTGTTTTGATTGTGTCCTGGTTCAGGGAACAAATTGATCAAGGGACGAAAAAAACAAATATGTATCCGAAAGCAACTCATTGTCATATGGACCATGGTACTCAGAGCAAAGACAATGTTCTTTTGAGGATGCAGACATAATTTGATGAAGAAGGTATGATGTCAAATGGGGTCATTTTTCGCCTGTTCCTCAGGGCTGAACCACGGAAAAAAATGATTTAAGTTTTAATTTAACGTACTAATTTAAGAAAGAATTATTAGTTATGAATAATGGGCTTGGAGGTAGTACAGCCGGATAAAAGAAACTTGCTAGAGAATCAACATTGGCAGTTAGAAATGGAAGTGGTTTAGGTAATACTGCTATGAGTATGTCAGTTGGCATGTCACAACTAACAAAACATGGACAGAAGAGAATAGGATGATGGCAGTGGTCAATCAATGATTCCACCAGGACTAAATGATGTGATGAACAAGGATCTTGGTAAAGCAAAGGCCCCACCAATTGTCAGTGAGGTTCCAGTTCTGCCAAACTTTAAACAAGGTCCATAGTATTCAACACTCCCAGAACTATTTCATGCAGGTAACATGAAGAGCATATTTTTTATTTGGGGCTCAGAACCTATTTAATGCAATTAATCCAAGTGACCTTTAAGGTTATGATTGAAAAAAGTAGACGGTGGGGAAGAAAAAACACCATAGTTGCTCCTTCTGAAAGTCTGGATTATCGTCCGATTAGGTAAACACGGGTTAGCATTTTAGTTATGGTACAACTTGTTTGGAAGGGATTTCATGGAATTAACAATGGTTCAAGTAATGCCACATCTGTGCCAGAACTGGCATATTACTCAGAATCCTGCACCAACACAGGCATCCTTGGACCATAGAGCAAGTGTGCCTGTGTTGACAAATAAATGAACATAAGTAAACTGCCATGGCAAAAGTGCTCAAGTGTGTGTGCCTTATAATAGCACAAACATTTTAGAAACAAGAAAAAAGGATGTATCAATGCATTCCTCAACACTTTGCCATACTCACACAACCCCTGGGCAGTTGTCAGTCTTTTAGTGCTGATAATGAGTTATATGTCTTCAACATCTGGGGCAGGGTCTAAAGTAATGGGTGTTACAATGGCATGGCCCCTGCAACAACAATAGCATGCCCCTGAGATGCAGAATACTGTATCATGCAGCCCCATATGGTAATGGAAGCATAAAGCAACAAAACAAAACAGCAGCATGACAGTTCCACGTACATATGGTGCAGTTAAATGCACCAGAGGAGTGTCAGGGAAAGTGAAGCTATGTTGGTACCAAGGTCTCCATGATCTAGCCCTATCTCTCACACCGATTATATGTGTTTGACAGTTGTTCAGATCTACCACTAGGTTGACTTGCTCACTCAGCTTAACAAGTTTATATTGAAACTGTTTGTTAGCGAGGCCGGATCCTCGGGTTTTGTGCCTGTTCCCAATATGTCCACCTCTTGGCAGCTCCAAACTCTACTAGCCATCATAGAACAGAGTTAAAGAATGTCCAAGAGGGGATGGGGTTTAGGTTGGGAACAGCGGGAAGGAGACCTGTGGAAGCAAGAGTTAAGAACACAATAGCAAGATCATTCACTTTAATCTTCATGAGCTTTGTTTTAATTCTTTATGCTCTAATAACATGAGAGATCAAGAACTTTTCAATAACGTGACCTTTTTATAATCATATACTCTGAACATTGAACTCTCTCAAGTTAATCCTTAGAATAGCAATTACTCACAACAAGAGTCAATGCGTACATTTGTTCCTAAAAAATTAACTGCTGTAGGATTCATGAATGATACTGTAGAATAGGCAAACTGACTAAACTTGTTTTGTCTAGGAAGATCACACTCTGTTTGATCTAAGTTTCAAGATTCAATTGCCCAGAAATTATTGTGCACCTTATTGCCAGACTGTGCACCAAGACTCAAGTACCTAGAATGATTGCACGCTTTGCCGATCTGAACTGCAAGTGTTAATTGCTAAGAATGAATTGCGCACACTGTTGCCGATTCAACCATCAAGATTCAAATGCCTCGAAATGATCGCGCACTCTGCCGATCCGAACTGCAAGAGTTAATTGCCAAGAATGAATCGCGCACGCTGTTGCCGATTCAACCATCAAGATTCAAATGCTTCGAAATGATTGCGCACTCTGCCGATCCGAACTGCAAGGGTTAATTGCCAAGAATGAATTGCGCACACTGTTGCCGATTCAACCATCAAGATTCAAATGCTTTGAAATGATCGCGCACTCTGCCGATCCGAACTGAAAGGGTTAATTTCCAAGAATGAATCATGCACACTGTAAATCACAAAGCCAAAAAACTCAAATGTTTCTAGAAACGGAGTCAGGGGGCCTAACCCGACCTCTGCCTTACCGCCCTGCTTGAAGATCAGCCAGATATTGAGGACAGGGCCAGGAAATGTCTAAGTAGGCCTCAAGAACAGGAGCCCAGGAAAATGCTGCTGCTCTGCACCGGGACCTCTGAATAGTGAGCACGTGGAGCTGGGCTGGGTTCCTTAAATAGACCCAAGCACCGCCCACATGCCACACTCAGCCAGGCTGCATGAAAGGCTTGAAATTGAACAATACATTACAAAGAGCATTAAGATATTTCAAGATAAATACCTGCAATGCAAAAAATTAATATGCAATATCAACACATAATGCATGAATTATTTACATTACATAACGTTTGTCATTTTGCATTATGTTGCCAGTAGAGCGTGCACTGTCCTTGTGTTGACAGTTTTCCATGCACAGAAATGTCCAAACATCAGTAAGCAATATTTTCCTTTCCAGGTATTGCAGGCGGGACTCCAGCATACACCAGTGGAGATGTTCCAGATTCGAAGACCCCAATGCTGCCAGTAAGTGTCACCTTATGCCTCACATGTGGCATTCCAGGGTTTTGTCTGAGACAGTCTGATGTGTGTAATGCATTGAATAAATGTATTATGTAACCAATTATATGAAATCATCTGAGTTAGGCTGCTGTACACGGATTGTAGCAAGCTAGATCTCTGCAGATTTACAAACACGGTCTACCCATCATGATATTTGTGAGTGATCTTGGCCACTTCACATGTGCACGTAATGTGAATGCTGTGTGTGTGTACCTGGTACTTAGGAGATGTCTGACATGCATGTGCACATGTTGTTCAATAGATAGGAATACTGTAGCTGCACCGGGTGCAAAGCCAATCTTACTGTGCCCCTAAGAGCACCCATAGAGCCACCATGTGTGCAACGCATTACATATTTTGCACAAAATAGCACAGTGTAGGGGGCAATAGTTACAAAATATGTAGACAACTTTGATGTGCTGTTCAGGCTTTGCCCAAACTATATGAGCACTTTTCCAAAATTGTACATGTGGCCTCACTGTAATGCGTGCTCTGAGCAGGTGTTATCCCATGACACATGAATTAAGCTTTACCTAACCTTAGAATTGCCAGTGGGAAGTTTCCTGTTCCCCTATCAGATGACCCCTCACCTTGCCCTCACCTTGCATCCATGATACCTGGGGCTTGATGTAGCACCAGGGGTGTCAAAGTGGTGGATTGCATTCAAAGCGCCACATATTGACAATGGCACAGAGATTCTGCACTGACCCTCACTACTTTGATCACACAAATGTTAAGTAAGGATGCAGTAGTCCACCTTCTCTGGACCCTGACAGTCAACAATGGATAGCAAATACCCCAGTGACATGTACATGATTCCATAAATGGCTGGTAGGAACTTGGTATAGATTTGGAGTCAGTCAGTGTTGTGGTAGGAATGCTGTGTACATTGTATGTCAGTTCTTCCTCCACCCAATACTGTATTTAATATTTTATTCTCCTTGTATTTCAGCTGCCAATATGACCCCAGCAAAAAACATGTTTTCAACAAGTGGGCTGACAGGTACAGGCCCATATTGGAGGTGAACGCTGGGTACGAAAGGATGGAGAGGAGATTTAGGAAGAAGAAAGCCACTGGGGCTTGGAGTATATTCACACATGGGGGACCTCTGCAACAGCCACAACAAAGCAGGCCACACTGGGGAAGAATTCTGGGGTCCGTCTGGCATCAGTGGGTCCACCCCCTCCACATCTGCTGCACCTGTCTCTAGCCAGGCACCCCTACAGCCACCTGCTCCAGCCACAACATCCAGCTTCGAATGAGACATGAGACAGGACATGGCCGCCAAGATGGCTAGATTAAAAAAGTTGGAGAAAGACAATGAAAGAAATTATAAGAACTGTTTGTGCCACAGCCTCCCAGTTCCTTCCCTCTCCCTTTTGCTGATACTTTATATTTATAGTGGGTTTTAGATGGCTGGTGTCAGGTTAGTAAAAAGAGTAAGTATAGTTGAGGGGGGGTTAGTACATTTTGTTTTGGGTTGTTGGGATTTCTATGAAAAAAATCTAAATAATACTTTGAAAAAATATATATTTGTTTAGGACATAGGTTAAGTTAGTACATGTGTAGCCTTAGTTTATATTGCCCTACTTGTATCTTGTCTCTTAATGGTGTCGGTTGGACAATGTTTAGAGTGTAGCATTACATGTGAAAGATAAGTTTAGTATAGGATAGATAGGTGTAAGTTCAGAAAAGTTAGTTTAGGTTAGTTTAGTGTAGGTTCACGTATAGGGTAGGTTTAGATACATTGTTCTTAAATTGTTTTAATAAATCCTGTTAGTATTAGACAATTATCTCTCAGTGTTGATTGAGTGACTGGGTATTGCCATGTGTGCACTGGCCAAATAGGAGGAATGCCTTACGTATGCTTACTGCCTTGATTTCCATGGATGACCATGTGTATCCCCTATGACCAAGGAGCTGTCAGATTGGCTGTTAAATGATGTAAAGTAGTCAAAACATTTGTCATCCACAGTTCCAGCTATTCACATTGTGAATGTATATGGTATTTTGGACAGGTATGTATGGAACTTCAAATGTCATTTCTGGGGTCTGGCAGTATAATTGTTGGAAAGTGTGGCACATA
Source organism: Pleurodeles waltl (assembly GCF_031143425.1). Taxonomy (NCBI): domain Eukaryota; kingdom Metazoa; phylum Chordata; class Amphibia; order Caudata; family Salamandridae; genus Pleurodeles; species Pleurodeles waltl. Next base: position 1,408,134,356 of record NC_090445.1, on the reverse strand, counting down.
TGACATTAGCCATACTTGGGCATGTATCCTGCCACACTGACAGCTGCCCATCACTGATAAGATTCACCTCTTCTGAATCACACATATAAGTTGTACTGGTGTTCTCATCTGGGTAAATTACCATACACTTGTTTCCGACCCATACATGCCATATTTCAACTTCCATGGATATCTGTTAAAAAGATGTATTGAAGACTCTCTAAGTAGGTTGTAGCCCACAACACCATCATTCAGCTTTTTCAAGTTAGGATCGTAGTGTGTGGCTTTGTGTCTGACAGTAATGCACACATGTAATTATGTTCTGTTCTCATTGACATAGCTTCACACAATGCATTCATTTAGCTGAGTTGATGGATCACAGTAAACATTGAAATGTTACATGTGAACAAGGTGATTTATTTACAGGTGCAAGTGCTTTTTCCATTGTTATACAATGCCCAGTTCACAGACCATGAGGTATCCTAAGCCATTTGTTGTACAGAGTCCAGGGGAAAGTGACATGTCATAAGACATGGTTATGGGAAGGGTGATTTAGTGAGGAGGTGTCCAAATTGCCAATAGGTACGATTTGAGACAATGACAGTACATAGTGGAGAAGTCAACAATGGTTGAGTGAAGAGTGCACATTGCCTGCTGTAACAACACTGGTATGATCTTAAGCACAGAACTAAGGAGATACTGTCCATGTGGCACAGACTGGTGCTACCGGTGGTTTTCATTGTGAATGTTGTTCCTTCCACGTCTTCATGCTCTGATGTGTGTGGTTTTGTTGAGGATAAGGGGACCACACACACATCAGGGGATAGAGATGTGGAGTCAAAGGTCTTGGTAGCTGCCATTTGTGGGAACACATAAGGCAACACTGCAGCAAGGAGGAACTGCTGAATTCTCAACACCGCAGCAACAGCAAGGTGGTAGTCACCATGTGTTCCCTGAGGGAGGCTACTTCCCACTGTATGGACTTCAGGGTATTCTATATAGCCCCCAGCCTTTTGTCTGTCATACTGCTGTCACTTTGGGAGGGCAATTGTTGAAGCCTCTGCCTCATGACAGCAGCTATGTCTGCGAAAGACTGCTGGAGTCCACGTAGCGGTGAGTGGGTGCCTCTGATGGCAGCTGATGTGTCCTTAATTGGACTGAGGCACCTCTGTACTCCCTCTAGGCTGCCTGCCATGGTCTCCATCCCCATCCGCACCTGCTTGGCCAGCTCCTGCTGGACTCCTACAACTGTCCTCTGGAAGGTGATGTCTGGGTCCTCAGAGTCCAGGTCTGTGTCATTACTGGCTGGTGCTGTGTGTTGGTAGCTGGGTGGTTCATGTGCAGACCCTGCAACACTGTGAGTCATCCCTGCGACTGGAGGTAGTGTCTCGAGTGATCCTAGGACATCCTGGAGAGTCTCTTCATTGATGGTGGGGAGCTGGTCATCTATGCCATCTGTAAAATCCAGGACAGGCAGGTCAGCAGAAGGTAAGGCATCATGTTCTGTAATGAGATAGTGATATGTCAATCTTTGATTGTGTTGGCTGTTGACATTCATGCTCAGGGGCCCAGGAACTGGAATGGCAGCCTCTGACAACCTAGGGTCTACAGCAAGCAGACTCAGAGACTTTTTGGTGAAGCCTTTGCTGTCTCTGAGGCTTCAAAAGCAGGAGGCAAACTCAGTCTAAGCTCGTGGAGATTATTCTCAAGAAGGAATGTACAATAAAGTCCAGTCTTTGTCCCCTTTCACAAGCAGAAGCAGCTTCAGGAGAGCCCAACAAAGCACACTCACAGGCAGGGGCAGCACTTCTCCTCAGCTGTTCAACTCTTCTCCTTGGCAGAGGTTCCTCCTGGTTACAGACGATCATCTTGAACAAATCTAAAGTCTGGAGTTTGAGGGTCAAATATGAATACCCCTTTCTGCCTTTTAAGTAGGCAAACTTCAAAGGAAAGTCTTTGTTGTTTACAGTATCCTGTCTTGCCCAACCCAGGCCCCAGATATACACTATGGGGTTGGAGGCTGTATTGTGTGAGGGCACACGCAGCCCATTCAGGTGTAAGTGCACAGTCCTCTCTCCACTTTAACCCAGATGGCTCATCAGGATATGCAGGCTACACCCCAGCCCCCTTTGTGTCACTGTCTAGAGGAGATTCACAAACAGCCCAACTGTCAGTTTGACCCAGGCAGGGTATCCACAAACCAGCAGAGTCACAGAATGGTTACAGCAAGAAAATGTCTTCTTTCTAAAAGTGGCATTTTCAACCTAACAGTCTAAAAAACAACTTTGCTAACAGATGTATTTTTAAATTGTGAGTTCGGAGACCCCAATCTCCAACTTTCGATCTGCTCTCAAAGGGAAACTGCACTTTAAGGATATTTTAAGTCAGCCCCCATGTTAACCTATGAGAGAGTTAGGCCGTGCAACGGTGAAAAACGAATTTGGTAGTATTTTACTATTAGGAAATGTAAAACACATTCTCAGAACAGATCCCACCTTAATATACACTGCATCTTGCTCATGGGGCAAACTAGGGCCTACCTTAGCAATGCCTTACATGTATAAAAAGGGACAGTTTGGGTCTGGCAAGTGGGTATACTTGCCAGGTCGAATTGGAAGGTTAAAACTGCACACACAGACACTGCAGTGGCAGGTCTGAGCCATGTTTGCAGGGCTATTCATGTGAGTGGCACAATCAGTGTTGCATGCCCACTAATAGCATTTGATTTACAGGCCCTACGCACCTCCAGTGTTTACTAGGGGTTTACTAGTAAAGCAAATATGCCAAGCAGGATAAAACCAATTACACATATAATTTCGCACAGGGAGCATTTGTACTATAGCACTGGTCAGCAGTGGTAAAGTGCCCAGAATAACAAAAACAGCCAAAACAGAGTACAGCACACAATCAACAACCTGCGAAGCAGAGGCAAAAACTTAGGGGAGACCATGCCAAGAATGCGAGGTCTAACAAAGATGTAATCATGAAGGCAGAAAAATCATTTTTTTTGTCCTAATCCTGAGACCATCTATTGTGTTGAAGGTGATTAAAAAGGACGCAACCTCTTCATATCGGGCTCATTGGGTAATAAAGTGTATGGCCCTCATTACAACATTGACGGTAAATCCTGCTTACCGCCGAGCAGAAGACCGCCAACACACCGCTGCGGTGGGGGAATTCTACTACAGGTATTACGACCCAAAGCACGGAATCTGCCAAAATCCAGACACGCACATAAGTCCGCCACACCAAAGGTCAGTGATAAACTGGCGATAACAAAACCGACACTGTCACGCCAACAGGAATACACCCACACTATCACGACCCACAAATCCACACAGCGGTCTTTCAACCGCGTTATTCCATTGGCGGTACACACCGCTGTGCTCAAAATACACACACATTTACAAAACACAACCACATTGGACAATTCCAAATACACACACCTGATACACATACACACACCACTCCCACACACTCAATACAATATAAAACACATACCTACATCACCCACAAACCCCTACAACAAAAATTGAGAAAGAAGCCCAGAGAGAGACACCACCATCAACAATACTAGCATCCACAGGCACACAACACCTTCACTCACACAACATCCACGCACCTCAGACAACACACACAAACACATCCCCTCGCACATCACAACACACACCACCTTACACATCACCCACACCAAACCATGGCACCGCAAAGACACCCCAGGTTCTCTGAGGAGGAGCTCAGGGTCATGGTGGAGGAAATCGTCCGGGTAGAGCCACAGCTATACGGATCACAGGTGCAGCACACCTCCATAGCTAGGAAGATGGAGCTATGGCGCAGAATCGTAGACAGGGTCTACGCAGTGGGACAGCATCCACGAACTAGGGATGACATCAGGAAGAGGTGGAACAACCTACGGGGGAAGGTGCGTTCCGTGGTCTCAAGACACTAGATTGCAGTTCAGAGGACTGGCGGCAGACCCCCACCTCCTCCCCCACAACTAACAACATGGGAGGAGCAGGTTTTGGCTATGCTGCATCCTGAGGGCCTCGTAGGAGTGGCAGGAGGAACGGACTCTGGTAACTCAAATCTTAACTATTACATCCCCCATCCTACCTGCATGCTATCACATACCCACCCTCACCCTCACCCCCATCACTCCAACACCTCACAAATGTCCCACTATCACAGCCCACACATCCCAACACCAAGCCCTGCATGCAACACCAAAGCATGGACACCCATCACCAAAGCATGTCCACTACAGATACCCACACAGACCCCAAACCAATTATCACACAAGGTCCTACACAAGAATGCAAGCACTGGAGTACAGGGTCACCTACCCATTGCACACAATGGCACGTAAAGATGCAATAACCATGCCTTTACACCCCTGCAGGACCCCTACCCAACGTCACCGGACAGGAGGTTCCAAACATGTCCACTCCCCCCACAGAAGAGGCCCACAGTGATGACAGCAGCTCTGACAACTGGATCAAGATGACCAGCCCAGCCCAGCCCATCTGGGACCTCGGGACAGTCGGTTCCCCTGACACTGGCACAAGCCACCACAGAGCCTCCCCCCTCAGGAAACACCAGCACAGCACCCACCCAGTAGGCCCATCCCTCTGTCCCCAGGACACTTCAAGCAGCAGTGTGTCCACCACTACAGGGAACCCAGGCACACCCACCAACCCAAGAAAATCAGGGATCTGGGTGCAGTGGCAGTGGGCACATGGCTCAGGGGACAGAGGCACAGAATAACAGGGGAACTGGGAGGACTGCTGTGCGACAGGGGGAGGACAAGCCCCGGGAACCCACTCTCCAGGAGGCCGTCTCCAACATCATGGGAGCGTACCATCATTCCCAGGAGACAATGGCAACGGTACTGGCCAAGTTTCAGGAGACCCAGCGGCTGCAGGAGGAACAGTATTTAGGGATCAGGGAGGAAATTAAGTCCATTAACACCACCCTGGTCACCAGTGTAGGGGTGCTGAAGGACCTTGTCAACACCAGGAGGGACACTGTGGCACAACAAGGGGCCCTCGACACTAGCCTGGATGGTGAACAGCCCACCACCTCCGCCGGCGCTAGTGGACAGGAAGCACCGCCACAGGACCAGGACACCAGAACCCCACCCCCTGCAGAAGGAGAACCACCCCGCAAACGGTCCCTGAGATCCAGGACAAAGACATAGGACAATGCCAAGACCCTGCCAGGAAATGAGACCCCCCTGAATGTCATCCCTCTGTCCCACTTCGTCACCCTGTCCATCCATCAACTGCCCTAGCTTCACTTCCTATGCCCCTTTGGACAATGCACCTGTGAAACAAATAGACTGGACTCTGCCATGGACAATCCCCCACCATCATCCCTGCCCATTTTACAACCCCCTCCACTCTTTTGCACTGACATAAACACCCTTCAATCACAAAACAAGCTGGAGTCAGTCTGTGCTTTCACAAATGTGTATTAATGTCAATTGTATTGTCAACATACCGATGTAACACAGCTCTAGTCCATGTGGTAATATAGCAGAGGTCACACAGTGGGACCCACATCTGTGAAATGGAAAGGCAAAGTTACAAGTCAAGGCCCATACACTGGGTGAAAGTGACAGACATATGATAGGTCTAACAATTGTATGAGAGGTGTGAGGCATTGACATCTTTTTACCTGTGTCTCACTGGAGTATTGCTGGATAACATTGTTTCTGTTGTCGATATCCTCTTCTTCTGCCTCCTCTTCTTCACTGTCCACAGGCTCCACAGCTGCCACAAGACCTCCTCTGGACCATCCTTCTGCAGAAAAGGCACCTGTCGTCGCAATGCCAGGTTGTGCAGCATACAGCAGGCCAGAATGATCTGGCACACCTTCTTTGGTGAGTAGTAGAGAGAACCACCTATCACATGGAGGCACCCGAACCTGGCCTTCAGGAGGCAGAAGGTCCTTTCGATCACTCTCCTAGTTCGCCCATGTGCCGCATTGTAGCGTTCCTCTGCCCTTGTCCTGGGATTTCTTACTGGGGTCAGTAGCCATGACAGGTTGGGGTAACCAGAGTCACCCTCAAATGTCGCGGGACAACAATTAGACACACTCTAACCCTTAGGGACAACCCCAGACAACTATTGACAGGGTATAGGGTCCTTGTCCTCACCTATTAGCCACACACGGTGCCTCTGGAGTTGCCCCATCAAATAAGGGATGCTGCTATTCCTCAGAATGTAAGCGTCATGCACTGAGCCAGGAAACTTGGCATTCACATGGGAGATGTACTGGTCGGCCAAACACACCATCATTGAATGGTAACTCTTCCGGTTTCTGTACACCTGTTCACTCCTGCGGGGGGTACCAAGGCCACATGTGTCCCATCAATGGCACCCATGATGTTGGGGATATGTCCCAGGGCATAGAAGTCACCTTTCACTGTTGGCAAATCCTACACCTGAGGGAAAACGATGTAGCTGCGAATGTGTTTCAGCAGGGCAGACAACACTCTGGACAACACGTTTGAGAACATAGGCTGGGACATCCCTAATGCAATGACCACTGTTTTTTTAAAAGACCCACTTGCCAGGAAATGGAGTACTGACAGGACTTGCACTAGAGGGGGGATTCCTGTGGGATGGCGGATTGCTGACATCAGGTCTGGCTCCAAATGGGTACACAGTTCATGGATTGCTGCACGATCAAGTGTGTAGGTGACTATTACGTGTCTCTCTTCCATTGTCGACAGGTCCACCGCCGGTCTGTACACCGGAGGATGCCGCCATCTCACCACCTGCCCCAGTGGACGTGCTCTATGAAGGAGAACAGGGAGCAGAGAGTCAGCCAACACTGAGGTATAACCAAATGTCATTAGCAAACATTTGTAAATCCGCAATGTGCCTGTTACTGTGTGTATGCAAGGCCTAGATAGGTGTGACACTGTTATTATTAATGCCATGTGGCCCCTTGAAATGGCGGCTGCCTGACCTGTAAGGTAGGACAAGGGGATATGAGGTAACTGCGCTGGCGTTGTACACCGTTGAGGTAGGCGGTTGAAGACCGAAGCGCAATCCTGCATTGGTTAACATTGGACCCTATGGGTCCCAGGAGCCAATGACGATGTACGCCGGAGGTGACGGTACGCAGCTCCGCGGTCGTGACCGCCATTGTCTGTCTGTTCACTCACTTTATACCTGACCTTGGACAGGAGAGGACCTACACTGCAAGTGCTGCTGTGACCTCAGTCTGGAAGTGACGAGGGCTCAAATGTCTGGGGAAAGGGCCCCTGCCTTCACTTCAGAGGAGTTGCAGAAGTTAGTGCATGGGGTCCTCCCCCAGTACACGCTACTCTATGGTCCTCCAGACAAACAAGTGAGTACACTGTGAGCATGCTGCATGGGCAATGCCTGTTTGGAGTTGTGTGGATGGAAGATACATGGGGGGGACTGAGGCCTGCATGTGCGGACGGTGAGTGTATGCGCATCAGGGCAAGGGTGGGAATGTGGGCCAATGACTGTGATGGTCTGGAGGGTTAAAGTTTTTCCTTTTCTCCTGTACTATTCCTCTAGGTCAGCACCCACCAGAAGAAGGATATTTGGCGTGCCATCGCCAAGGACGTCCGGACCTGGGGGTCCAGCACAGACGGAGCCCCCACTGACGTAAAAGAAGGGAGGACATTCGCCGCTGGAGCAAGAAGACGGCAGAGGCCCTGCTGGGGATGGCCTCCCAACGTGGAAGGGGTGCCCATCACACCATGACCCCCCTGATGTTCCGGATCCTGGCGGTGGCGTATCCGGAGTTGGATGGGCGATTGAGGGCATCACAGCAGCCACAAGGGGGTGAGTACCGTCACATCCATCTTACTCTGCGCGCATTACGAGGTGTCTGGGTGGGGAGGTGGGCAGTGGATTAACCTAGGCCAGGGGGGCGAGCTTTGTAGGCAAGGACCCTTTGTGAGGCAGGCTATGTGGCACCCCAACCCCACCAGTGGTAAGAGCCATCTACACCTAGTCAGGCTCCTGTGACTTCCATGTGTGCAGCAATCGGGCATAGGCCTGTACCCCATGGCCCTGTGATTACTCTAGGAACTCTAAGTGCATGGCGTAGTGCAGAGGGCTGCTGTGTTTGTAGTGTTCGCCAACGGTAGTGGTATTGCATGCACTGAACATGTCTTTCTTCTGTCTTTCCCCCACCCTTTTTTTGGTCTCCCTGTTCTTGTGTGCAATGGCATCATCAGGCGGAGGAGCAGTGGCACCAGAGCAGGAGGGAGCTGCATCCCCCTTTGCCCTGGAGGGTGAGACAACGGAGTCTGAAGCCACCAGTGGGACGGAGCACAAGGGGAGCTCCACGGCGAGGACAGGAGGTGACAGCGACTCCTCCTCTGATGGGAGCTCCCTTGCGGTGGCAGGCCCCTCTGTGCCCCCCGCATCAACAGGTACAGCCGCCACCCCCCCTACCAGCACCGCCCTCCCAGCAGCCCCTCAGCGTGTGTCCCGTGGCTGCTCACCCAGGAGGGTGGGCATCTCCTTCACCCCAGGCACCTCATGCCCTGCCCCAGTCAGCCCTGCTGCCCTCAGTGAGGAGGCTATTGACCTCCTGAGATCCCTCACTGTTGGGCAATCTACCATTGTGAATGCCATCCAGGGTGTAGAGAGGCAGTTGCAACAAACAAATGCATACCTGGAGGGCATTCATTCTGGCCAGGCAGCCCAACAGAGAGCATTTCAGGATCTGGCCTCAGCACTGATGGCAGCCATTGTCCCTGTGTCCAGCCTCCCCCCTCCAACTTCCTCCACCCAGAGCCAATCCCCTGTACCTCTGCCTATCCCAAGCACACCATCAGACCAGCATGCACACACCTCATCACACGAGGGTGGCTCAGGCAAACATAAGCACCATACATCCCACAGGCACTCACACAAGCATCATTCCCATGCAGACATACCAACATCCACTGCTTCCACTGTGTCCCCCTCCTCCACGTCATCCCCCTCCCTCCCTGTCTTGTCTCCACTCACACCTGCATGCACTACATCCCGAGCCACTACCTCCATCACTAGCACGCCCATCACCACACACCGCTCACATGCACTCACCACCCCACTACCATTTACACATCCCCTGTGTCCTCTCCCAGTGTGTCTGTGAGCCCACCTCCCAAAATACACAAACACAGGCACACACCCGCCCAACAGCCATCCACCTCACAACAGCCTCCAGTCCATGCACCTTCACTCAAATTCAGCATTCGTACACCTCCTACAACCACTACCTCTTCCTCCACTCCCAGACCCACTCCATATACCCATCCCAGTGTGTCTAAAAAACTTTTCCTGTCTAACATTGACCTCTTCCCTACACCTCCCCCACTGTCCGTCCCCTAGGGCCAGGCTTTCCAGGTCCCAACCCAGCACCTCAGCCATCACATCACCGGGCACAGTAGTCCCAGCATCAGCTGGCTTTTGGAGTGCGCCAAGCATCAGGGCAGCCAGTGTGCCACGTGGCGAGGGCAAGGACATTCCACCACCTGCGAAAGTAAAAAAGTTGCCCACGTCCCGGAGGGAGAAGGTGAAAACACCTGCCACCAAGGGCTCAGGGAAAACAAAAGGTGATGGTGGCAAGACAGTTGCGCCACCATCCAAGGTGGGGAAGGGCCAGAAAATCAAGGGAAGGTCAGGAGAGTGCATGGTGGCACCGACTATGGGACCAGTGTCACATCTTCTGTCCACGTCAACGCCAACCGGTACGGCGGAGAAGACCGCCACCTGCACCGCCACATGCACCGCCACCAGCACCGCAGTCACTGAGCCCGCCACCAGCACTGCAGTCACTGAGACCGCCACCAGCACCGCAGTCACTGAGCCCGCCACCAGCACCGCCACCACAGAGCCCGCCACCAGAACCGCCACCACAGAGTCAGCCACCAGCACCACCGCACAGAGTCCGCCACAGAGTCCGCCGCCAGCACCGATGCCACAGAGGCCGCCGCCAGCACCACAACTACTGACACCGCCGCAAGCACTGCCAGCGGCCCGTGACATCCTGAGCGAGTGGCACCAACGCAGACATGCCTGCCATCCCCACTGGTCAGTCGACCAAGCCTGGTGGTCAGTTCCAGAAGCCTGGGCAGCTTCCATGATGCACCACCTTCAGTGGAGAAAGGCATTCACTACCTCTGTCCTTGGCAGGATGAAGCACTCTGGGCACAAAGCCCCCTCCAGAACCAGTGGAGTATCACATCCACTACCACTGTCCTTGGCAGGATGAAGCACTCTGGGCACAAAGCCCCCTCCAGAACCAGTGGAGTATCACATCCACTACCTCTGTCCTTGCAAGGATGAAGCACTCTGGGCACAAAGCCCCCTCCAGAACCAGTGGAGTATCACATCCACTACCTCTGTCCATGGCAGGATGAAGCACTGTGGGCACAAAGCCCCTCCAGAACCAGTGGAGAAAGGCACCCACCTGAGAGACTGTGGCTTTGCACTCCCCAGGATAAAGCAGTGGGTAAACTACCCACTTGAGAGACTTGAGAGACTGTGGCTTTGCACTCCCCAGGATAAAGCAGTGGGCAAACCACCCACTGGAGAGACTTGATAGGCTGTGGTTTTGCACTCCCCAGGATAAAGCAGTGGGCAAACCACCCACTGGAGAGACTTGTGAGACTGTGGCTTTGCACTCCCCAGGATAAAGCAGTGGGCAAACCACCCAATTGAAAGACTTGAGAGACTGTGGCTTTGCACTCCCCAGGATACATCAATGGGCATGGAGCCCCCTCGTGGAGCAGTGGCGTCGTGCACTCATCCGGCTGAGGAGCCCCCCCTTCATTTCCCCCTGAGGTGCCTGTTTCTTTTCAATCTGATGCCCCTGCAGTGTTTTCTCCGTTTGAAGTCTGGTATCGAGTGTGGGCCTCGCCCATGGATTTTGGGCCCAGTGGTCCATGGACAATAATTGCTGCACTGTACAGACTTGTTTATTTGGTGTACATGAATGTATATACTGTATTTCGAGTTTTGACTACTGTTTTTTTCATGGTTACAATGGTTCAACTAATTTCCTTTTGTCCTTGCGTTCTTGAAGGGGAGGTAGGGTGGTGTAAATGTAATGTTGCAGCATGTATTTGTGTGTATGTTGTAGTGGGTGAGGATGGAGGTGGGGGTGTTGCATGTTGCGTGTGTGTGTCACTCTCTTTACCCTCCCCTGTGTTGTAGGTGCAGTACTCACCGTGGTCGTCCCCGCCGTCTTTGTTGCTCCTGATAGAAGAGCAGGAATACCATTGCAGGGAGTATTTGGAGTTCTGGCTCCAATGCGCCCTGGTTCCTCGTGGGGTGTGGTGAGGTGAGTGTTTTCCCTTCCAAGTCCTGTTTCTGCCGTGTTTTTGTTCACATTGGTTCCGCCCTGGAAAAGGTGGCGGATTGGCCTCTCATAATAGTGTGGGCGGTACATTGTCTTCTGCCTGTCTGTTGCCGGTGACCGCCAAGCTGTTTGTTTGTACTGCCGTGGCGGTCGGAGTGTTAAAGTGGCTGTCTATGTTGGCGGTTTCCGCCATGGTCGTGATTCCATTTTTTTTTCCACCGGCCTGTTGGCGGTATTACCGCCACTTTAACACCGACCACCAGGGTTGTAATGAGGGCCTATGTCAAAGGTGCCATAGTTGGCGTCATATGTAATACTTAAGTGCTGTTCCCACCTGTAAGAAGCAGGCAGCAGGGGATCCGTAGGAGCTCACAGGACACCTGCCTAGCCGACATACCCAGTGGATATTCAGGGCCTGTACCAGAACGCTGTAACAGCCCCAGCTGAGGTGTTTGTCGGCTTCTTGGCGCCATGCGAAGGTCCACCAGGAACTACTGGTTTAGGTCCCAGTCAAAGGGGTAGGATGTCCTTGCTGTGTTATTGGAAAAAAGTGATTGCCCAGTCCTTTTCTGAAGCACTAGAAATTAAATACAGGCCATACTCCATTTTCCATCAACTACAAGCCATGAGCAATTGGGGAAGCAGCTTTTATCATGAAGGCTAAACAACGGGAAGCCTTTAAAACAAAGGCTTTATCATGAAAATGCCTGTACAACGAAAGGCTTTTACAATGTACTTTTTTATAGCGATTATTCCTTTACAACGGATGCCTTTTTAAAACAAAAGTCATGGAAAATGTAGTTATATTGCAGATAAGTAAACAGCTTTCAAATTTATTTATGTGTGCACATATATATATATATGTATATATATTTTAAATATATATGTATGTACAATGTAAATAAAATAATATATATGATGCAGGAAAAAGCAGCAACCAGGGCACTCCAAAAGAATAAGTCCGAAATGAGTGAATTTTCAGTAAATCTGTTTAATCCTTTTTGATGAATAGTCGAATGACATCTCCAAAATAATTAAGTCCACATAATAGGATAGACATGTATGGATTCAAAAACAGCCAACACGTGTTTCGTCCTCACTGACTTTTTCAAGGCTGGAAACAGAAAAAATAGGAGCTATTTACAAATAGTAACACTACCGTCCGGTAGGTACAGATAATGAGGATGTTATATATTAAAGTTAGAGAACGCAAGAGGGTTTAAAAGTTCTTATGCATAGGGCGAGAATGGCCATTTGGTGTGAATAGATAGTAAACCCAATTGAGGAGGAAACCCATACTATTGAGGCGAGAAAATAAAGGAAAGACACCCTATACACAATTGGTGAATATAGACAGGCAGTGAGTAAGGAAGAAGATTATTTATCGTAATACTGAGTGGGGATGCAAAAAAACAAAAACGATCAAAAGGAAGGGTGTAGTAAGGGGTGTGCTTAAAAACCAACCAAAGTGAGCATATGCCTAGTGCACACCCTAGAAGATAGGTGAGGCAAACGGCGCCCGGAAATATATTGCTTTACCTCAGAGCTCATATAAGGGTGACAACAGTGACTCCTGTTATCCCTCCAATGGTATTATTTTATCTGAAAGGGAGGATCAACGTACAAAGAAAGAAAAATCACATTGTTACTATCCGTGGATGATTACTATTATATAGGTGCAGCACTGAGTACTAGGAGGGAGGGGAAAGGTGGTAGTGAACCTACCAATATCACAGAGTAGTCCAACAAGGTGCAAAGTTGTCCCTTAAAATCAGGGGACAGAGATTTATTTCTACAGCGTGAATCCTGTATCCTTAAAGGTATCCGTAGTATGTGAACACAATGTCAGAGGGGCCAATATGGACCCAACCTGTAATTTTAAACGAGAGAGGAAAAAGAAAACCATTTTAAAAAACGTGGAAGAAAGGGTTCTGAGTACCACACAATGTTGTGAGGGGAGTGATTAAACAATAGCTATATACTGGGGACAGAGATTTATTTCTACAGCGTGTTCCTTTTAGATCCTTCAGGATACATTCCAATATGGCGCCCATGTTTTTAATCCGGAACACGAGTGCTTCCTGCTCGTCTCTTGCACGTTCAATATTAGTCCTTTCTTTATGTTTCGAGAGTGCGCGCTTATAGACGCCGACTCTCCGTGGGGTTACTGTCTTCCGAAAAGAACACGGCAGCCTTATCACAGGCTGTGAGCTACTACTCGCGCTGTTTCTCGCTGACTCCCGTAGTCTGGGAGTCCCACAGGTAAGGGAGAAGGCTATGGTTTTCTTTTTCCTCTCTCGTTTAAAATTACAGGTTGGGTCCATATTGGCCCCTCTGACATTGTGCTCACATACTACGGATACCTTTAAGGATACAGGATTCACGCTGTAGAAATAAATCTCTGTCCCCTGATTTTAAGGGACAACTTTGCACCTTGTTGGACTACTCTGTGATATTGGTAGGTTCACTACCACCTTTCCCCTCCCTCCTAGTACTCAGTGCTGTACCTATATAATAGTAATCATCCACGGATAGTAACAATGTGATTTTTCTTTCTTTGTACGTTGATCCTCCCTTTCAGATAAAATAATACCATTGGAGGGATAACAGGAGTCACTGTTGTCACCCTTATATGAGCTCTGAGGTAAAGCAATATATTTTCGGGTGCCGTTTGCCTCACCTATCTTCTAGGGTGTGCACTAGGCATATGCTCACTTTGGTTGGTTTTTAAGCACACCCCTTACTACACCCTTCCTTTTGATCGTTTTTGTTTTTTTGCATCCCCACTCAGTATTACGATAAATAATCTTCTTCCTTACTCACTGCCTGTCTATATTCACCAATTGTGTATAGGGTGTCTTTCCTTTATTTTCTCGCCTCAATAGTATGGGTTTCCTCCTCAATTGGGTTTACTATCTATTCACACCAAATGGCCATTCTCGCCCTATGCATAAGAACTTTTAAACCCTCTTGCATTCTCTAACTTTAATATATAACATCCTCATTATCTGTACCTACCGGACGGTAGTGTTACTATTTGTAAATAGCTCCTATTTTTTCTGTTTCCAGCCTTGAAAAAGTCTGTGAGGCCGAAACACGTGTTGGCTGTTTTTGAATCCATACATGTCTATTCTATTATGTGGACTTAATTATTTTGGAGATGTCATTCGACTATTCATCAAAAAGGATTAAACAGATTTACTGAAAATTCACTCATTTCGGACTTATTCTTTTGGAGTGCCCTGGTTGCTGCTTTTTCCTGCATTTTGTACTCTACAGCACTCGACATAGACGGTTTTTCTCCGCCTTTGTTTGTGTGCATTTCGAAACCCTAGGTGGTTGGGTTTCCTGTACCAGGCTGACACCCAACAAAGGACTGCATTTAAAACATATTACCTGGAATATTGTTGTCTCAGATGTGTGACGAGGAGCATCAACCACCTTGTTTTTCAGGAACATTTATTAAAAATAATATATATATACACATATATGTGTGTATATATATATATATATATATATATATATATATATATATATATTTATACTAGAAGATGAAGGATCACAACAAAACAACAGCCAGCCAGGGCAAAAATCTGGATCCTGAAGGATGCAATGAGTCACAACAAAATGTAATAACCAAGAAAGAAGTGACTCAAACGTATGATCTCACCAAAGAACAAAAATATATGTGCAAAGCCACAGTCTCACAAGTCTCTCAAGTGAGTGGGTTGCCCACTGATTGGTCTTGGGAAGTGCAAAGCCACAGTCCCTCAAGTCTATCAAGTGGGTGGTTTGCCCACTGATTGGTCCTGGGGAGTGCAAAGCCACAGTCTCTCAAATCTCTCAAGTGGGTGGGTTGCCCACTGGTTGGTCCTGGGGAGTGGAAAGCCACAGTCTCTCAAGTCTCTCAAGTGGGTGGTTTGCCCGCTGCTTGGTCCTGGGGAGTGCAAAGCCACAGACTCACAAGTCTCTCAAGTGGGAGGGGTTGCTCACCAATTGGTCCTGGGGAGTGCAAAGCCACAGTCTCTCAAGTCTCTCAAGTGGGTGGTTTGCCCACTGAGTGGTCCTGAGGAGTGCAAAGCCACAGTCTCCCAAGTCTCCCAAGTAGGTGGGTTGCCCATTGATTGGTCCTGGGGAGTGCAAAGCCACAGTCTCTCTAGTGGATGCTTGTCTCCACTGGTTCTGGAGGGGGCTTTGTGTCCAGAGTGCTTCATCCTGCCAAGGACTGGGGTAGTGGATGCTGTTCTCCACTGGTTCCGGAGGGGGCATGGTGCCCAGAGTGCTTCATCCTGCCAAGGATATGGGTAGTGTATGCTGTTCGACACTGGTTCTGGAGGGGGCATGGTGTCCAGAGTGCTGCACATGCTGTGTGGCAGCTCCCATTCCCTCACCTGGGTGTGTGTGCCACGAGATTTCCTGGGAACAGGTAGCATGATACTCCATGGAGTCAGAGACACACTCCACCCTACTGCGACATTGCCTGCCAACTGCTGGTATTAACAGTGCTGGTTGTGGTGCCTCATGTAGTCTGTGCAGGGTCCAGGACATCTCCTGCAGGCTCAGATGGCTGCCGACTGGGGATGATGCTGGGGACTGTTGCTGAGGCAGCAGACGTGCAGGTGGCGTTGCAGGTGGTGGTGCAGGTGGCGGTGGTTGCAGCGGTGTCTGTGGCCAAGATGCTGCGGGTGGTGCATGTGTCAGCACCTGTGGAGGGAGAAAGCAGGACGTCTCCTGCAGCCTCAGACAGCTGCCCACTGGGTATGATGCTTGGGACTGTTGCTGAGGCAGCAAACGTGCAGGTGGCGGTGCAGGTGTCAGTGGTTGCGCGGTGTCCACTGCCGTAGAGGTTGCTGTTCTGTTTGGCAGAAGGGGTGACACCAGTCCCTCACCTGGAGCTCTGAGCTGACCTCCCTTTAGTCTTGTGTCCCTTCCCCACGTTGGAAGTCGCTGCTGGGACCTTGGCACTGTCCCCTTTTTTCTTGAGGAGGCCTTGCTGGGTGGTTGGTGCGGCTTTTCACTACAGCATGTGGGCCCCTTCTTCACCTTGGCAGGTGGCGGAATAGGTTGATCCTTGGCCTCGCTAAGTGGCACACTGGTAGCCCTGATGGGTGCCGCCCGGATGTTACTGGACTTGAAGGGACCACAGTGCTGGAGGATTTGGTGGCTGAGGTGTTGGACTGGGATCTGGACATTTTGGCCCTAGGGGAAGGACAGGAGGGTGTAGGGAAGAGGTCAGTGTTAGCCAGGAAAGGTTTTTGAGACACACTGGGACGGGAAGATGGAGGAGGTTTGGGAGTGGAGGAATAGGTAGTGGTTGTAGGAGGTGTACGTCTGTTGAGTTTGGGTGAAGGTGCATGGGCTGGAGGCTGTTGTGAGGTGGATGGCTGTTGAGTGGGTGTGTGCCTGCGTTTGTGTACTTTGGGAGGAGGGCTCACAGACACACTGGTAGAGGACACAGGGGACGTGTGAATAGTAGTGGGGGTGGTGATTGCACATGAGCGGTGTGTGGTGATGGGTGTGCTGGTGATGGAGGTAGTGGCGGAGGATGTAGTGCATGCAGATGTGAGTGGAGACAACACTGGGAGGGAGGAGGAGGACGTGGAGGAAGGGGACACTCTGGGGGCAGTGGATGTTGGCGTGTCTGCATGGGGATAGTGCTTGTGTGAGTGCCTGTGGGATGTGTGGTGCTTGTGTTTGCCATGTCCACTCTTGTGTGTTGATGAGTGTGCATGCTGGTCTGATGGTGTGCTTGGGATAGGCTGAGGTACAGGGGATTGGTTCTGGGTAGTGGAAGTTGAAGGGGGGAGGCTGGACACAGGGACAATGGCTGCCATCAGTGCTGAGGCCAGAGCCTGAAATGCTCTCTGTTGGGCTGCCACGCCAGAATAAATGCCCTCCAGGTATATATTTGTTTACTGCAAATGCCTCTTGACACCCTGGATGGCATTCAAAATGGTTGATTGCCCAACAGTGAGGGATCTCAGGAGGTCAATAGCCTCCTCACTGAGGGCAGCAGGGCTGACTGGGGCAGGGCCTGAGGTGCCTGGAGCGAAGGAGATGCCCACCCTCCTGGGTGAGCGGGCACGGGAAACACGCTGAGGGGCTGCTGGGAGGGCGGTGCTGGTAGGGGGGGTGGTGGCTGTACCTGTTGATGCGGTGGGCACAGAAGTGCCCTGCCCCGCAAGGGAGCTCCCATCAGAGGAGGAGTCACTGTCGCTGATGTCTCCTCCTGTCCCCATCGTGGAGGTCCCCTCACCCTCCGTCCCACTGGTGCCTTCAGACTCCGTAAATTCACCCTCCAGGGCAATGTAGGTTGCAGCTCCCTCCTGCCCATGCTCCTCCACTGGATGATGCTAATGCACACAAGGACAGGGTGACAAAACAAAAAGGGGAGAAAAGACAGAAGAGATACATGGTCAATGCCTGCAGCACACAGGGAGCAGCCTTAAGCACTAGCCCAAGCACTAGCAGTTTAGGGGGAAAGCACATGCCCATGGGGGACTCTGCCTAGACCCATTTGATGCACAGCTGGAACCCACATGAGCCTGACTAGGTGTAGAGGGCCACTACCACTTTTGGGTTTGGAGTGCCACTGAGCCTGCCAAACAATGGATCTACCTTGGCGCGTCTGCCCTGGCCTAGGGAAACCCACAGCCCACTTCCCCCACCCAGAAACCTCATAAAGCCTGCAGAGTCAGCTAAATGAGACTGTACTCACCCCCTTGTGGCTGCTGTGATGCCCTCAAGCGCCCATCCAACTCAGGATATGCCACCGCCAGGATCCGGTACATCAGGGGGGTCATGGTGCGATGGGCACCCCTTCCACGTTGGGAGGCCATCCCCAGCTGGGCCTCCGCCGTCTTCTTGCTCCAGCGGCGCAGGTCCTCCCATCTTTTTTCAGCATTGGGTGCTCTGTCTATGGTAGTCCCCCACGGTTCGCACTTCCTTGGCGATGGCACGCCAAATCCCCTTTTTCTGCAGGGCGCTGACCTAGAGGAAAAGTGAAGTAAGAATGGATGTTACTCCCCCTTCCGGTTCTTTTTACTCATTGGCCACAAACCTCCCACCCTGGCCCAGAAAAACATACATTCACCATCCCCACATGCTGGCCTCTGCCCCTCCCCCTGTATCTTTCATCCACGCCACTCCATACATTCATGTGCCATGCATCATGCTCACAGTGTACCCACCTGTTTGTCTGGAGAGCCATAGAGTAGCGTTTTCTGGGGGAGGACCCCAGCCACCAGCTTGTCCAACTCCTCCCTTTCCCCAGACACTGTAGCCATTGTCGCTGCCAGACTCAGGTCACAGCAGCACTTGCAGTGTAGGTCCTCTCCTGGTGAAGGTCAGGTATCAAGTGAGTGAACAGATAGAAAATGGCGGTCACGTCCACGGTGGTGCGTTCCGTCACCGCCGGCGTACATCTTCATTGGCTCCTGGAACCCATAGGTCCCAATGATAACCAATGCTGATTTGCGCCGCGGTCTTCGGCCGCCTTCCGCAACACACCATAATGACAGCGCAGTTACCTCATTTCCCCTTGACGCTCCTTACAGGTGAGGCAGCCGCCATTTCAGGGGGGCACAGGGCAGGGCAACTAACTGCACTTTTGGCCAGGAATACGGACAGACAGCGCCACACACTGATTACATCACGATTGTGAAACCTATGTGAAACCTATGTGTTGTATGACCCTCTGCTCATTCTTCTCCTCCATGGTGCACTTCCGCTGGGGCAGGTGATGAGATGGCGACAACCTCCGGTATACAAACCCCTGGTGGACCTGTCGACAATGAAAGACAGACACATCATTATCACCTACAGACTTGATTGTGCCATAATCCATGAACTGTGTGCCCAGTTGGAGCCAGACCTGATGTCAGCTATCCGCCATACCACAGGAATCCCCCCTCTAGTGCAGGTCCTGTCAGTACTCCATTTCCTGGCCCGTGGGTCCTTTCAAACAACAGTGGCCATGGCATCAGTAATGTCACAGCCAATGTTCTCTAACGTGTTGTCCAGAGTGTTGTCTGCCCTGCTGAAACACATGCGCAGATACATCGTTTTCCCTCAGGTGGAGGATTTTCCCACAGTGAAAGGTGACTTCTATGCCCTGGGACATATCCCCAACATCATTGGTGCCATTGATGGTACACACGTGGCATTTGTCCCACCGCGCAGGAATGTATAGCGGTACAGAAACCACAAAAGCTACCATTCTATGAATGTAAAGATGGTGTGTTTGGCAGACCAGTACATCTCCCATGTGAATGCCAAGTGTTGGACCTGGCCTTTTTGCAGGGTCATCCCCAAACTTTTTGCCTCCTTCCTCCTATTTTTACTGACCTGTTGTTGTTGGCTTTTGAACTCTGGGCACTTTACCACTGCTAACCAGTGCTAAAGTGCATATGCTCTCTGTATAAATTGTACTGTTGATTGGTTTATCCATGATTGCCTATTTGATTTACTTGTAAGACCCTAGTAGAGTGCACTATATGTGCCTGGGGCCTGTAGATTAAATGCTACTAGTGGACCTGCAGCACTGGTTGTACCACCCACGTAAGTAGCCCCTTTACCTTGTCTCAGGCCTGCCATTGCAAGGCCTGTGTGTGCAGTTTCACTGCCACTTCGACTTGGCATTTAAAAGTACTTGCCAAACCTAAAACTCCCCTTTTTCTACATATAAGTCACCCCTAATGTGTGCCCTAGGTAACCCCTATAGCAGGGTGCTGTGTGGGTAAAAGGCAGGACATGTACCTGTGTAGTTTATATGTCCTGGTAGTGTAAAACTCCTAAATTCGTTTTTACACTACTGTGAGGCCTGCTCCCTTCATAGCCTAACATTGGGGCTGCCCTCATACATTGTTGAAGTGGTAGCTGCTGATCTGAAAGGAGTAGGAAGGTCATATTTAGTATGGCCAGAATAGTAATACAAAATCCTGCTGACTGGTGAAGTTGGATTTAATATTACTATTTTAGAAATGCCACTTTTAGAAAGTGAGCATTTCTCTGCACTTAAATCTTGCTGTGCCTTACAATCCACGTCTGGCTAGGTTTAATTGACAGTTCCTTGTGCATTCACTCAGACACACCCCAAACACAGGGTACTCAGCCTCACTTGCATACATCTGCATTTTGAATGGGTCTTCCTGGGCTGGGAGGGTGGAGGGCCTGCCCTCACACAAAGGACTGGCACACCCCCTACTGGGACCGTGGCAGACAGGATTGAACTGAAAGCGGGCTTAGTGCACTTCTTAGCCACTCTTTGAAGTCTCCCCCACTTCAAAGGCACATTTTTGTATAAAACAGGGCCTCTGCCCTGCCACCTCAGACACTTGCTGGAGAAGAAACCTGAACCAGAACCTGCATCCTGCCAAGAAGAACTGCCTGGCTGCTCAAAGGACTCACCTGACTGCTTTCTACAAACGACTGCTGCCTTGCTGTTGGCCTGCTGCCTTGCTGAACTCTTGTCTTGCTGCAAAAGTGCTCTCCAAGGGCTTGGATGGAGCTTGCCCCCTGTTCCCTGAAGTCTCAGGACCAAAAAGACTTTTCTTTTTCAACTGGACTCCTTGTGCGCCCAAAAATTAGACGCACAGCTTGCTCCGCGGTGAAAAATTCACTGCACGCCGATCCGGAAAGACGCCACTCGACGCAACGCCTGCGGTGCGACCGGAACTTCGACGCACGGCCCGTCTGGACAACGCCGCCCGACTTCCAGAGAGGAAATCGACGTGACGCCTGGCGTAAGGAAGAAAATTCCACGCACAGCCCACCGGAACGACGCGCAGCCGGATAACAAGCCTAGGATTCCATGCACAGACCCTGGGACATCTGGTAATCCCACGACCCACAGAAGGAGACGGGAGACGGTCCGCGTGCCGGAAAATGAGGCACGTCTTCCCCAAGTGAAAAATAACGACGCAAGTCTATGTGTGAAGGGGCGAACCCGTGGCATACACCATTTTTCTTCCCGTAGAACGATGCACGTCTCCCCGCGTGGAAAATAACGACGCAAGCCCGTGTGTGAAAAGGCGAAACCGACGCACACACCATTTTTCCACGCATCTCCTCCTCTGCAGAGATTTTCCACTTCAAAACAGGTACATTGTGCTTGAAAGAGACTTTGTTTGCTTTTTAAAGACTTAAGACACTTTATATCACTTTTCAGTGATATCTCTACAATTTCATATTGCATCTTTTATCGTTTTGACCTTCAAATACCCAGATAAATATTATATATTTTTCTAAACACTGTGTGGTGTATTTTTGTGGTGCTATATTGTGTTATTGTATGATTTATTGCACAAATATTTACACATTGCCTTCTAAGTTAAGCCTGACTGCTCAGTGCCAAGCTACCAGAGGGTGGGCACAGGATAATTTGGATTGTATGTGACTTACCCTGACTAGAGTGAGGGTTCTTGCTTGGGCAAGGGGTAACCTGACTGCCAACCAAAAAACCAATTTCTAACACCAAGTATCTTGGCTCAGCGCATGACGCTTACATTCTGAGGAATAGCAGCATCCCTTATATGATGGGGCAACTCTAGAGGCACCGTGTGTGGCTTATAGGTGAGCCCAAGGTCCCAAAACAGTTGACATAGGTGTCTGGGTATGGGAGAGTCTCTAATTGTTGGTGTATGTCTAACAGTTGTCCCTCGATATTTGCAGGTGACTCTTGTTATCCCAACCTGTCATGGCTACTGACTCCAGTGAGGAATCCCAGGACAAGGGCAGAGGAACGCTACAATGAGGCACTTGGGCGAAAAAGGAGGATAATAGAGCGCGCCTTTGGCCTCCTGAAGGCCAGATTCCGGTACCTCCATCTGACAGGTGGTTCCCTATACTACTCACCCAGGAAGGTGTGCCAGATCATCGTGGCATGCTGTATGTTGCACAACCTGGCTTTTGCGACGCCAGGTGCCTTTTCTGCAGGAGGATGGGCCTGATGTTGGTCTTGTGGCAGCTGTGGAACCTGTGGACGGTGAAGAAGAGGAGGCAGTAGATATAGACAACCGAAACAACATCATCATGCAATACTTCCAGTGGGACACAGGTAAGAGACTGGCAATGTTCCTCTCATATCATACTACTGTTGGACATTGTCTGAATCTGCCTTTTTACCTCTGTGTATGGACCCTGACATGTCACTTTGACTTTTCATTTCACAGATCTGGGTCCAACTTTCTGCCTTCTGCTATGTTTATTGACGCCCAACAACTGTCGAACATTGGTATGTGAACATGAACATTGACATTGCTATATTTCTGAGAGGTTGCAATTACACATTTGCGAAAGTACAGACTGACTCTAGATTGACTTGTGATTCAAGGGTGTTTATTTCTGTGCTAATAAGTGGAGGGGGCTTTGCAATGGGCTGGGGTTATGGTGGAGGAATGTCCATGGTAGAGTTCAGTCTCTTGGTATCACAGGTGCATTGTCCAAGGGTACATAGGAAGTGGAGTAATGGCAGTTCAAAGTTGTCAGGGTGACTAAGTGGGACAAAAGGGTGACAATCAGGAGAGTGTTATTTCCTGGCAGGGGTCTTGGCAATGTTCTCTGTCTTGTTCTTGGATCTCAGGGACCGTTTGCGGGCTGGTTCTCCTTCTGTAGGGGGTGGGGTGCTGGTGGCCTGTTGGTCCTGTGGCAGGACCTCCTGTCCACTAGCACCAGCGGAGGTGGAGGGCTTTTCATCATTCAGGCTAGTGTCAGGGACCCGTTTGTGTACCACTGTGTCCTTCATGGTGATGGCCTTGTCTGCCAGCACCCCTGCAATGTGACCAGGGTGGTGTTGATGGATTCAAGTCCTCCCTGATCCCCAGGTAGTGTTCCTCCTGCAGCCGCTGGGTCACCTGAAACTTGGCCAGTACCATGCCCATGGTCTCCTGGTAATGGTGGTATGCTCCTATGATGTTGGAGAGTGCCTCATGGAGAGTGAGTTCCGTGGGCCTGTCCTCCCCCTGTCGCACAGCAGTCCTCCCAGTTTCCCTTTTATCCTGTGCCTCTGTCCCCTGAATCGTGTGCCCACTGCCACTGACCCCAGGTCCCTGATTGTCTTGGGTTGGTGGGTTTGCCGTGGGTCCCTGTAGTGGTAGACACACTGCTGATTGACGTGCCCTGGGGACAGAGGGATGGGCCCGCTGGGTGGGTGCTGTGGTGGTGTTTCCTGAGGGGGGAGGTTCAGTGATGGTTTGTGACTGTGGCAGGGGAACTGACTGTCCAGAGGTCCCAGATGGGTCAGGCTGGTCATCTTGATCCAGACGTGCAGAGTTGCTGTCATCACTGTGGGCCTCTTCTATGGGGGGGACGGGATATGTCTGGCACCTCCTGTCTGGTGAGTTGGGTATGGGTCCAGTTGGGGTGTAAATGCATAGTTATTGTATCTGTGTGTGCCATCTTGTGCAATGGGTGGGTTACCCTCTACTCCTGTGCTTACATTATTGTGTTTGCCCTTGTGTGATTAGTGATTTTGGGGTCTGGGCGGGTATCTGTACTGGACATGCTTTGGTGATGGGGGTCCATGCATATGTGTTGCATGCAGGGCTTGGTATTGGGATGGGTGGGTTGTGATGATGGGGCATATGTGAGGTATTGGAGTGATGGGGGTGGGGGTGAGGGTGAGGGTGGGAGTATGTGATGGCATGCAGGTGGGGTTGGGGATGTGGTAGGAAAGTTTGACTTACCGGAGTCCAGTCCTCCTGCTACTCCTGCGAGGCCCTCAGGATGCAGTATTGCCAAGACTTGCTCCTCCCATGTTGTTTGTTGTGGGGGAGGAGGTGGGGGTCCACCACCAGTCCTCTGTACTGCTATCTGGTGTCTGGATACCATGGAACGCACCTTCCCCCGTAGGTCATTCCACCTCTTCCTGATGTCATCCCGTGTTCTGGGGTGCTGTCCCACTGCGTTGACCCT
This sequence comes from Pleurodeles waltl, assembly GCF_031143425.1. Classification (NCBI taxonomy): domain Eukaryota; kingdom Metazoa; phylum Chordata; class Amphibia; order Caudata; family Salamandridae; genus Pleurodeles; species Pleurodeles waltl. The sequence goes on along the minus strand of NC_090445.1, from coordinate 1,408,110,122 downwards.
GTCAACGATTCTCCGCCGTAGCTCCATCTTCCTAGCAATGGAGGTGTGCTGCACCTGTGATCCGAAAAGCTGTGGCTCTAACTGGATGATTTCCTCCACCATGACCCTGAGCTCCTCCTCAGAAAACCTTGGGTATCTTTGAGGTCCCATAATGTGGTGTGGATGATGTGTGAGGTGATATTTGTTGTGCTGTGTCATGTGTTGTGTTGGTGTGTGTTCTTTGAGGTGGGTGGATGTTGTTTGAGTGATGGTGTTGTGTGCCTGTGGATGCTGGTGTTGTGTTTGCTATTCTCTCTCTCTCAGTGCATCTTGAAAAATATGTTGTTGTAAGGGGTTGTGGGTAATGTGGGTGTGTGTTTTATAGTGTTGTGGGTGGGTGTATGTGGTGTGTGTATCAGGTGTGTGTATTTGGAATTGTTCAATGTGGTTGTGTTTTGTAAATGTGTGTGTATTTTGAGAGGGCGGTGTGTACCGCCAATGGATTACAGCGGTTGAAAGACCGCCGCGTTGATTCGTGGGTCGTGATAGTGTGGGCGAAGTTCTGTTGGCTTGACGGTGTAGGTTTTGGTATCGCCAGTTTATCACTGACCTTTGGTGTGGCGGACTTGTTTGGGTGTCTGTATTGTGGTGTATTACGAGATGTGGGTCGTAATACCTGTAGTGGATTTCCGCCACGGTATGTTGGCAGCCCTCAGTACGTCGGTAAGCGGGATTTACTGCCAGGGTTGTAATGAGGGCCTGTATCTAGAAAAGTGTCTTGGAATGTTGAGTTGGCAGATGGAGGTCTGTTTTACTGAGATTTATTGTTTATAATAGCAAGTCCACCTCCTCTCTTGCCTATACGGTTTTGTATGATGGTTTGATAGCCCTGATGAACTGCTTCATGCAACACTGGGGCTATGTCATCTCCTAACCATGATTCTGTAACAAATAGTAAGTCAGGTTGTGTGTCCATGAGCATGCCCATGTGGTGCTTGTTTTTTGAGCGTGATTGAGCACTTATGAGCAGGCAGTTTAGGAAATGTGTGTTTGTGACAGAGTTGTTTTGTTTTGGAGAAGGGTGATCAGTCCATTTTGAGCTTGTAGCAGGTGCATTAATAGTAGTGATAACTCTGTGACGGTCACCATAGTCCTGTTTTACTATATAGCGTTCCTCATTCAGCAGGATTAGGAGGCATTTTGTTGGGTCTGTGTATGTTTGGTAGTGGACTTGGTGCCTGAGAGAGACATGAACAGTGTACTTTTTTTTGTAGAGTAGCCTTATTATGTAATAGACAAGGAGATGCGAAGTTGTAAAGAGTGACATGGTTATTTTGTTAGCATATGTTTAGTGTGGAAGGAGCATGAGTTAGGGGTGGTGGGGGAGTATGTGGATCATAATGTAAGGCTCTAAATTTTGCGATGGATGAGAGGCGGGTGAATGAATATTGCTGTGTTGGGGTGCTTGTGGTAGATGTTTGTGGAGAGTGAGAATGAAGGAGTATAGATTGGTCAGGATTTGTATTCTTTTTGTAGTCATGAGGGTGGGAGTGGGTGTGATGGAAAGTATTATGAAGGTGTGTGTTATTTTGATGTGCTGATGTGTGTGGTCTGTTTTGTTTTTGTGAATAGTGAGAGGAGATATTGATGTAGTGTTTTTTGTGAAGGTTTTGCATGTGAGTTAGTTCTGGTGAGTGGTATTAGAATATTACAAGGGTGTTGATGTATTTTGGAGAAGAGTGTATGAGGTGTGTAAGAGGGGATGGATGTGGGTCACTGGTGTTTGTGTTACTTTTGATCACTGTAAGAGGTAATATGTGTAGTGAAGTGGAGTGTAAGGATTGTATGGTTGTTCAGTTCAGTGATTACCATTGGTGTTGCGGTTTATAACTCACACTTTCTGGCTTAGCATTTGCTAGCTTCAATTGCTTTAGGATCTTCAGGTTCAGCTTGTCCCTCCCTTTTCAGAGACAGTGTTTATTGAATCCTTCCATGAACTCACTTTCTGTTAACAGGCCTTTAAATCTTGTACTTATCTTGTCACATTTGCTGTGCATTCAAAGACCGAGGTCAAAAGTCAAGTGCTGTCTTACAAGGACTCTTGTTTACTTTTCTTTCTCTGACTTCAAAATGAGATCATTTATGTGACAATCCTGCTGGATACTGGGGGTTTGAAAGAGTTCTTTTCTAGCAAACAACATTTAAACGAACATGCAAGTATTTCTTAAACTAGGTGGTACAATCTTCACACATGTTTATCCGTCCCCCTTAATGTTTTATTGTAAAACTGCATGCCCTTGCAAATGTAATAGTTATTTCAACTGAAAATGTCTTGTCTGTATTGGCAGTTTCTTACCACACCATGAATACTCCACTCTATGGCACTACACTCTAATCTGCACCACTCCACTTTACACCACTCCATGTCACTGCACTCTGTGCCACTGCACTCTATGCCACTTTACATTATGCCTCTCTACTCTACCCTGTGTACTGCACTCTATGCCAATGCACTCCTTGCCCTTCTACTCTACACCACTGCACTCAAAACCACTCCAGTCTAAACCACACCAATCTACTATGCACAGCTCCACTCCAGACCACTGTACTCTAATCCACTTTGCAACACTGTACTGTGCCACACTGCACTCTATGCCAATACACTCTACGCCAATGCACTTTACTCTGCAATACTCAACTCTATGCCCCTACACTCTATGCCAATCCACTGTATGCCACTCTAACCTACTCTGCACCACTGCACTCCATGCCACTGCACTCTACACTACTTTACTCAACATTACTCTCTAGGCAACTGCACTCTACCCTGCACCACGCCACTCTGCACCCCTTCACTTTACTCTGAAACAATCTACTTTACACCATTGCACTCTATTCCACTCTACTTCCAATCTGCAAAACTCCACTGTATGTCAGTGCAGTCTACACCACTCTACTCCTAACCACTGCACTCTATGCTAATGCACTCTACACAACTGCACTCTGTCACTGCTCTTTACACCATGGCATTCTACTCTGCATCACCATACTCTATGCACTCCACTTTTTGCGACACTACTCCACTCTACACCACTGCACTCTGACACTCCACTCTGCAACACTTCACTCTCTGCCACTGAACTCTACATCACTCTACTCTTCATTATTCCACTCTGCTTAGCTGCACTCTATGGTACTATGCTCTACTCTGCACCACTCTATGCTAGCCTGCAACACTCCTTAAAACTGCGCCTATGCCGCTTGACTGTACTCTGCACTCTGTACCACATCCCTCTGCATTACTCAACTCTACACTACTCTAAACCACTCCACTCTGTGCCACTCCACTCTGTGCCACTGTACTCCACTATGCACAACTCTCATCTATTCCACTGCATTCTACAACTCTGTAAAAAACACTGCTAAATTTAATGCTACTGCACTCAATGCCTACTGCATTCTATGCCACTATACTCTGCAACACTCTGCTACAATGCACTCCACACCAGTCCACTCTACTCTATGGCACTCCAGTGTAATGCTCTCTATGCGACTCCACACTATGCCACTCCAATACACAACACTCTATTCCACTCTTTGCCATTCCACTCCACAACACTCCACGGCATTCTCCTCTATGCCACTAACATTTAGCCATGCTGAACAGCAGCCACGCTGGTGAACAACATGGCCAAAACACATCAGCAAGGTCAATCGCTCTTGCATAGGCAATACCTATTAGCTTTGCCAATGCTTGCTGATTATGTAAATGATGACCTTGCAGTGCACCAGAACATGACAATCTTTGTTGGGGCCCTTCAGTGATTCCCACCAATAGTGTCCCTCATCTCTCCATAGCCCCTCTCTCACATGTATTTCATTTGTTTTACAGCATCTCTCATACCATTGTGGTGTGTCAGAGTACTTTACATCAAACACACATACAGAGCAAACAAACCATACGTATAGAAAATGCTACATAAGGCAATGGGGACTACAAGCTGCAGGATTCACATGTGACCCCTACTGGTAGACATGTTTGCTTGGTCTGGAGAATCACAAACTCGGGATTCAACATATAACACAGTGGTTGGGATTGGCTTTACTAATAGGAATTTATTTCTACACAACAGCCCCTTTTTTAGCAACATTAGGATAATGAAAAACTGGGCAAAAACATATGTTTCTAACATGTACCGTGCAGTTTGCATGCAGCTCTTTGATGGCAGTTCACAGCTCACTCTGCTAGATTAAGACTGTAATTTATGAAGTAACAAATGGATCGCTGTGACTGACCTATGCACAAAAAACACAAGTCAGGTGATCCGTGTGATGCATGGTCTTTGCAGCAGGAATATTAACTCTCTGCACTACCTTAGATGAATCAGAATTGCTACTAGACAAAACTCACATCTCTGTCCAACAGGAAGATGAATCACCAGCAGTTTCCTGACACTTTTATTGTTGCCTGAAAACTGTTGGATATACAAGGAAATCTTGGCAGGTGCTTTTAAATTCATAACATATTTAAAAACACAGTGCTTGGTGGGGTGGGGTGGCATCAGTCAGATTGCCCGAAAGGCAGCCCTGGGCAAGGCAGCTGGGGCCACACGAAGTGTGTGGCTGGCTGTGCACCACTATGTTGCAGGGCTAAGAACAAGCAGGCCGTCAGGAAGCAAGGAAGAATGGTAGGTGCACAAGTCCTTCCACCAAGGCAACATCATACGGGTAGCAAAGGGAAGGACTGAGTTTCATCAATAGCCTTGCATGCAGCTCTTGGATAGCTCACCTTGTTAGATTACGATTCTAACTTCTGAAATGCACAAAAACAAAAAGATCTCTGTGACAAAAGTAGTAACCCACTGAGCTATGCAAATAAAATGAAGTTCAGTGATCTGCAGCCATGTTAACCTTTAGCACTACTTTATGATTAGTCAAAACTGCGACTAGACAAACACAGATGCCTCCAGCAGGAAGATGAAGTAAGAGAGACATATTAACACATTTATTATTGCCACCAGCGAGGGTGCCTACCAGCTCGTGTCCCCAACCAGTGTTCAATTTGTAAATAAAAATGTGCCGGTGCCCAAAGCTCTCCTCTGAAAAATGTGGCTGCTGCAAAAATGTGCGAGCACAGCATACTGAGGCAACGTATTCCTGAAACCATCTTGGGCCTCTTTAATCCATTTATTGCCACTCCCTGCCCCTTCAGCTCACTCTTGCAGCTTCTATTTGTTAATTTTGTTACTGGGAGCAGCTATTGCAGCACTGCTTCAAAACCTGCTCCCAGTAGTAAAAGCATCACCCCCATCTTTCCAGCCTCCCAGAGAAATGTCCGATGACCGGTACAGCCAGTCCGGCCTTGGCAAGACCCCTGTCTTTTTCACATGCTCTGCAGGTCCCAAGTCTCTTTATAAATCCCAGATAATAAAGGAAAAATACATGTGGGGCCAAAATATCCTTAGGCTCACCTCCAAGGACCCCTCACGTTAGTGAGAGCCAATCTCCTAGATTTTTATTTTTTCCCATATCTATGAGTACATCTCTTTTATGTGAAAGGACCTGTCTTAGGCATAAGCCTGTACCTCACATACGTTTTCCTTGTATGAGAACATCTCTGAGCTGTAAAAGGACCTTCCCTAAACACAAGACAGCATTTTCCAGATACTTACCTAATTTTTACCTGTGCATCTTTAGGTTGTAGAAGGACCTCTCATAGGGATTAGACAGCTGTAATACTGAATATCAACCACCAAAATATTGAGGTACAAGAATATTGAGGACAGGCTATGGATGGACAAAATATTGAAAGGTAAGTGTCTATGTGCCTTGAAGGTTTATATATAGGTATGTATATATTTATATATATATTGACTGAAAAAACTAAAGGTTACAGGGACGTTATAGTTATGAGATAGAATTTATAAAACTTAAAAATTCACTTAAAAAAACAATGGTTACAGGGACGTTATAGTTAGGCTCACATTTCAACCATACAAATTCAGCTGTTGTAGTTATCTCAAGTAACTAAAACTCATGCCCTTAGGTAGCTATAACTCACACCCCCGCCATGCACAGTTTTTTTCGCCAAAACTTTTACTGCAAATATGACAATGATATTATCAATGATGTTATCAAAGATGTCCTAAGTGCCCTAATTTGTGGAATAATTAGCAGAGCATGGTGAGGGCGTGAGTTATAGTTACCTTAAGGAACAAGTTACAGTTACTTGATAAAACTATAACTATACCAGGTGAATTTCCATTGTTTGGTACTTTTAAAATGAGAGCCTAACTATAACTTCTGTGTAACCTTTGTTTTTTTAAGTGTATTTCTTTCTTTTTTTAAATTTTATTACCTAACTATATTGTCCCTGTAACTTTAGTTTTTTTAGTGAATTCCTATGTTTTTCTTAACGTATAGTAATTTTCATTAGTAATCTGTTACTTCAACCACCGCCGCACACAGTTGTGCGCGGCAGGGGTTAGCTGCAGGGCCTAAGGCCGACCCCTTATGGGCGCACAAACTTGAGCCATGCACAGCGGGGTTTGCCTGCAAGGCCTGGCCTGCAGCTAGAGCCTGCAGCTGACTCCCCTTAACCACCCAAGCCCATGCTGCGCACACCACTTTGCCAGTGTGTGGGGGGAGTTGGTGTGGCCTGTCTTTCTGGGTGTGAGAATAGGTGTGAGAGGGTGTATCTGGGGGTGAGAGTGGCTGTGAGAGTGTGGGGTGTGAGAGTGGGTGCATCAGTGTCATAGTAGGTGCATCAATGTCTGTGTAGGTCTATGAGTGGATGTATGAGTGTTTTAGTGAATCTGTGAGCGGTTGTGTGAGAGTATAAGTGGGTCTGTGAGTAGGTGTGTGAATGGGTCTGTGAGTGGGTGCATGAGGGGCCGAGTGGGTCTGTGAGTGGGTGCGTGAGTGTCTGAGTGGAACTGTGGGTGGGACTGTGGGTGGGTGCTTAAGGGTGTGAGTGGGTGTGTTAGTGGGAGAAAGAGATTGAAAAAGAGAAATTGATGGAAAAGAGTCAGACGGAGAGAGATAGAGAGTTTTTTAGGCTTTGATGAATAATATACTTAGGATGAGATCTTTATGGACAAAATGAAAAGAAAAATTTACTTGTCAGTTAAAAAGAGTGAGCTCACATTTCGATATGAACCTTAAACTTTTGAAGGTTAAAAGAAACTAAAGAAGAATAAGGTCCACGGACACACCTCGAGTAGAACCCTCAACTTTTAGTGTGAGGATCTGTGACCTTAACCTTTGTGCCGTAGGTCACTCCTTACTGTGATGCGCTCTCTCTCTATTCCATCTCACTATGGGATGGAAGAGAGAGAGAGAGAGACAGAGAGACAAAGAGACAGAGAGAGAGAGAGATTGAGAGACAGGACCACGGGGGGGGTTTAAATGCCCCAGCGATCTAGCATGCTCCCCTCATACTGCGGCAGCTGGCATTCCTCCTACAAGCAGGGAGCTGCTTTGAAAGTCAGCTGCCTGCTTGTGGGAGAAAGGTTTTTATCTGTTTCCCTGCACCCAGTGCCTCCCTTCATTATTTTTAGTTCAAAACCTCAGGGAGGTGCAAATCCCCAGTGCTGCGGGGGTGAGCAGCACCCTGCATCATATTAGTTTAAGCCCCAGAGTGGTAGGTGTCCCCAGGGCTGCGGGTGGTCCGAGGGACCACCCGTTTTATAGCCCTGGAGAGGTGGTGATCCACGGAGCTCTGGGGGAAGTGGCTGGGCAGCTCCCCCGCATGCAAAATGTAATTACCCCCAGGATCTCGCCCACCCCAGGACTGTTTACAAAACAAGCATGGGAGCCAGCCCTTTAAAACAAACAATTTCGGCAGATCCATGCCAACATTTTTAAAATAAAATATGTTTTATAAGCCCTGGTGGGTCCTTCTGGGACACCAGCACCTGAGCAAAGGGGACAGGGTGGCTCTACCCTGGCCCCCTTTTCTTATTTTTTTGTAGCTGAGTGCCAACATTGCTGCCTTCATCACTTCCTTGTTGAAGTGTTGGCAGCCAATCAGATCTCAGGACAAGATCGGGAGGGTTTGCAAAGCTTCGCGTCCCTATATACATAAATTTGTTTTTTCTTGAATTACTAAAAAACTACGGAACTGATTGCTTTCTGGACCAAGAGATACCTTTCTGGCAAATTTGGTGTAATTCCTTCAAGAGGTTCGGGCGGTATCACTGTTCAAAATCCTGATGGAAAAATGAATGGAAAAAAGCATTTTGGGTCTCCCTGTATTTCTCAGCTCTGAAACTTTCCAGACAGCAGCTCACTTGAGCGTCAATTGTTTTGGGAAACTTTTGTGAAGATTCGCCAACCGGTCCCAAAGATATAGGCAAGTAAAAAAACACCTTTTCTATAGAAACTAGGTCCTAACTATTACTACCATAGTGGTGACGGCCAGTAGGATATATATTATATGAGATATATGAGAAAGGGAGATGACTCCCTTTCTGGATGTGTTACTCACCATTCATGAACACAAAATTATAACTGATCTGTACCACAAGCCTACAGATGCTCATTTGTATCTAAACTGGATTTCATGTCACCCACGTCACACTAAACTCAGCATCATCTACAGCCAAGCACTCAGAATAAGACGCATCTGCAGCAATGAAGACACTTGTAAAGGCCATCTACAGGAGCTTGTTAGATTATTTAAAAAGCGAGGCTATCCTCTGCATATCATTCTGCAACAAATTGACAAGTCTTTGCAGTTACCCAGGGAAGCACTTATTTGGAATAACAACAGAAGAAGCAAAAGTGACAGAATCCCTTTTGTGGTTGACTATCATCCATCAGCTCCCAACTACAGAAATATAATACAAACAACTTTTCCCTTACTATCTACTTGTGAAAAATTGCAAAAGCTTTTTCCAAAACCGCCAGTCATTGCTTACCGCAGAGCTCCCAATTTACGATCACTTATTGTGAGAGCTGAACTTAAGCAAGCTGTAACAAATGCAGGAGTTCATTGCTGTGATTCCAAAAGGTGCATCACATGTGAATACCTTTTACAAACATCATCAGTAACTAGCTCTGTTACAAAAAGGACCTATGGAATAAGACAGCATCTTACATGTCGCTCTAGATACATTATTTATGTGATTCAGTGCCAACGTCAAAGCTGTAAAAAACAATATGTAGGTCAAACTGTGAATGACCTCCGTACACGATTCAGGAACCACAAATCGGCAATAATTAACAAGAAACTTGACCAGCCTGTAGCCAACCATTTTAACCTTGTGGACCATTTACTATCAGATTTGAAGATTTTCCCTGTGGAGCATGTTTTAAAGGAAGAACTACTGGACATCAGAGAAAATTTCTGGATGTACCGTTTAAAATCTCTGCATCCAGATGGACTGAACATCACTGACAATACCACTTGATTTCTGCATATCTGAAGAGTTCTCAGGACTGCATTGATTCCACATTCCAATTGGAATCTTCACTCATGATGCTTTTTGAAAATCCACCAGTGTCAGCTGTGCAGCCACTGAGCAAACCATCTTGTACTACCTGAGGAAGGCGGAAGCTGAAACGTTGTAGTAGAAATATATTTTTGTTCTTTAATGAGATCATCTGTTTCAGTCACTTCTTTCTTGGATATTACATTTTCTTGTGGCTCTTTGTATCCTTTGGGATCCAGATTTTTGCCCTGGCTGGCTGTTGTTTTCTTGTGATCCTGCATCTTCCAGTGTAGATGTATATATATATATATATATACATATATATATATATATATATATATATATATATACATATATATATATATATATATATATATATATATATATATATATATAAACACGTATGTAGCCAAGGTACTTTTATGTGTAGTTAGATTTAGAAAATCTAGACTTATTTACCTGTTGCTATTTTATTTTCAATATTTTGTTGCATTCATATTCTGGCATGGACATTCAGCATGCCCACCGATTAGAGCATATGCCAAATGTAATAGCACATGCCCTGCACTAAAATACTTTTTCTACTAGCTATAAAAGTGTCTCTGGTGGAGGTGAGAGTCTCGTGCAACAATAGTAGAATTTGTGGAGCTGTGTACTATCTACTTAAGGGCATCTTCCACTTTTCCTTGATTGACGATTCAGAACCATGAGTCATGTAAGCCTCACGGATTGAGAGACTGTGATAACAATATTCCAAAAATTGATAATTGCCTGTGCTGAGGAATGAAAACCCGTTTCGCAAAGCCAGAGTATGCCACGGTTGAATTTGATGAATGAAGTCAACCATTACAGTGATCAGTCATCAAATAGCACTCATTACTTGCTGCATTTAAAATATTTAATAAAATTGCTATATTCACCTGAACTCAACAAGGTGAAGAGCTGAAAATGTTACTTTGTTTTATTGTTTAATCTAATAAATGTAATGCCTTCAACACTTCTAGATTAAAATTGTCTTCAATCTGCCTAAATAATATCCACGCTTGATTTACTGCTGGAAAAGGTACAGGTTTTTATTAAATCAGGTTCCAGTTATAAATCCAAATTATGTCAGGCCTAAATAACATAATTGTAGTGTAGCCATTGTTCTCATACCTGTGACAGTCACGTCCAACACGTGTTTCTTCTGGGATGGCGATGATCTGTATGGTCCAGTGTGCAAAAGTGTTTACGTGTTTTTAATGTCTCCGGAATATTGTCATCTATTTGCATACAGTGCCTTCAACTAGTTCTCATCGTCTCTCCTGTAACAGGGAAATTCTGCACCAGGATGCACGCTCTAAATAAGGTGGTCTTTTTATGTAACACATCTGCGGGCCCTTTGGCAGATAGCCAGGCGCCAATGACGGTGGAGCCAGTGGAAGCTTCCAGCTCACAGCCAGTGGTTCCACACTTCTGAATTGGGCAGGAAAATCATGGGTTTTATCACGGCCGAAGCCCCATCGATTTACGGCACGACTCTTGCTTCCAGCAAACTGTAAATGTTCCCACTGGCCTCTGCAAACATAACTAATAACACACTTTAGGGAAGGATTTCCTCTAAGCACCCTGATGTCCAAACAACCACTGGGGTGGAGGCAATTGTGGGCACTGGTATTACGAGCTTGAATTGAAATATTGCTTTTCAGGCTCAATATTTCCTTGAAACTGACAACTGTACAAAAGATGCACCATCTTATTCACTGTGGGCAGGACTTATTGGGTTGACTCTAAGGAGAAGTCAATGTGACCCTTATACCACAGAAGCAGTGGCAATTGATGGTACTAGAGCTGGTCAACCCTTGATAATCATTTTACAGACTGTCTTGGAAATGGTTTCAGTGAAGTAGGGTAATAAATAGGGATGAAACTAAGGCCCTCATTCTGACCTTGGCGGGAGGCGGAGGCCGCCCGCCAAAGTCCCGCCGTCAGGTTACCGTTCCGCGGTCGAAAGACCGCGGCGGTAATTCTGACTTTCCCGCTGGGCTGGCGGGCGGTCGCCTTCAGGCCGCCCGCCAGCCCAGCGGGAAAGAGGCTTCCACGATGAAGCCGGCTCGGAATCGAGCCGGCGGAGTGGAAGCTGTGCGACGGGTGCAGTTGCACCCGTCGCGTATTTCACTGTCTGCGCAGCAGACAGTGAAATACATTTAGGGGCCCTCTTACGGGGGCCCCTGCAATGCCCATGCCAGTGGCATGGGCACTGCAGGGGCCCCCAGGGGCCCCGCGACCCCCCCTACCGCCATCCGGATCCCGGCGGTCGGACCGCCGGGATCTGGATGGCGGTAGGGGGGGTCGGAATCCCCTCGGCGGCGCAGCAAGCTGCGCCGCCTTGGAGGATTCAATGGGGCGGCGGTACACTGGCGGGAGCCCGCCAGTGTTGCCGGTCCGACCGCGGCTTTACCGGCGCGGTCGGAATCCCCATTGGAGCACCGCCGGCCTGTCGGCGGTGCTCCCGCGGTCCTCCGCCCTGGCGGTCTTTGACCGCCAGGGTCAGAATGACCGCCTAAGTCTGGTGCAGAGGAAAGATGATGTAGTAGAGTGTTTCCAGATGTAGTAAGCTGTTTCATATGACACTAGATTGAGGAAGGATTGAACCCTGGCATGGTAACTGGCGACAAAAATATTCACAGCGGCTTGTTATAAAAAATGAATTCGCATTTGGAGAGAAGTGTCCATGAGAATTTTGGAGGTCTGGGCAAGACAGATGGGGAAGAACTAGGATGAGAAAATACTGTAACAATAAACATGTCAAGAAGGGTCATAGAAGTGTTAAATGTCCTGTTGCTTAGAACAACATTTTGAGAATGTTTTGGTGCATTGAAGGTGACAGCAATAACAGAGAGTACAGGTTACGAGGATTATGGAATGTCAGCAGAGGGGAAGAACAAATGGGAATTCGGCTTCAGGACAGCAAAATAGACTACAGGATCACAGGAGCGTTGACTCTATCAAACAAAATGGGAGAACAAGTCTGGGTTCTGTGAACGGTACGAGCAACTAACTAGCTATAAAATAGTCACCTACAGGGACATTCTCCTGTATTATGATGAAAAGGACTTAAAGAACAGTCAAGAGCTGGAATTATTGATGAAGGGCTTAGGAGTCAGTGCTTGAAAATCACAAGAGTTCAGCACTCCAGCACTCCTTCTTATAGGGATGGGTGTAGATGTCGAGTGGGTGGAATCAGGAATGCACCAGAGTTGATGGGACAAGCATATTTAGGTCACACAGGTTACATACACGCCATAGACAAGAAGGTACAGATGTAGTGTAAATGTATTTTGTCTGTAGCCTCATTCAGGGAGAAAATTGATCAAGGGAATAAAGAAATAAGTATGGATCTAAGACCAATTCATAATCACATGTTCCATGGTACTCAGAGCAAAGACTCTACTTTACTCTTTGCCATTCCACTCTACAACAATCCACACCACTCCCCTCTATGCCTCTAAACTTTAGCCATGCTGAACAGCAGCCACGCTGGTGAACAACATGATCAAAACACACTGAGAAAGCCAATAGCTCTTGCAGAAGTGAGACCTAGTGGCTTTGCCAATGCTTTTTCATTATGCAAATTATGACTATATAGTGCACCAGGATATGACAGTCTTTGTTGGGGCCCTTCAGTGACTCTCTCAATAGAGTTGCTTGGTCTGGAAAAGCACAAACTCAGGATTGAAAATGTAACGGAGTCTGGGATTGGCTTTCCTAATAAGAATGTATTTCTACCCAATAAACCCCTTCCCTTTTTAGCAACACCAGGTTAATGAAAGACTAGGAAAAACATAACTTTCTAAAATGTACCACGCAGTGTGCATGCAGCTCTTTGAAGGCAGTTCATAGCTCGCTGTGCTAGATTCTGATTGTAATCTATGACCTGCACAGTAACAAACAGATCTCAGTGACAAAAGCAGTAACCCACTGAGCTATGCACATAAAATACAGTTCTGTGACCTGTGTGCTACACATTCTTTCCAGCAGAAATATTAACTCTCTACACTACCTTAGAGGAGTCAACACTGCTAATAGTCAAAACTCCTATCTCTCTCCAGCAGGAAGGTAAATCACCAGTTACATCCTGACACTTTTAATGTTGCTTGAAAACTATTGGATGTTCAAGGAACTCTGCAGCCAGTGCTTTTTAAATAATAAAATATTTCAAAGCACAGTACTTGCCCAAGCTCAGTGCTTGGTGAGATGGCACCAGTCAGATTGCCCTAAAGCCAGCCCTGGGCAAGACAGCCAGGGCCTCATGATATACTTCGCTAGTAGTCACCACTATGTTGCAGGGCTAAGGAAATGCAGGCCGTGAGGAAGAAAGGAAGAATGGTGGGTGCACCAGTTCCTCCTTGGTCTTGTTCCCATAAATAGCCTTGAATGAAGCTCTTTGATGGCAGTTCCCAGCTCACCATGCTAGATTAAGACTGTAACTTCTGAAATGCACAGTAACAAAATGATCTCTTTGGCAAAAGTATTAACCCACTGAGATTTGCAAATAAAATGCAGTTCCGTGATCTACATGTTCTTTGCAGCAACCATGTTGAAACACTGCATTACTTTATGATGAGTTTTATGATGAGCACAACTGCCACTAGACAAAACTCTGACGTCCCTCCAGCAGGAAGATTAATTAACAGGGACATCTTGGCACTTTTCTTGTTGCCACCAGCAAGGGTGCCTACCAGCACGGGTCACTAACAGCATCAATTTAAGACTGAAATTGGTTGCACATGCACCCAATCAACATTTACTACTGGTAGGTGCCTGCCTTGTCCCTGGATGTAGATGTCGAATGGGCGCAACTAAGAATGCATCCAGGGCCAGCTTTAGGGTGGTGCGAGTGGTGTGGCCGCACCAGATGCTGACCTGGATTGGGGGGTGCTGAGCTCAGAGGGCACTGAGTTTAGCACTGACTTACAAAATGTGGATTTAAAAACATCTGCTGAAAGGTACCTTGTGTGTTCAGCCTCCAGGAAGCAATTAAAATGTCAAGATACGTCTTATGAGCAATGTTCCTGCTAGGGAGAGAGATGGGAGTTTTGTCTAGCGGCAGCTTAGACTCGCCATAAAGTAGCGAGGAGGGTTAATATGGCTTCTGCAAAGAACAGAATTATATTTTATGTGGGTAGCTGAGCGGATTAGTGAAGCCAGCAATTACCTGTGCTTTAAAGCAAATGAATGTATGTGAAAGGGAAACTATGGAGAGATGAGGGGCACATTTGCTGGGTGGTAATGTGTGAATCTGACGAGGTGGTAATGGGGTGTGGGGTGCCAAAAAAGTCTGTCACACAGGGCGCACTAGTGCTAAGGCCAGCCCTGAATGCACCAGAGTTGATTGGGCAAGCATATTTAGGTCACACAGGTTACATACATAGACGCCATATACAAGAAGGTTAAGATATGGTGTAAATGTGTTTTGTTTCTGTCCTGGTTTAGGAAACAATATGATCAAGGGAAGAAAAAACAAATATGGATCTGAAAGCAATTCATTGTCATATGGACCATGGTACTGAGAGCAAAGACAATGTTCTTAGGAGGATGCAGACATAATTTGATGAACAAGGTATGGTGTCAAGTGGGGTCATCTGTCACCTGTTCCTCAGGGCTGCACCACGGAAAAAAATTATTTAAGTTTTAATTTAACTTAATAATTTAAGAGAGAAGTATTAGTTATGAATAATAGGCTTGGAGGTTTTACAGCCGGATACCAGAAACTTGCTAGAGAATCAACATTGGCAGCTAGAAATAGAAGAGGTTTAGGTAATACTGCTATGAGTATGCCAGTTGGCATGTCACGACTAACAAAACATAGACATTAGTGAATAGGATGGTGGCAGTGGTCAATCAATGATTCCACCAGGACTAAATGAGGTGAAGGACTTGGTAAAGCAAAGGCCCCACCAAACCTTAAACAAGGTCCATAGTATTCAACACTCCCAAAATGATTTCATGCAGGTAACATGAAGAGCATATTTTTTATTTGGGGCCCAGAACCTATTTAATGCAATTAATCCAAACGGCCTTTAAGGTTATGATTGAAAAAAGTGGATGGTGGGGAAGGAAAAACACCATGGTTGCTCCTTCTGAAAGTCCGGAGAATCGTCAGAGTAAGAAAACATGGCTTAGCATTTTAATTATGGTGCAACTTGTTTGGAAGGGATTTCATGGAATTAACAATGGTTCAAATAATGCCACATCTGCGCCAGCACTAGCATATTACTCAGAATCCTGCACCAACACAGGCATCCTTGGACCATAGAGCAAGTGTGTCTGTGTTGACAAATAAAGGAACATAAGTAAACTGCCATGGCAAAAGTGCTCAAGTGTGTGTGCCTTGTAATAGCACAAACATATTAGATACAAGAAACAAGGATGTATCAATGCATTTCTCAACACTTTGCCATAGTCACACAACCCCTGGGCAGTTGTCAGTCTTTTAGCGCTGATAATGAGTTATATGTCTTCAACATCTGGGGCAGGGTCAAAAGTAATGGGTGTTACAATGGTATGGCCACTGCAACAACAGTTGCATGCCCCTGAGATGCAGAATACTGTGCCATGCAGCCCCATATGGTAATGGAGGCGTAAAACAACAAAACAAAACCGCAGCATGACAGTTCCATGTACATATGGTGCATTTAAATGCACCACAGGAGTGCCAGGGAAAGTGATGCTTTGTTGGTGCCAAGTTCTCCATGATCTAGCCCTTTGTCTCACACAGATTATATATGTTTGACAGTTGTTCAGGTCTACCACAAGTTTGACTTGTTAACTCAGCTTAACAAGTTTATATTGAAACTGTTGTCCATGCACAGTAATGTCCAAATATCAGTAAGCTATGTTTTCCTTTCATGTATTGCAGGTGGGCCTCCAGCATACACCAGTGGAGATGTTCCAGATTTGAAGACCCCAATGCTGCCAATAAGTGTCACATTGTGCCTCACGGGTGGCATTCCAGGGTTTTGTCTGAGACAGTCTGATGTGTGCAATGCAGTGAATAAATGTATTGTGTGACCAATTATATGAAATCATCTGAGTTAGGCCAGTGACATCAAGTGTGATGCAATGTTGAGGATTGAGAATGGGTTGATTGTTGCAAAAGTGGCAATGTATGCTGCTATGGAATTATTGATGTCAATCATGATTGGTGTCGAGAGCTGCCTTTTATCTGATTAGAATGCCCATTGCCATCAAATTTGTCTCTGAACTTTTGACTGTGTGCTACACGTAGCTTTCAGTTAATCACGAAATGGTACAGATGAAGTAAATGTATTGAGGTCTCTAGGGGGCTTATGTAGGAGACACTTGCACTCTTGAGATTTTAATTGACGCTGCAGTTGTGCAAGGAGCCTTATTGTGTTGTCCAACAGTGTGTAGAGTTCACAATGAGAATACAACTCAGCTCCAGATGGTTGTGAGAAATGTCTACAGATTGTAGCAAGCTAGGTCTCGGCAGATTTACTAACATGGTCTACCCATCATGATATTTGTGAGTGATCTTGGCCACTTCACATGTACACATAATGTGAATGCTGTGTGTGTACCTGGCACTTAGGAGATGTCTGACATGCATGTGCACTTGTTGTTCAATAGATAGGAATACTGTAGCTGCACCTACTACAATGCCAATCTTACTGTGCCCCTGAGGGCACCTATACAGCCATCATGTGTGTGAAGGGTTACAAAGTTTGCACAACATAGCACAGGGTAGGGGACAATAGTTACAAAATCTGTAGACAACTTTGATGTGGTGTTCAGGCTTTGCCCAAACTATATGGGCACTTTTCCTAAATTGTACATGTGGACACATTGTGAGCAATGGTGTGCCTCACTGTAATGCGTGCTCTCAGCATGTGTTAACCCAGGACACATGAGTAAAGTTTTACCTAACCATAGAATTGCCAGTGGGAAGTTTCATATCCCCCTATATGATGACCCCCACCTTGCATCCATGATACCTGGGCAAGGCTTGATGTGGCACCAGGGATGTCAAAGTGGTGGATTGCATACAAAGTGCCACATATTGATAATGGCACCGAGATTCTGGACCTGTTGGGCCACTTGACCCTCCCTAGTTTGATCACACAAATGTTGAGTAAGGATGCAGTAGTCCACCTTCCTCTGGACCCTGACGGTCAACAATGGATAGCCGATAACCCAGTGACATGTACATGATATCATAGATGGCTGGTAGGAACTTGGTATAGATTTGGAATCAGTCGGTGTTGTGGAATGTTTGATGGGGATGCTTCGTACATTGCATGTCTGTTCTACCTCCACCCAATACTGTATTTAATGCTTTATTCTCCTTATCTTTCGGCTGCCAATATGACCCCAGCAAAAAAACATGCTTTCACAAGTGGCCTGGCAGGTACAGGCCCATATTGGAGGTGAACGCCGGGTACCAAAGAATGGAGAGGAGATTTAGGAAGGAGAAAGCCACTGGGGCTTAGTGTACATTCACACATGGAGGACTTCTGCAACAGCCAACAACAAAGCAGGCCACACTGGGGAAGAATTCTGGGGTCCGGCTGGCATCAGTTGGTCCACCCCCCTCCACATCTGCTGCATCTGTCTCTAGCCAGGCACCCGTACAGCCACCTGCTCCAGCCACAACATCCAGCTTCGAATCAGACATGAGACGGGACATGGCCACCACAATGGCCAGATTAGAAATGTTGGAGAAAGACAATGAAAGAAATTATAAATTGCTCAAGTGCTGCAAGAATAAATTGTAAAACTGTGAACTGTTTCTCCCTTTTGCTGATACTTTATATTTATAGTGGGTTTTAAATGGGTGGTTTCAGGTTAGTAAATAGTGTAGGGTAGGCATAGGTTAGAGTAAGTATAATTGGGGGGGTTAGTACATTTTGTTTTGGGTTATTGTGGTTTCTATGAAATAAAATCTAAAAAATACTTTGAAAAAAATTATATTTGTTTAGGACATAGGTAAAGTTAGTGCATGTGTAGCCTTAGTTTATGTTGTCCTACTGGTATCTTGTCTCTTAAGGGTGTTGGAGGGACAATGTTTAGAGTGTGGCATTACATGTGAAAGATAAGTTTAGTATAGGATAGATAGGGGTAAGTTAAGAAAAGATAGTGTAGGTTAGTTTAGTGAAGGGTAGTGTATAGGGCAAGTTTAGATACGTTGTTCTTAAATTGTTTTAATAAATCCTGTTAGTATTAGACAATTATCTCTCTGTGTTGATTGAGTGTCTGGGTGTTCTCATGTGTGCACTGGCCAAATAGGAGCAATGCCTTAGGTATGCTTACTGTCTTGATTTCCATGGATGACCATGTGTATCCCTTATGACCAAGAAGCTGTCCGATTGGCTGTTAAATACCCTCCGTAGTCAAAACATTTGTCATCCACAGTTACAGCTATTCACATTGTGTATGCATATGGTATTTTGGACAGATAAGTATGGAACTTCAAATGTCATTGCTGGGGTCTGGAAGTATTATTGATGGAAAGTGTGGCACATATGACATTAGTCATACTTGGGTCTGTATCCTGCTACACTGACAGCTGCCCATCACTGATAAGATTCACCTCTTCTGAATCACACATATAAGTTGTACTGGTGCTCTCATCTACGTAAATTACCATACACTTGTTTCAGACCCATATATGCCATATTTCTTCCATGGATAGCTTGTAAAAAGATGTATTGAAGACTCACTAAGTTGGCTGTAGCCCGCAACACTATCATTCAGCTTTTTCAAGTTAGGTTCGTAGTGTGTGGCTTTGTGCCTGACAGTAATGCACACATGTAATTATGTTCCGTTCTCATTGACATAGCTTCACACAATGCATACATTTAGCTGAGTTGATGGAATACTGTAAACATTGAAATGTGACATGTGAACAAGGTGATTTATTTATAAGTGCAAGTGCTTTTTCCAATGCTATACAATGCCCAGCTCACAGACCCCAATGAGAGATCCTGAGCCATTTGTTGTACAGAGTCCAGAGGAGAGGGATATGTCATAAGACATGGTTATGGGAAGTGTGATTTAGTGAGGAGGTGTCCAAATTGCCAATAGGCACGATTTGAGACAATGACAGTACACAGCAGAGAAGTCAAGAATGGTTGAGTGAAGCGGGCACATTGCCTGCTTTAACAACACTGGTATGATCTTAAGCACAGAACTAAGGGGATACTGTCCATGTGGCATAGACTGGTGGTACTGGTGGTTTTCCTTTTGAATGTTGTTCCTTCCACATCTTCATGCGCTGATTTGTGTGGTGCCTCCTGTGTCATCTGTGGTGCTATTGTTGCGGATAAGGGGGCCTCACACACCTCAGGGGATAGAGCTGTTGAGTCAAAGGTCCCGGTAGCTGCCATTTTTGGGAACACATAAGGCAACTCTGCAGGAAGGAGGAACTGCTGATTTCTCAACACCGCAGCAACATCACGGTGCTAGGCAGTCATGTTTTCCCTGAGGGAGTCCACTTCCCACTGTATGGACTTCAGGGTATTCTATATATCCCCCAGCCTGTTGTCTATCATGCTGCTGTCACTTTGGGAGGGCAATTGTTGAAGCCTCTGCTTCATGACAGGAGCTATGCCTGCGAGGGACTGCTGGAGTCCACGAAGTGGGGAGTGGGTGCCTCTGATGGCAGCTGATATGTCCTTAATTGGGCTGAGGCACCTCTGCACTCCCTCTAGGTTGCCTGCCATGGTTTCCATCCCCACCCGCACCTGCTTGGCGAGCTCCTGCTCGACTCCTACCACTGTCCTCTAGAAGGTGATGTCTGGGTCCTCAGAGTCCAGGGATGAGTCAGTACTGGCTGGTGCTGTGTGTTGGTAGCTGGGTGGTCCATGTGGAGACCCTGCAACACTGTGTTTCATCCCTGCAACCGGAGGTAGTGTCTGGAGGGATCCTAGGAAATCCTGGAAAGTCTCTTCATTGATGGTCAGGAGCTGGTCTACTATGTCACCTGTAAAATCCAGGACAGGCAGGTCGGCAGGAGATAAGGCATCATCTTCCGTAATGAGATAGTGATATGTCAGTCTATGATTGTGGTGGCTGTTGACACAGCGTTGACCGGCATTGTTTCACAGGATTTTACCAGAAATTCACGCTCAGGGGCCTAGAAACTGGAATGGCAGCCTCTGAGAACCTACAGTCCACAGCAAGCAGACTCAGAGCCTTTTTGGTGAAGCCTTTGCTGTCCCTGGGGCTTCAAAAGCAGGAGGCAAACTCAGTCTAAGCCCGTGGAGATTCTTCTCAAGCAGGAATACACAATAAAGACAAGTCTTTGTCCCCTTTCACAGGCAGAAGCAAATGCAGGATAGCCTAACAAAGCACACTCACAGCAGGGGCAGCACTTCTCCTCAGCTGTTCAACTCTTCTCCTTGGCAGAGGTTCCTCCTGGTTCCAGAAGCAAATCTTGAACAAATCTAAAGTCTAGGGTTTTGGGGTCCAATATTAATACCCCTTTCTGCCTTTGAAGTAGGCAGACTTCAAAGGAAAGTCTTTGTTGTTTACAGGATCCTGCCTTGCCCAGCACAGGCCCAGACATACATCAGAGGGTTGGAGACTGTATTGTGTTAGAGCAGGCACAGCCCATTCAGGTGTAAGTGAACACGTCTCCCTCCACTCTAGCTCAGATGGCTCATCAGGATATGCAGGCTATATCCCAGCTCCCTTTGTGTCACTGTCTAGAGGAGATTCACAAACGTCCCAACTGTCAGTTTGACCCAGACAGGGAATCCACAAACAGGCAGAGTCACAGAATGGTTACAGCAAGAAAATGTCTACTTTCTAAAAGTGACAGTTTCAACCTAACAGTCTAAAAAACAACTTTGCTAACAGATGTATTTTTAAGTTGTGAGTTTGGAGACCCCAAACTCCAAATTTCTATCTGCTCTCAAAGGGAAACTGACTTTAAGGATATGTTAAGCCAGCCCCCATGTTAACCTATGAGAGAGATAGGCCTTGCAACAGTGAAAACCAAATTTGGTAGTATTTCACTGTTAGGACATGTTAAACACATCATCGGTACAGGTCCCACCTTTAACATACACTGCATCCTGCTCATGAGACAAACTAGGGACTACCTTAGGGATGCTTTACATGTATAAAAAGAGTCGGTTTGGGCCGGGCAAGTGGGTATACTTGCCAGGTTGAATTGGCAGGTTAAAACTGCACACACAGACACTGCAGTGGCAGGTCTGAGCCATGTTTGCAGGGCTACTCATGTGAGTGCCACAATCAGTGCTGCAGGCCCACTAATAGCATTTGATTTACAGGCTCTAGGCACCTCTAGTGCCCTTTACTAGGGGCTTACTAGTAAAACAAATATGCCAATCAGGAAAAAGCCAATTACAGATATAATTTCACACAGGGAGCATTTGTACTTTAACACAGGTCAGCAGCGGTAAAGTGCCCAGAGTAACAACAACAGCAAAAACAGAGTACAGCACACAATCAACAACCTGGGAAGCAGAGCCAAAAAAGTTAGGGGAGACCACGCCAAGGATGCCAGGTCTAACAAAGATGTAATCATGAAGGCAGAAAAATCCTTTTTTTATTCCTAATCCTGGGACCATCAATTGTGTTGAAGGTGATTAAAAAGGACACAACCTCTCCATATATGGGCTCATTGGGTAATAAAGTGTATGTCAAAGGCGTCATAGTTGGCGTCAGATGTAATACTTAAGTGCTGTTCCCACCCGTAGGAAGCAGGCAGCAGGGAATCCAAAGGAGCTCACAGGATACCTGCCTTGCAGACACACTCAGTGCATATTCAGGGCCTATACCACAACCCTTAAACAGCCCCTGCTGAGTGTTTGTCGGCTTCTTGACGCCATGCCTAGGTCCACCAGGAACTACTGGTTTAGGTTCCAGTCAATGGGGTGAGATGTCCTTGCTGTGTTATTGACAAAGAGATTGCCTAGTCCTTTTCTGAAGCACTAGAAATTAAATAAATGCCACATTCCATTTTCCGTCAACTACAAGCGATAAGCAATTGGGGAAGCAGCTTTCATCACGTAGGCTAAACAACGAGAAGCCTTTAAAACAAAGGCTTTATAATGAAAATACCTGTACAACTAAAGGCTTTTACAACATAATTTTTTATAGCGATTATTCCTTTACAACGGATGCCTTTTACAACAACAGTCGTGGAAAATGTAGTTGTATTGCAGATAAGTAAACAGCTTTCAAATATATTTCTGTGCGCACATATACATATATATGTATATCTATTTTAAATATATATGTGTGTATAATTTATAATATATATATATATGTATTGGACTTTTGCTTATGCAGGGTCATCCTGAATCTTTTTGCCTCCTGCCTCCTGCCTCCTATTTTTTTCTGACCTGTTGCTGTTGGCTTTTCAACTCTGAGCACTTTACCATTGCTAACCAGTGCTAAAGTGCATATGCTCTCCGTGTAAATTGTATGTAATTGGTTTATCCATGATTGGCATATTTGATTTACTAGTAAGCCCCTAGTAAGGTGCACTAGAGGTGCCAGGGCCTGTAAATCAAATGCTACTAGTGGGCCTGTAGCACTGGTTGTGCCACCCACATAAGTAGCTCTGTAATCATGTCCCAGACCTGCCACTGCAGTGTCTGTGTGTGTATTTGTACACTGTAAATTCGACTTGGCAAGTGTACCCACTTGCCAGGCCTAAACCTTCCCTTTTCTTACATGTAAGGCACCCCTAAGGTAGGCCCTAGGTAGCCCCAAGGGCAGGGTGCAGTGTATGGATAAGGTAGGACATATAGTAATGTGGTTTATATGTCCTGACAGTGAAATACTGCCAACTTCGTTTTTCACTGTTGCAAGGCCTCTCTCTCTCATAGGATAACATGGGGGCTACCTTTAAATATGATTAAAGTGTAGATTCCCCTAGAGAGTAGATGGACATGTGGAGTTTCGGGTCCCTGAACTCACAATTTAAAAATACATCTTTTAGTAAAGTTGATTTTAAGATTGTGCGTTTGAAAATGCCACTTTTAGAAAGTGAGCTTAAACCATTCTGTGACTCTGCCTTGTTTGTGGATTCCCTGTCTGGGTCAGTTTGACAGTTGGGTTGTTTTTCACCTCGCACTAGACAGTGACACAAAGTGGGCTGGGGTGTAACCTGCATTTCCTGATTAGCCATCTCTGCTAGGAGGGAGGGGTGGAGTGGTCACTCTCATCTGAAAGGACTGTGCCTGCCTGTGACAATGCCGGCTCCAACCCCCTGGTGTGTGTCTGAGGCCTTGCCTGGGCAAGGCAGGATTTCACAAGTAGGTGTGAGTCCCCTTTGAAGAAAGGTGACTTCAAAGACTAAAATGGGTATAAGAAGGGCACCCAAATCTACAGACTTCAGAAACACTTCTGGAACCAAGAGGAACCTCTGCCTGGAGAAGAGCTGATAGCTAAGGAAGAAGTGCTGCCCTGCCTGTGACTGTGCTTTGTGGAGCTTTCCTGCAGTGCTGCTTCTGCCAGAGTAAGAGGGCAAAGACTGGACTTTGTGTGCCTTCCATCTTGTGAAGAAATCTCCAAGGGCTTGAGTTAGAGCTTGCCTCCTGTTGTTTGAAGTCTCAGGGACAGCAAAGACTTCTCTCTGCCAGCACCTGGAGTCTCTGGAGAGACTCCTGCTCTGACAAGTGGTGCCCTATCCAGTTCCTGGGCCCTTGAAAGGAAAGCTGGTGGAAATCCAAAGAAATTGACTTCGGACGACTCCGGACCGACGCCGCTTCTGAATCCGGTAAGGCCGCCTGCACCCGACGCCGTGACCTTCGCTGGAACGCGATGCTCTTCGCAGGCCCGACACCGCTGCAGACCCGCTGAAGTCCGTGGAAGTCACCGCACCACGTCGTGACCGACGCTGCTCGAAGTGCGCGGATTCGACGTTTCGCACAGATGCCGCGATCCCCGACTTCGCGCTTCGGCTTGTTTTCACTCTTCACCAAAGGTACTGTACTTGGGGGTCTACACGACTCCGTGTTCGGCGCCGCTGGTGTCGGCTTGTTGGGAACGACTCCGTCACGGCGCCGTCTTAACATCTCATCGAAGCATTTTTGTTTCTAAGCGCTATTTTTGGAGTTTAATATTTAAAAATTCATAACTTGACTTGTGTATGTTGGATTTTTGTCGTTTTGGTCTTGTTATGTTTAGATAAATATTTCCTATGTTTCTAAACTGGTGTTGTGTAATTTTGTGGTGTTTTCATTAAGTTACTGTGTGTGTTGGTACAAATACTTTACACCTAGCACTCTGAGGTTAAGCCTACTGCTCTGCCAAGCTACCAAGGGGGTAAGCAGGGGTTAGCTGAGGGTGATTCTCTTTTACCCTGACTAGAGTGAGGGTCCTTGCTTGAACAGGGGGTAACCTGACTGCCAACCAAAGACCCCAATTTCTAACATATATGCATATATATATATATATACATATATATATATATTTATTCTAGAAGTTGAAGGAATATATTTCTACTACAACGTTTTAGCTTCCGCCTTCCTCAGGTAGTATAAGATGGTTTGCTCAGTGGCTGCCCAGCTGTGCAAACCATCTTATACTACCTGAGGAAGGCGGGGGCTGAAACATAGTAGAAATATATTTTTGTTCTTTGGTGAGATCATCTGTTTGAGTCACTTCTTTCTTGGATATTACATTTTCTTGTGACTCATTGCATCCTTTGGGATTCAGATTTTTCCCCTGGCTGGCTGTTGTTTTCTTGTGATTCTTCATCTTCTAGTGTACTGTTTTGGGCATTACAAACCTGTATCCTCCTTGGATCTGACACTCAAGCCAGAAGCAACTACTATGTCAAGAACAAATCTACATCCTAGATATGCACTGTTCATCCAGGAAAAAATCAGTAAGTGCCAATTTACAATAGCACATTTAAAAATCTATAAGAACCTTAACATCTATCCCATGGGGTTGGAGATTAAGTCTAAGACAACTTTTAAACTAAGTAATTGTGAATGGTCTGCTTCATGGAATATTTTACTGCTGAACTCATTAATGGCCCTACTATCAGTATATGTTAAAGTAACCATTCATAAAATGCAGATGCTTAAAACTAAGCTACAAAAGGAATTGAAACTTTCAAAAACACAAAAAATGACTCTGAAGTAGCACACATACTGCAGAGGATTGCAGAAGTAAAAAAGATCATAGCAAAGAATGCTTTTAAAATTGCATCTGCGAAACTGAAAAGAGACTTGTCAAGATTTCATATACCTCCTCTCCCAAATCACCACTTTATAAATCATTCTGCTTTTGGAGATTCATTTGGCAGTGTACATCTCGTGGGTAAACAGCATAAAAAAACCAGAAGATTTTGAAAACAAAAAAGACTGCATAACACAAGTCAGCTACAACCCTTCCAGACATCAGATGCAGTTATTGACTTAACTAGAGGTCTGCTATCTCCAGGTGAATTACACCTCTTGAGCAAAGGCCTCTATTTCTGTCCTGTATCTAAGGACCATAATACAGTCAACATGAAGAGAGACCTAAAAACCTTTGAGAGAAGATGCAGACTTACAGAATACTTTAATAATAAATTATAATGTTGATCTGCCAAGCTACCTTCCAGATCCATTTAAGAAGTTCCGCCATCCCAAATCATGGACTCCTCAATCTGGTAGAAATCCTGTTCTTGATACATACATTTTATCCATTAACAAACTCATCAAAGAATCAACACCTAAAAAGATTCTTGGTAACATTACCAGAGAGGAAAGAAAAGCTCTCCACCACCTTCAACAAAGAACAGGTGTCAGTATAAAACCGGCAGACAAAGGTGGTGCAGTGGTTGCCATGTCAGTATGTGATTATATTGAGGAGGGAATGAGACAACTGATGGATACCAACACCTACAAACCTTTAGAAACTGATTCCACAGAAGACTTGAACAAAGAAATCAAGAACATGGTTGCAGAGTACAGGAGCTTAAACCTT
Organism: Pleurodeles waltl; assembly: GCF_031143425.1. NCBI lineage: Eukaryota > Metazoa > Chordata > Amphibia > Caudata > Salamandridae > Pleurodeles > Pleurodeles waltl. The sequence continues at coordinate 1,408,083,747 of NC_090445.1, read as the reverse complement.
ATTGATGAGACAACAGCATATATACTTGTTCACCCCAAACCAAGGCCTGGGAGATTTTATATGCTTCCTAAAATTCACAAAATTAACAATGCTGGCTGCCCCATCATCTCTGGCAATGATACAGCTACTGAGAGACTAACTTTATTTGTCGACCTGCACCTCCAGAATATTGTCCAAGAACTTCCATCATTTGTTCAGGACACCAGTCACTTTCTTCAGATTATTGAATAATTAAATCAAACCAACATATTTGATGATTACACTCTTATGGTTACATTTGATGTTACATCATTATACACCAATATACCACATGATGATGGGCTGATGGCATTATCTGAAGCTCTTATTAAAAGAACTGTGAAAAAAACATCAACAAATGAGCTTATCAACTTTGCAAGAGTTATCCTTAAATCCAACAATTTCACCTTAAATGGTAAACACTATCTGCAGATACAAGGAACATCCATGGGCACTCGGATGGTTCCTTCCTATGCAAGGAAGGAGCCATTTGAGTGGACTATATACTTGAGAGTTCTAACATCAAAACACTGGTATAGCTACGATACATTGATGACATATTTATGATATGGAATGCAGAAAGCAGAACACTGGAGCAGTTTACAGCTTTTATCAACAGAATCCATCCTTCCACCAAATTCACTGGCAGCAATACTAAACAGAAGAGTCATCCCCCTTTTCAAATCAAATCAAATCATTAACATTTATAAAGCGCGCTACTCACCCGTGCGGGTCTCAAGGCGCTAGGGGGGAAAGGGGGGGGTTATCGCTGCTCGAACAGCCAAGTCTTTAGGAGTCTCCGGAAAGCGGAGTGGTCCTGGGTGGTCCTGAGGCTGGTGGGGAGGGAGTTCCAGGTCTTGGCCGCCAGGAAGGAGAAAGATCTCCCACCCGCCGTGGAGCGGCGGGTGCGAGGGACGGCAGCAAGTGCGAGGCCAGCGGAGCGGAGGGGGCGGGTGGGGACATGTGTTACTCACCATTCATGAACACAAAATGATTACTGATCTGTACCACAAGCCTACAGATGCTCATTTGTATCTACACTGGACTTCATGTCATCCACGCCACATTAAACTCAGCATCACCTACAGGCAAGCACTCAGAATAAGACACATCTGCAGCAATGAAGACACTTGTAAAGAACATCTACAGGAGCTTGTTACATTACTTAAAAAGCAAGGCTATCCTCTGCATATCATTCTGCAACAAATTGACAAGTCTTTGCAGTTACCTAGGGAAACACTTATTTGGAATACCAACAGAAGAAACAAAAGTGACAGAATCCCATTTGTGGTTGACTATCATCCATCAGCTCCCAACTACAGAAATGTAATACAAACAACTTGTTCCTTACTAACCACTTGTGAAACATTGCAAAAGCTTTTTCCAAAACCACCAGTCATTGCTTACCGCAGATCTCCCAATTTAGGATTGCTTATTGTGAGAGCTGAACTTAAACAAGCTGTAACAAATGCAGGAGTTCATTGCTGTGATTCTAAAAGGTGCATCACATGTGAATACCTTTTACAAACATCATAAGTAACTAGCACTGATACAAGAAGGACACATGGAATAAGATAGCATCTTACATGTCACTCAATATGCATTATTTATGTGATTCAGTGCCAACGCCAAAGCTGTAAAACAATATTTAGGCCAAACAGTGAATCAGGGACCTAAATCAACAATAATTAACAAGAAACTTGACCAGTCTGTAGCCAATCATTTTACCCTTAAGGACCATTTACTATCAGATTTGAAGATTTGCCCTGTGGAACATGTTTTAAAGGAAGAACTACTGGACATCTGAGAAAACTTCTGGATGTATCAATTAAAATCACTGCATCAAGATGGACTGAACATCACTGACAATACCACTTGATTTCTGCACATCTGAAGAGTTCTCAGGACTGTATTGATTCCACATTGCAACTGGAATCTTCACTCATGATGCGTTTTGAAAATACAGCAGTGTCAGCTGTGCAGCCACTGAGCAAACCATCTTATACTACCTGAGGATGGCGGATGCTGAAACGTTGTAGTAGAAATATATTTTTGTTCTTTGGTGAGATCATCTCTTTGAGTCACTTCTTTCTTGCTTATATATATATTTATATACCTATATATTTATATTATCTGTAGGTTTTAGGGTGGATATAGGTTTTTGGATGGTAAGGGAATTTTTAGGGTTTAGGGTGGTTCTGAGTTTTGGGTGCTAAGGGATTTTTTACATTTTAGGGTGGGTATGAGTTTTTGGGTGGAAATGAAACTTTTAGGTTTTAGGGTGGTAAGGGAACTTTTAGGTTCTAGGGTAGGTATGGGTTTTTGGGTGGTACCGTAATTTGTAGGTTTAGGGTGGTTATGGGTTTTTGAGTGGTAAGGGTATTTTGGGGTGGGTAGAATTTATTTTTCGATTCAGAGGTTATTGCTTAAAAGGTGTGTGCATGTGTGTGTATGTATATATATATATATATATATATATATATATGAGAAAACAGTTACTGTGATCAAGACCAGTAGGTCGAAACGCGTCAGTGGTGAAGGATGGTGATTTAATCCTGACTGCAATAAAAAGGAATAATTTCCTCCTGGAGTGCGGTGGGGAAGTTGCTTGCAACTGTTTGTTTTTGGATATATATATATATATATATATATATATATATATATATATATACATATATACATACACATACAAGCCATTTTCATTTGTTTGCACAAAGCACTTTATGACTCAAACTAAATAAACAAGAATTGGATTACAGATTTTGTGGTGCACCCGTGTTTTTTCAGGACCCGAAACAAAAGGGAAAAGGGTCTTGGAGGAAGAAAATAAGAATTAACAGTGCAGTGACCGGACAGCATCGGCAGAGCACTTGGAGGAGAGGAGAATCGACGGACTCCGGTATTTGGAAAGAAGGAGAAAAGCCTCTGCTCGCTTTGATAAAACAGTTGCACATCTATTGGGGGAGAGGAAAAAAGGATACACTTGAGTATGGGACATTGACAAGTTTAATTACAGAGAAGTTTAATTACGGAGAAGTGAACAGGAAAGTTAATGAAATCGTGGTGCGGAGCTTTAAGGGACTGCGTATTGACTTCAGAACGAAGCAACAAATAATATACAAATGCAAATTAAACGGATTGACTGAAAGAAGTTAGACCCCTGGAGAATGTTGAATGCTCAGATAAGGTCTACTCCATGTGAGCTGAAATAAGAAAGAGGGGCTTATCAATGGTTTCGTTGAGGTAAGAGAAAAAGGAAAAACAACTCCATTATATCTATTCTCTCTGACTCCCTGCTGCTTCATTGTGGGATAAAAAAATTTAGACACGCTGTTGAAATCCCATGAGGGAAAAGGAAACGGCTGTACCAGTGTATCCCCCTCCCCCAATTCCCATGGAGCATGTAAGCGATCATATTCTGATTAGTAGAATCACTCATAATTGATAAGCCTGAAGTGGAAAGTTATGTGCAATAGATTATAGTTATTTTGGTGTGATTTCACCAGATCTGGCTCAAACAATTGATATTGCAATATAGAAAATATTTATAAGGAATGTATGTTGGAACAACGCATGCCGGAACAACGCATGCCTGAACAACGAGGTCGGAACAACAACCGCGTTGTTACCACTAATGCCTTTACCACAAATGCCTTAACAAAGATTTTTCGTTGTAAAGGCATTCCTGGTAAAGGCATTAGTGATAGGCATGCATTGTTCCAGCATGCGTCCCCCCTGGCCCCCACCCATAAAAATTACCGTGACCCCCTCACCCCTCCCCTAAAACCACACCAACCCCCCACCCTTGCCCCTAAAACTACCCCAACCCCCCACCTTGTCCCTAAAATTACTGCAACCCCAAATTCACCCCCAAAACCTAAAACAACCCCAACACCCACCCCATCCCTGAAACCTAAAGTACCCCAACCTCCACCCCTAAAACCTAAAACCACCCTGCCCCTAAAACTACTCCGAGCCCCCCACCCTGCCCCTAAACCCCCCAACCCCCTCATCCCACCCCTAAAATTACCCGACCCTCCAACCCACCCCTAAAACCTAAAACCCCCCCAACCCCCACCCCTAAAACAGCCCCAACCCCACCCCATCCCTAAAACCTAAACTACCCCAACCCCCACCCCTAAAACCACCCCAACACCCCGCCCTTAAAACTAAAAATACCCTAACCCCCACCCCTGCCCCTAAAACTAAAACCCTCGACCCCCACCCCACCCCTAAAACTAAAAATACCCCAACCCCCCACCCCGCCCCTAAAACTAAAACCCCAACCCCAACCCCCGCCCCTAAAACTAAAAATACCCGACCCCCCACCCCACCCCTAAACCGCACAATGCCCCTTCCCCTAAAACTAAAACCCCAATCCCTGCCCCTAAAACTAAAAATACCCCGACCCCTCACCCCTGCCCCTAAAACTAAAACCCCAACCCCCACCCCGCCCCTAAAACTAAAAATACCCCGACCCCCCACCCTGCCCCTAAAACTAAATCTAAAACCCCAACCCCCCACCCCCTCCCCTAAAACTAAAAATACCCCGACCCCCCACCCCGCCACTAAAACTAAGACCCCCCACCCCTAAAACTAAAAATACCCTGACCCCCACCAGGAAGAAAAGTCCTTTTTTTAGTACTAATCCTTGGACCATCTATTGTGTTGAAGGTGATTAAAAAGGACGCAACCTTTCCATATCTGGCTCATTAGGTTCCAGTCAATGGGGTAGGATGTCCTTGCGTGTTTTTGACAAAGTGATTGCCCAGTCCTTTTCTGAAGCACTAGAAATTAAATACATGCCAAACTCCATTTTCCGTCAACTACAAACCATGAGCAATTGGGGAAGCAGCTTTTATCATGAAAACTATACAACGAGAAGCCTTTAAAACGAAGGCTTTATCATGAAAAAGCCTATACAACGAAAGGCTTTAACAACATAATTTTTTAGAGCGATTATTCCTTTACAACGGATGCCTTTTGCAACAAAAGTCATGGAAAATGTAGTTTTATTGCTGATAAGTAAACAGCTTTCAAATATATTTATGTGTGCACATATACATATATCCCATAGGATGCACATATACATGGATCCCACAGGATGCAATGAGTCACAAGAAAATGCAGTATCCAAGAAAAAAGTGACTCAAATAGATGATCTCACCAAAGAACAAAAATATATTTATACTACAACGTTTTAACTTCCGCCTTCCTCAGGTAGTATAAGATGGTTTGCTCAGTGGCTGCACATATATATATATATATATATATATATATATATATATATATATATATATATATATATATATATTTATTTATTCATTTATACATTTATATCATCTGTAGGTTTTAGGGTGTGTATGAGTTTTTGGGTGGAAAGGAAACTTTTAGGTTTTAGGGTGGGTACGGTTTTTGGGTGGTAAGGGAAATTTTAGGTTCTAGGGTGGGCATGGCTTTTTGGATGGTACGGGAATTTTTAGGTTTAGGGTGGTTATGGGTTTTTGAATGGTAAGGGTATTTTGGGGTGGGAAGGATTTTTTTTTAGGTTTAGAGGTTATTGCTTAAAAGGTGTGTGCATCTGTATATATATATATATATATATATATATATATATATATATATATGTGTGTGTGTGTGAATTTATATTGTTGAAAAACATACATACACATACAAGCCATTT